>NW_023994205.1:0-553846 GCF_015586225.1 Lucilia sericata
TGTCAGGTTAACTACATCGAGCTCCCTTCCCTTTAAAGCTATTACATTCGCCCTTTCGTTGCCGATTACTCCCGAGTGGCCTGGTACCCATATGATGTGAACCTTACCTCTGGGAGAGTATTCAGTTAAAGCTTTCTTACAATCCAATACGGTCTTAGATTTAATTCTATCACCTGATATCGCACAAATTGCCTTCTGGCTGTCGGTAATATATTAAGCCCTGTGGGCGCCATATTTATTCTAATCCAATTTACACATTCCGTTATTGCTCGTACTTCTGCCTGGAAGCTTGTGTTATGATTAGGTAAACGGTGGTATATTTCTGTTTCTGGGTCTTCAATATAGAACCCCAGACCCACTTTGTCCCCTAATTTAGAGCCATCCGTGTAGCAACGGATTCCTACTGGTATTGCCTCTAATGTTCCGCTTGACCAAGACATTCTATCTGGGATATTAGCGTTTCAAAGTTTCCGACTATTCAGTGTCTGGTATGCGATCAGGCACGTCCGATGAATGTGTATAACCTTCCAATGTGTCCAGTATACATTGATGACGTGTCCTATAACCGTTTTTTGGCCAGTTCGCCTAAAGTAAAGAGCCGGTTCGGCTGTAAGCGCCGCCTCATATCTTATATATGTTTCAATGGGTGGAATATCTAGCAACGTTTCCAGAGCCTTGGTTGCTGATCGTGATCGATGACACGGGCAGGAGGCTTGAGGATATGGAGGAGACAATGAAACTCCTAATGGATTCTCATTTCCCACCCGGTATATCGAATAACATAGATGAACCGATATTGAGGAAGGGGAGGGTAACACGGAAATAGTAATTACAACTGACATGGTGAAAGGGGCAATCAAGAGCTTTGCTCCCTATAAAGCTGCAGGGCCGGATGGAATTTTCCCGGCACTTTTGCAGATGGAGGCGGGACTGGTTTCCGTACATCTGTCACAGATATTCACGGCATGCTTAAAATTGGCATATACCCCAGTTAAATGGCAGGATGCAAGGGTAATATTTATACCCAAACCAGGGAAACCTAGCTATGCGACACCTAAGTCCTATCGACCAATAAGTCTTACGTCCTTCCTACTTAAAACCTTGGAACGGATAGTCGATAGCATGGTTAAAAGCAGCATACCATACAATGACCTTAAATATAAGCAGCATGCTTATGTAAAGGGACGATCGGTGGAAACCGCTTTAAATGAAGTTGTCCACTACATAGGTGAATCTTTCGATAGCAAACTGTATACACTGGCAGTATGCATTGACATCGAAGGCGCTTTCAATAACGTGCACACTGATACCCTTATCCAATCCCTAGACCAGTTTTATGTTGACCGGGTGCTCCGTAACTGGATCAACTACATGCTAAGGAACAGATGGATAAGCTGCGAGATGTACGATATAACTATCAGGAAAAAGGTATTTCGCGGTATACCACAGGGTGGCATTTTGTCACCTTTACTCTGGGTCACCACGATTAATAGCCTCCTAAGGACCCTAACCGAGAAAGGACTTAGACCTGTCTGCTATGCAGACGATGTCGTAATACTTTTAAAGGGAAAGGATCCAAATTACTTGTGTAGAAGAGCTGAGGAGGCTCTGAATACGGCCTTGAGCTGGGCTCAACCGAGAGGCCTCAATGTTAACCCGGCGAAGACGGAAATCTGTCTTTTCACAAGAAAGACAAAAATTTCTACATATACTGAACCTTGCTTCTTGGGCAAGAAGATACCGGTGACAGACAAAGTTAAGTATTTAGGTGTAATACTTGACCGGAAATTAAAATGGAGACACCACATAGAGGATAGGATCAACAAGGCACATCGGTGCTGGGCGATATGTAGGAGAACCATAGGCATGAAATGGGGTCTTAGTCCTACTATGACAAATTGGCTTTATAAAAGTGTAATTAGACCAATTCTAGCTTATGCTTCAATAATCTGGTGGACTGCTTTGGACAAAAAGTGTAATATCAAACTACTACAGGAAATAAAAATAAAAAGAAACGTAAATGATAATAATTAGATAGAATAAAAATGTATAAAAAAAAACACTTTTTAATATACTAACAATATAATTTAAGGCAGAATTATTTTTGCTCTCAAAATTTAAAAGAAAAAGTGTTTGTATATTTCAGTAAATATATTAAGTTTATAGTGATCAGTTGTGTGAATAGTAACACATTGTGAAATTTTGTAATGATTTTATTTAAAATTTAATATATAAAAAATAAATTTAATATATAATAAACATAAGTGAGAGATTAGTGAGTATAAACAATTTTAAATTATACATAAAGTAAGAGAAATAAAGAAAATGTATTATAAAGTCGCTTTTACTACATAAAATAGTGTAAAGTTAGATAAATTTCCAGTTTCCCTATTGCTATGGCAAAACTGGAAATTTTACTAATTTTACGCACTTTTATGCTATTAAAACTGAAACGAAATCGACTCACTAAGTAAGTATTAAACAGGAGGAACAGTTTCTTACCAACGCGGTCACTTTTCTTCCTTTCAAATTGTGCAATATAAGATGTTTTTAGATATTTTTACCTACACGTTGTTACGTTATGGATACTATTTAGATAGCAATTGTTTGCAGGGTACATAAATACATACATCTACACGGGATATTTTGTAACGCTCAGTGGACCATTCTACGAGATGGCGGTCAAAATTCTATAACTTTTGATTGGATTGGAATTTTTGAACTTTAACCTTTTACTAGAAAAAAGTAAGTTGACATTTCCGTTTTTAGTTGAATTTTAGAATAAAGTGAAGTGTTATAAAATGTTATTTCTTTGTTTGAAAAAGTCGTATGTTTCTATTATAGGGTAATTTCATAAAATTTTGAAACAAAAATTGGGATTTTGAAGATGAACCTCTCCGATTTGGATGAAACTCGGTTTACACATTCTTTGTATAAATGTGGAGTTTAAAGTTCTCCATAATTGCCGAATTCGTTACGGGTTAGGTTTTATCGAGGTTCAAAGTTCACATTTTAAAACATTTTTTTCAACAAGCATTAAATTTGACATCATTTATTTTCTAAACTATTTATCCAATTTTAATCGCTTTACAGCCTGTTTTTCTAAAACAATTTAGTTCTCACACGAACATTTCATTTTATTACGATCAAGTTTAAAATTAGGTTTTTATAAAACATTTGAAAGTTTTCGTTTAAAAATGTCTAAAATGAAATGAGCTTTTTCTATCGTAACTGAACATTATTGCCTACGTATTTCATTTCTGAATTTTTAAATATTTTTTCATGTAGTAATAAGGTGTTTGGTGTTAACCCTAAAAAATAAACAAAAATAAAATAATTTTAGAAAAAAATTGAAATTATGAAAAAATGTTTTTTTAAAAACAACATGAAAATTGTATGCAATGTCTCAAGAAATTTAAAGGTTTGTATTGCGAATTACATTCTGGTTCAAATGGCCACATATTATTACGTATTTTGGTAAAATTTTCGTTGTTTTTTGGGCAAACGAAAGGCCTTTGCCTATCGTCTATTTCTGACATTTCTTTCGTTTATTACGAACGAATTCATTTTCTAAAAACCAAAAATATATGGAAAAATAAAGCTCTTTCGTTTTCACTCACATGAAAATTTATTTTTTCGTTACAAAAACGTAAAGCCAATTTCTTTCGTTATTTTTAAGAACGAAGACAAATTTTCATTTTAGAAAAACAAGCTGTTAGTCTCTAATTAGAGCCTATGTATTTAAGTTTAATACTACTATTGTTAAAATATTATAGTTTTAATACAAGGATAATTATATTTAAAAATGTACTTGAGTCGAGGATATCTCAAAAAAGGTATCTTCCATTTTTTGTATTCTTTCACCAAAAATAGCTTATAGTGTCCAGTGGGGATCTCAAGAAAATCAGCTTTTAGTAAAATAACTTACATAATTTCCATACAAATTTCAAAATTTATAAGTTTTTGTTAATAAACAATTTATTTTTTGTTTAAAATTGTTTAAATTTTTATTGTGTTCATCAAGAAAAATATATAAATTTTGAAATTTGTATGGAAATGATGTGAATTTTTTTACTAAAAACTGATTTTCTTGAGATTCCCTCATTGTCCCATTTTGATATTTTTATATTTTGCTCAGGACACAGTAAGCTATTTTTGGTAAAGGAATACAAAAAATGGAAGATATCTTTTTTGAGATATCTTTGACTCTAGGACATTTTTATTATAATAATACTTTTATAAAAACTATAATCTTTTAACAAAAGTAATATTAAACTACAAGACATAGGCTCTAATAAGCGACTAAAACGATTAAAATTGGATAAATAGTTTAGAAAATATATGATATCAAACTTAATACTTGTTGAAAAAAATCTTAACAAATGTGAATTTAGAAGCTCGATAAAATCTAAACCGTAACGAATTTGGAAATTTTGGAGAACTTTAAACTCCATGTTTATATAAAGAATGTGTGTACCGAGTTTCATCAAAATCGGAGGGGTAAGGTAAAATTCTGTTGGAAAATTTTAGAAATGCCCCTATATTTATTTATTTTTTATTATTTTCTTTATAGTTTATATCAATCCTTATTTATTTATCACTAGCAGCGCGTACTCGGCGTTGCCCGGGTTTCTTCTAAAAGTAGGAGAATATTTTTCATTTCTGTAATGACTATACTTTTTATAATAGATGTTAAAATTTAGCTTATAACGATAAAATAGCTATTATATTTTTCAGCATTTTGTTTAATACTTAAAGTCAGTTTCTGGACCAAAATGTCCCTTAAAAATTTACATATTGAAAATGAGCTTTAATTAGGAAATTTTGACTAATTTGTAGAAACATTTAGGAAACTTTTTTTGAGAAATTATACTGAAATCAGCATTCTCAATTACTGGTAGGGAACTAAGGACACTTTCAAATTATTTGTTTTATTTTTCCCATGTGTAGTGGATTTAAAGAACTGTTCAGTTTAAATTCGGTCACACTGTACTTTGAATGGTGGTGGTCCTGGTGTATAGAGGCCTTCGGGGAATTTTATTAACTACAAAAATATGTACCGTTAACCGTATAAAATTTCAAGCGATTTTCTTTCTATTTGAAAAAGTACAGGCAATTGAAAAAACTCTGAAACAATTATGAAAAATTCTGCACAAAATCATGAAAAATTTGGGCTCATTGGAAGATTTCAAATTCCTTTAAAAAATATGAAGAATCCTTGAATATTGACAGAGAAAACAAAACAACTTTTAATTTGACAAACAATTTTGAGTAGTTCATTAAAGAGTAAAACCACAATTTTTGTCTCAACATTGTTTCTCAAAAATACATCAATTTATACAAAAGTGTATTTAAACATATTATTTTTATACCCACCATCAAAAAAGATGGGGGGTATATTGATTTTGTCATTCCGTTTGTAACACATCGAAATATTGGCCATAGACCCATAAAAGTATATATATTCCGGGTCCTTATTAAATACTAAGACGATCTAGCCATGTCCGTCCGTCTGTCTGTTGAAATCACGATAGGGACCACACGAGAGGAGCTAGACAGTTGAAATTGTGCATAAATATTCTCTATTACTAAGGTTTGTTCGGTATTGAAAATGGGCAATATAGGTCCACTTTTTCGGATAGCCCCCATACAAGTGTAACTCCAAAAAACAGCTTTGACGGGCATAACTGCTTTAGAAGTACGAGTATAGCGATGAAATTCGACATAAATAAGTTTTATATGAGCCAAAGTCTTTCTACTAAATTTTTTGAGGATCGGCCCATATAAGGTCCCCTTTAGAAAATGACTTTAACACTCATTACTGGCCCAAAAATTCGAGTATAGCGATGAAATTCGGTATAAGTAAGTTTCTTACGAACCAAAACCCCTCTACCAATTTTTTTAGGATCAGCCCATAATTGACCCTACCCCCATATAAAGCCCACCTCAGAAAATGACTAACACTCATTACTGGCCCAAAAATGCGAGTATAGCGATGAAATTCGGTATAAGTAAGTTTCTTACGAACCAAAACCTCTCTACCAAATTTTTTGAGGATCGGCCCATATATGACCCTACCCCCCATATAAGGTCCCCTTCAGAAAATGACTTTAACACTCATTACTGGCCTAAAAATTCGAGTATAGCGATGAAGTTCGGTATAAGTAAGTTTTTTACGAACCAAAACCTTTTAACCCATTTTTTTAGGATCGGCCCATAAATGACCCTACCCCCCATATAAGGTACCCTTTTGAAAATGACTTTAACACTCATTACTGTCCTCAAAATGCAAGTATAGCGATGAAATTCAGGATAAGTAAGTTTCTTACGAACCAAAATCTCTCTACCAATTTTCGGCCCATATATGACCCTACCCCCCATATAAGGTCCCCTTCTAAAAATGAATTTAACGCTCATTATTGGCTAAAAAATACGAATATAGCAATAAAATTTTACACAATTAAGTTCCTCGCGTGCCAAAATCTTTTTAATAACTTTTATGTGGACTGGGTCCACTTCAGGAAATAGCTTCAACGCTAATTACTGTCTTAAAAATACACACGTAAGTTTCTTACGAGCCAAAACCTCTGTACCAATTTTTTTTGAATCGGCCCATAAATGACCCTTCCCGCATATAAGGTCCCCCTCTGCAAATAACTCTAATGCTCATTACTGGCTTAAAAATATGAATGTAGTGACGAAAATTGACGCACATAAGTTTAATGCGTGCCAAAATCTCTCCACCAAATTTAGGGAGGATCGGTCCATAATTTACCCTACCGCCCAAGGTCCCCTTCAGAAAATTACTTAAACGATCATTACTGGGTTAAAAATATGAGTTATGAAATACGGTTATGAAATTCGCTCCGAATTTCATGCGGAATGTGTCGGTAATTCACCCTACCCCCCATATAAGCCCCTTTATAAAATTACATGAACAGTAATTGCTATCATAAAAATGCGAGTACAGTGATGATATTCAATGTAAACAAGTTTTATATGAACCAAAATCTTTCTACAAAAAGTTATGAGGATATGTCAACAATTGACCATACCCCACATATGAGATCCTCTTTAGTAAATTTTATGAAGAAAATTCAGATAATTGGAAGTACAGCGATTAAAATCGACATAAAAAAGTTTATACTTAGGAACTAATTCTTCATTCCGAATTTAATGAGGACTGATTTATAACTGACCCTAGCCCATATAAAAGGTTCCCTTCAGGAAAGAGTTTTGGTTATTAAAATACGAGTTTTCCTTATTTAAAATACGAGTTATACACAAACGAAATCTATGTACAAAATCTTATGAGTATCGGTTCATAATTAACGCATATAAAGGTCCTCTTCAGAAAATTACTCATACGCTCACGGTTTAAAAATTTAAATAAAATATTTGGTTTTTAAAAATTAATATTTTGTTAGTTCAAAAGAGCTCGGTCCATAATTGACTTAAGCCATATTCCAAATATCACCCTGATGTTTATAAGGGAGCATTCATTTTACGGCATACGGTTTGATGATGGGTATATGAGATTCGGCACAGCCGAATATAACACTCCACAGTGGGGCAGAATGGAAATAAATCTGGCATTTCTAAACGGCTGATCCGATCGGGATAAAATTTGGCGTGAGCGTAGCCAAGGAGTATTCGAGTTTAAGTTTTGAAGATGAACCCTGCAGATGCCCCAGGGACGGCGCTGTGGCGGCTCAAAGTAGGGTACCTACGACATGTAAAATTTTTAAACTCGTGCCATTTTTTTGTTTTTCACCCAAATACAAATATTTTGTGAAAGAGCTCGACGAGATCTTGAAAAAACATGCTTGGACATACTACTTATCTCTTATAATATCCGAGTTATAGGCATTTAAAAATTTAGTGATACAAAATTTACCATATCTTGGTCCGCCTTTTTTTGAATACCGGGCGTAATTTTGGACCAAATGGACTCAATTTTTTCTTGTTAGTTAGACAACAAAATTTCCAATAATATACAAAAAATTTCAGATCAATATCGTTTACAGATCCAAAAATATACGTTTTTTAATTTAAAAATTCAAAAAATTTTAGATTTTTGGCGTTTTTTTGCCAAAAATGTGTCTTAACTCTTTTATTAATAAAATAAATTTTTTATTAAGAACATATAACAATTTTATAGTTTTCTAAAAGGTATATTTACGCAGAACGTTTTGGCGTAAAAAACTTGTCCTATTTTTTGAAAATGTTGCCACTGCGTCCTTCCGAATATGACCTATTTTTTATCAAAACTTCAACTTTGGGCGACATGTTCTAAAATCCCAAAGCTGGGATCAGAAAACTGAAAGCAGTTTTGGAAACCTCAATATGTTTTCTATTTACTCCAAAAGTATTTTCCCAGCCCTGAAAGAAATGTGGACCCTATGGGCAAAAAAGTAAAAAATCCCATTTTTGGGATTTTCATTCCTATTTTTGGGAATTGCGGGATGCCCTTTGACCTTTTCAATTTTTTTTTTGCATATTCTTATTTAAAATGACAAATTTAACAAGCGTTGAAGATTTCATTGAGTTTTGTTCATAAATAAAGATTTTGTCATATATTACATATTTGTTTAATTTCTAAAACTATGATTTATATCAAAATTTTAATAGGATCGCAGATAGCTACAACAATTTAGTCCATATTTATCCCTTAATATCATTTTTTAGTTAGATATGGAAATTCTCGACCCTTTACAAAAAATTTCAAGCCAATATCTCAATTACATTCAAAAATATGTTCATTTAAACCTGTGTCCTTTAATTTCATCTTTTTCATATTTTAGTATTAAGTATGACAGAACATACATTTGGTGTTGAATAAAATATTTGGACAATTTTTAAAAATTATTTAGTTAATTATTTTATTATAATATTGTATATAAAATAAAAAAAATTATAATTTTATTATGAGCCACGCACAACAACACCTAAATCACCCCACACAAATTACCTTTCCCGCCCACCGAAATATAAAACACAATTTAATACAATATCATCAGTTAGTATAATAGCTTTTTTTATTTGAACTGTTTATCTTAAACATAATACAATTAATTCTTACAACCTACTTATATAGTTAATTCCTAACACTACTTATTTTCTATAAAATAATCTGTCATATCGGTATACATATCCAGAAGGTAATATAAGTCCTTTAAATCTTCCTCGTTTTGAGATGATAGAGTTTCATAACAAATCCATCTTTTTCGCATAGTTGAAAGAACAGGATCAGAAGATAGAAGTAAACTATTAAAAATATCTTCATTCTGTGATTGCCTGGAGCATTTTCTTGAGCTGTAAAGTTGAACGTGCTTAAAATCTCGATTCCTCGCTTCCTGGGCTTCTTCTGTTAACTCTCCAAGTGGAAGAATATTCGATTCAATTATTATTTGACCATGACACAATACTTTGTGTACTGTTGGTGTTAGTTCCCTCCATGGATACAGAGATACAAGTAATTTAGAAATTTCAGATGTGTATTCCCCAAATCGATTTTCATTAATTTTATGTTTACTATTCAGTGCCATTAAAATAGTGTTAACTCTTCGAAGCAACTCCTTGTCGATTCCAGTTATTTTTGAAGTAATTTCAAAATCACGAAAAAACCTTCTCGACGTATTACCGTCATTTGTACTACCGCAACTTGAAAGTGGTTTGTCGATGTTTAATCCCATCTGAACTTTAAATTCTACAAAACTACAAAATTTTAATCGAAATTTCTTTTGATTTCCATCCACAGACTTACTTTTTACATCAAAAAGTTTTAAAAAGTTTTCAATTTTTGATATGCCTGTTTTGTCTACTTTTCTACTATATGTAGTTTTTATATAATTTGAAATGTCTTCAATTCTTTCTGGCCCTTTTGAAGATATACTCCATAAAACGGAACACAACTCTTCGTACTTTAATGTAATCTTCATTGTAGATTTATTAAATATGGTACTTAAAATCTGAGAAGTTTACTTATATACCAATTCTTGTCATTTCCGATACAGGTATTCCAAAGTAAAAAATTACGAATTGTCTACCTATTAACATTTAGGACTATATTACTATAACCTGTAATTCAGTCATTGATATTTCTTATTAGTGAATGAATCGAAATTATCATTACCTGTATATTTTTACCTAAATGATCTTAAACGAAACAGAACGAAATGATCTGTCGAAAAAATTTAGGTAAAAAATAGTTATAAATTTTTGAAAATTTAAGCATAATAGGACCTTTCAATTATAAGGATAAGCAAACAAATAGAAAATAGGTAAATATAAGATTTAAATATGTGCTGTCATACTTAATACTAAAATATGAAAAAGATGAAATTAAAGGACACAGGTTTAAATGAAGATATTTTTGAATGTAATTGAGATATTGGCTTGAAATTTTTTGTAAAGGGTCGAGAATTTCCATATCTAACTAAAAAATGATATTAAGGGATAAATATGGACTAAATTGTTGTAGCTATCTGCGATCCTATTAAAATTTTGATATAAATCATAGTTTTAGAAATTAAACAAATATGTAATATATGACAAAATCTTTATTTATGAACAAAACTCAATGAAATTTTCAACGCTTGTTAAATTTGTCATTTTAAATAAGAATATGCAAAAAAAAAATTGAAAAGGTCAAAGGGCATCCCGCAATTCCCAAAAATAGGAATGAAAATCCCAAAAATGGGATTTTTTATTTTTTTGCCCATAGGGTCCACATTTCTTTCAGGGCTGGGAAAATACTTTTGGAGTAAATAGAAAACATATTGAGGTTTCCAAAACTGCTTTCAGTTTTTTGATCCCAGCTTTGGGATTTTAGAACATGTCGCCCAAAGTTGAAGTTTTGATAAAAAATAGGTCATATTCGGAAGGACGCAGTGGCAACATTTTCAAAAAATAGGACAAGTTTTTTACGCCAAAGCGTTCTGCGTAAAGATACCTTTTAGAAAACTATAAAATTGTTATATGTTCTTAATAAAAAATTTATTTTATTAATAAAAGAGTTAAGACACATTTTTGGCAAAAAAACGCCAAAAATCTAAAAATTTTTGAATTTTTAAATTAAAAAACGTATATTTTTGGATCTGTAAACGATATTGATCTGAAATTTTTTGTATATTATTGGAAATTTTGTTGTCTAACTAACAAGAAAAAATTGAGTCCATTTGGTCCAAAATTACGCCCGGTATTCAAAAAAAGGCGGACCAAGGTATGGTAAATTTTGTATCACTAAATTTTTAAATGCCTATAACTCGGATATTATAAGAGATAAGTAGTATGTCCAAGCATGTTTTTTCAAGATCTCGTCGAGCGCTTTCACAAAATATAAAAATCTTTGTATTTGGGTGAAAAACAAAAAAATGGCACGAGTTTAAAAATTTTACATGTCGTAGGTACCCTACTTTGAGCCGCCACAGCGCCGTCCCTGGGGCATCTGCAGGGTTCAAAACTTAAACTCGAATACTCCTTGGCTACGCTCACGCCAAATTTTATCCCGATCGGATCAGCCGTTTAGAAATGCCAGATTTATTTCCAAAAAATTTCCATTCTGCCCCACTGTGCACTCTTACTTGTTCTTCATTAGCTTTTATGCATCCCCTCTAAAGTTTTGGCTGAATTTAGACACCACTTATTAAATCCGAAGAAATAAAGGTCAAATATCGTTAGATGTACAAAGCAGATACATATCGTTAAATGTACAAAACAGATTACATATTTTTCACTTTTATAAACCAAAAATTTCGTTACAAATGAAAACCTAGTTAAAAGTGAGGAAAGAGAAGTCATTACAAATGACATATTTGAAGTACATCAAGATTTGGCGAAAGAGTAGTGATATCTACATAAGCGTGTCATTAAGAGAATGTGTTTTATTTTTGACATCCAAATATCGGATTTTTATTGCTTCTAAAAATAAGATTAGATGTAGTTCAAAGTTGACAAAAATGAACAACGTCCCTCCAATGACAGGCTAATGTAAAATTCATAGGTTTTACTCCCGAATTTGAAGCACTTCGGGTTACTAGTTGTGATGAAAATACTACATCTTTTTCCACACTTTTTTTGCTGGAACTATTAAAAAACTAATAAAATTAAAAAAAAACGCAAAATTTTGGTTACATTTGTTTACAGACGTCTATTTTTGCACCAAAAAATATTAATGAAATTATTATATGGATTTTTAAATGTCCAAAGTCTTGTGACTCTTGTTTATAAAGGACGGCTCAGTAAGTTATCAAGTGAGAGTACAGTTTTGAAATAAATGAAAAAGCTCTGGTAAGTTTCAAAGTATTTTTTTCGCTTTAAAAGTTTTAAATGTTCATAACGTTAATAGATAATAAGCAAGTGGTCTGCAATTTTGGACATACATGTGTTTTGGTATATTATACCGAAATATATCAAAACATTTACTTATTTTAAAAGATTAATAAAATACAAGGTATTTTAATTCAGTTTCATCGATTATTAAAAATGTTTGATTTTGCTCATATGCAATACTCCAGCAAAAATAAGTTTTTCCAAAAGAATAACATTTATCACCACTTCAAAAGTAGCAAGTAGTGAATTTTTTACCTTCTGTGGAAGTGATGTTTAATGACTTCCGAAGAAGCGAAAATAATTCTATTTTTTCAATAGTGAAGATATTTTTTTTTAGATTTTTGTGAGATAAAAAAAATTATTTCTGGTCTTCTGTTTTAAGTATATCTATTACCCTTATTAATGTTAATATTATTTAAGTCAAATTAGTTGTATTCCATAATAATACAATTTCACTTCCGAATAACTTCCAAAAAAGAGCATAAAAATTACTTCTTAAGAATGACTTCAGAAGCCGTGAATTTGGAATCAAATAAAAAGGACATCCCTCCTATGACAAGCCTGTGTTAATCATCACTTCTTCAGTACTTATTTTTCGCTTCTTTGGAAGTCCTTTTTTGCTGGGAGGTTTACTAACCTCTAAAGCAACAGTTTTTTAATCTTAGCTGCAACTTCTTTATCAGAATGTACCATTGATACCACTTCAGATGCACTTCTTTTCCCAATCATTTACAAGTTGTGTAACTTTCTTTATTTGGGTTTTAGGGGAGTATTCTGCGAACTCTTTTGTAGGTCGTGCAGCATTATGACTTGTGGTTTGTTGCTCAAACAATAAAATTTTACTGTTCAACCAATCTTTATTGCGTTCTTCAAAATTCGATAAAGTCCTGTTGGCGTTCTTCCACTTTACTACCAGTCTACTTATAAAGCTTCTGAGTTTCTTTTTTATTTCTCGGCACTGATTCTCACTAAAATTATTTTTGGGAATGATATCAAATACATGGGCCTCTACAACAGAAAATTTGTTTGTGGGTTATACCATATTTGAAAAAGTGTGCGTTTTGAGACATTCATTGCGCCTAAAAAAATGCAATAACAGGTGAACTGGCTGACCATTTTGGACATTTTACATTTTTTTGGGCTGAATCCCATTGAATCCCGAAAGTTGCACTCCATGAAACTACAATATAGACCACTTCAAATATTTTACCGTATACGTCACCTTCGCTAACCCATTTCTATAAAGCTAGAGGAACACAGGTCACAAACATTCATTTTCTAGTACCTTTTACTTCAAAAAAAATAAATATAGTTTCCAAAAAATTAATCACTTGTGTCAATATCAACAAAAATCACACACTGAGTAATTTGGCGCCAAATTTGTAAATACAAAAGCTACAACAAATAACATGTTTGACAGCTCACAGCTGTGCGAATATTAATAGCAAAACAAAAGTAAAAAAAGTGCAAACAATATTATCTATTTTAACTTTTCAAAACTTGAATTTTATGACGCCAGATCATGTATTTCGACCAATGTGAGATCCTAGAGGGTTTATGGAGTATATCTTCAAATGTTAGATTCGAATGCTTTGTGAAATTATATCCCGATTGCACCAACCGTTTAGAAATGCGAGATTTATTTCCAAAACTTTTCATTCCGCCACTGTACATACTAACATATATTTTTATCCTTGGTTAAATAAATGGGACTAAATTTGAACAGTATCAATAACCATTTTTTATTAATTATGAATTTATTAATTTTTATAAATAAATTAATTATTAAGATTAAACTTAAGATATTTTCAACCATATTTGTAACGAAAAAATAAAAACAAATGTAAACTATGTTATGGATAATATTTTCATCATAAATGTCATAGCAGAAATTATATATGTTGGTTAGTATTGTTTTTTTCCGTTTTAAATATTTTTGGACCATTATTCAGCGTAGAGAAAAATGATGTGTAATCACTTTTACATAAAAAATACATGATACAAATTTATGAGTTTTATTAACATTTGCTTATATGCGCCAACCAGTTGTAATTGTGTTGCAAACTTTTTAGGGCATTCAAATTTCGTTTTTAGTAAAACTACTATATGTTTTATGCAAAATCATGTTCAATAAATTAATATTTTAAAATATATAATAGGGTTATATATACGAAAAGTATGATTTATTTTATCTGATTTTACAAAACTAGCTTTATTTTAAATAAGAATTAAGAGAACGTCAAAAATTAAAAGCACATATGTAAATTGTTTATACTTGATCCGATTATTAACCGATCATTTTAAAAACTACGAGAATTAATTTGTCTAATTGAACAAAAAACACGAATAATTGAATGCCCTAATACATATAGTGAATCAATTAAGTAATTTGCCTATATACAATTTTATAAATTTAAAAAAAAAACTTTATCTGAACAATTATTTTTAGCAAAATAAAGCAATTTGTTTGTTTTACTTTTTAAAGAATATCTTATATTTTAATTTTCTACCATAAAAAGTAAAATCGTGATATTAATCAACGAGATTTTTGATAAAATGTGAACGTATTGTTAATTTTTAAGGTCAATAAAGTATTTTGCTTTTTTAAGTTTTTTGTTCATTTTTTTAATGTTGCTGCATTATTTTATAAAATTTAATATTTTTATTACTCCTATGTATTAGAATAACATTTTAGTAGTGGAACGACTAAGTTTGGACATTTCTTAACCGATTTATTATCCTATACTATATACCTATAATAATTTTTCAATATTTGACTTAACATGAAATCTATCGTTTCTTTGATTTAATTTCGAAAATAATAAGCAATTTTGAATTGGATACATGATATATTAGGAAATCAATGGATTTGGACCCAGAAAAAAATTTTTAGTGGGGTATAAATCTATAGATTATAACAAAAATAATCTGGGTTTTTGGTCATTTTGTATTGATAAACAAAAACTACATTACGGAGACCCCATCTATTTGGGGAGTACTGTGTGAATTCAATTTAGAATTGTATAATACTGATTCTTATTCAATAAAGCTAACACTAAGTACCATCCTAGCCACTCTAAGTATGGGGATATCACCGTATACCACTATAGAACTATTACATGCTAGAATCTTGATATTCTACCTCATATTTTGAATGCATTATTTTATGAATAAAATACAGTAGGCGTAGTTGGATTTGGATAGTTATTCTTGATTTGGGTTCTTGGATTTTGAAAGACAACTCAATGCGTTTTTTAATAATTCTTTGTGTTATTTCATCAATTTCTATATTTTATATTTTTTAATGATTGATTAAACATCTCATAATTGAATTTCATTGATTTATACTTGTTCTAAAAATCTAAACAAATTTTTTATATTGGAATTGCCTCATTATTTCCCTTTAAACATTTTTAACGCAAATAACTACACAGTTTCACACAATAAGGATATGATTTTTGAAAATTACAATTGAAAAATACTTAACACGTGTCCTTTTAACAATAAAATAATAAATTCTAAAAAGCAATTAAAAAATAATTTGAAAACCCCAACGAAATTAACTGGAAATTTCAATATGCAAAATACTTTATTGACGTGCAAATTCTGATGAAAAATATAAAATGCAACAACAAATGCACCAAAATTTTTATTTTAATATTTTTTTCTTGGTTTTCCCATTCTACATAATCTCTATTTTCAACTGGAAAACATAAATTTACTTTTTACCTGTTTTTTTTTTTTTAATTTTATTTATGAACAAAAAACAAAATTCTCTTAAAAAAAGGTAGGCAAAAAATTAGTTGATTCACTGTATTTAAGTTTGGGTCCAAGTATGACTGATTTATTGTAGTTAAGCAACAATTTATATAGTACAAACCTAGTACAAATTGATCTTTTTTAGAATTGTCTTGCGGCACATGTGACATGTTCGTAGCGTTTCTGCACAACGTGAACATGAACCATGTCCACAAAGAAAAGCTACGTCACGACTTCTTTCCATACATATACTGCAATAATGCGATTCTTCATATTCCTGTATTTTATTCTCTAAATAGCGAAGTCGGTCAGCCGATGGGATATTTGTTAAATCTGTATTCGAAATAATACGTCCACTACAATCAATTCTTTGCTCGATTAGTGTTCCACACCGCAAACATTTCTTCATACGCTTGCCGCAGTCTTCACATGATATTTGGTGTTGACAAGGTTCAAATTTAATTAGTTGTAAAGATTCATTACAAACAATACATTCTTGCGGGCATGTTGACAGTATTTCTGGAGTATTAAGGACCGAAGCCTCCAAACTCAGGGTAACTGATTCAAGGGCTACATTATTATTTGCGTTCATATTTGGTGTTGGTACTTTTATTGGTTGTTTTCGGGTACTTATATTAGAAGCTATGCTATGCAGTCGGTTATGATTTGAGCTAGATGGTTTATCTAACATTAAAGTAGCATCATCTTCCGATGATAATCTATTTAACGCTATTGCACCAACTGGCTCATTTGACTCCAAATTCAACTCATGAATATTTTGGATTAATCTATCCGTTAAGGCATTAGTGGCTGCAGAACTTGTTGAAGCTGTAGTAAATGCTTGGTTTTGCAAGATTGTTGCATCGGTATTCTGATTGCCCAAAATAATTTTTTTTAAATTTTGATCAGTAATCCACTCGAAAATATTTGCTCCCTTATTATTTTGTTCTATTCGACAGCCTAAACGTGACAAATAACAAAGTATAGAATACATTAAGCGATCCTCATGTATATGTGCCAAATTTTCATAGACTGCAAAAATATCTGGAGAATCATCCGCTGTTGGTTGGGAAGCTTGCAACAAATTAGCTTTTTTTATTACACACAAATGCATGGCATTATCTCCATCCTCATCACGTGCGGTAATATCGCAGCCAAGTTTAACCAATTTTTCTATTGCTGCTGAATGTCCTTGTGAAACAGCTAATAAGAAGGGTGTCTGTCGTCTGTTGTTGCGGATATCAATTTCAGCTTGACCATCTTTTATTAATGCTTCCACAACTTGTGCGTGGCCATTTAGAGCTGCTAAATGCAGAGCCGAAAACCCATCATCTTTTTTTACATTTACAAGCTGTCTAGCCAGCTGCAAAATACGTTTTGCAGCTACTAAATTGCCTTTAAGGGCTGCATGATGAAGAACATTGAAGCCTCTATTATTCTTCACTGTAAAATCTAGATTCGGAGCATTGCACAATAGTTCAACTACTTCAGTATTTTCTTTTCCAATAGCATCATGCAATGCCGTGTCGCCATATGAGTCTTGAATGTTTACATCTACGCCGAAGGTCAGTAATTCACGAACACAGTGAGGTGTTTTCTTATGTGCACAAATATGCAATGCAGAGCAATGGCTTGAGTTTAAAAAATTAATATTTGCATTATTTTGTAATAAAATGCGCATTGTGTCTGGCTGATTTCCAAAAGCAGCATAATGCAATGCGGAGTCGCCTTCTTTATCTACAACATTAACATTTGCTCCCTTACTTAAAACTAATTTGACAATATCTACAAAACCCTGATGTGCAGCGACTTGAATACATGCTTTTCCGCCACTCATAACATTCACCTGATCTGGATGAGCATCTAAATACTGCCGGACAAACTCTATGTGTCCTTGAGCAGCCTCACGCACAAGTTTATCTGCCATTGAGGTACCAGATAAACCAGATAATGGAGTCATAACATGGTCCGTCCTTCGGTGGCTTAAGTCCATCATGCTATTAGAACGTTCCGCTGCTGTTGCAAGTGGAGATCTTTCAAGTTTGACACATTTAGGGTTGAGAGTCCATTCAAATCCATCGTCCAATTGCTCAATACGTAAGTCACCATCTGAATAAACCTTGATCACCTTACATAATTTACCAAGTGCCTGAAATGATTTAAACAAATGTTGTAATCATAATAAATATATCTGCCGGTCCACACTAGGAAACTATTTTTGAGAAACTTTTGATTTTGCGTGAGAGAGAAAGAAATATCATTCATCTCTCTCGCAGCACGGAGTTTCTCGTACTCGGAAACTCGTTTTGTTTTGTTATTCTTCTCATGCGTACAAAAACAAATCAATGCAATTAACACGTAGTTTCTGAAACAAAAGTTTCAATGTGTAGACATTAAGGAAACTTTAAAAGAGAATTGAGAAAAAGTTTCTCAACTAAAGTTTCCGTGTGTGGACCGGCACTCTGTGTATGCATTAGGGAGGACCGAAATGGAAATTGCTGATTTTCCCGCTAAAAATTAAAATTTAGTTCATTCTAATAAATAAAGTTTTTCGTATTTTTTCTATTTCTCACAAAGAAAATATATGAATATTTGAAAGGCACTTTAATTTCGTGTCAAACATTTATGTGCGATTACAAAAGTATTAACAAATTTTAATGTTTATGAATTTTTTTCTTTTTCAAATTGTGTGTAAATAATTTATATTATTACATATTAAATTATATTTAGTTTGTATTTCATAATATGTATATCAATAAACGCGCAATTTCATGACCTATATAATTTAATATAACACTTTATGATTACATTTGACTTTAGGACAAATATATCAGTTACACTGAAATACTAAAAAATCACCTAAAAAATATTATTTATATATTATTTATTATTTTTTCCTTTATTTATATATAACATTTCGAATCAGGTCATGCTTTGGGTTGAACGTTGGTTTCGATATATCAAAATAAAATTTGATCTAGAATAAATTTCGAAAACCGATAAAATCGGTTTCGGTGAAAATTAATAATGTTTATTTGAGTTTATTACTTTAAATAAATCTATAAGTCTGTTGGTTTACCAACTATTTTTTACTTGTTTATTTTTTATGATTTTTTTAAGTTTTCCGTTATTGTACCCAAAAAATTTGTTCTATATTGAGTTGTTTGGAAAAAATTCCATAAAATTTATTATTAATGACAATGAAACAAGAATTAATTGAATTTCGTTCTTTTATCTCATTTTACTACTTTTACTTAAAATGTATTCAAACAAACCTTATGTAACAATTTCAAAAATGTAAAATTGTTTCGAACATTTTAAAGCTCTTTCAAATACTTTTTGCGTGATATAAAAATTTCATATCATTCCTTTGCGTAATTGAAAAACCTAAAAAAATATTTTATCCTTTGTCCCAGCTCACCAATTATTGACACCAGGACAAACGTTTTAAAAACGTTATAAAACTTTAATTTTTGTTGGGAACATCAGTACATTATTTCTTCTTCATACAAATGGGGCAACCCTAGTATGCAAATATCAACAAATATTCATACATAGTGCATCAATTCAATCCATTCTCCATGTCCTTTCTGTAATTGCTGAACTTTTGCTGAATCATTTATTATCGTTACCAAATCCCCAACACGAAACGATACAACTTTAACCAAGGCAGCTGGATGAAATGTCCATCTATTTGGGCAGTTTTCATACTGTACCCTGTAAATATAGAATTATTAAGTAATGGCTTTATTGGAATATTGGTAGGCAGAAAGTTAAAATAATATTTAAAGCTTTTTAAAATAAACATATCGCTCATTTACTACAAAACTGGCATAATACAAAATTGGAGATTTTGAATTGAAAATATATTACATATGTAAGTATTATCATAATGTCTTTCATTTAGTTTGGTCGTTTTTTAAAATATGTATGTCTATTATTTTCGGATCCATTTTTTGTTGTAAACGTCAAAACTAAAACCCAAGCTTTCATGACATACATCAATATTCGAATTTATTATTTTTTTATGAATTAAGGTCCAAACACATACAATACTTTACGACGAACTGCGACTGATAGCTACGCAACGTAAAAAATGTGATGCCCAATCGTTGCGTTGATAAAGTATGAATAAACTTAATATGTTTTAATAATATAGTATTAAAACATATTAAGTTCATCGTGAAGTATTGTATGTGTTTGGACTAGGGATTCTAAGCGGGAAAATTTTCCCGGGAATATTTTTTCGTAAGTCCCGGAAGACCCTTGAAGTGTTAAAAATATTAGATAATAAATTGCATGATGATGATTTTACTTAATAGAAAATACTATTTAATAATTAAAATTGTCCGATGCTAGAAAATACGATCACTGTAAAGAATGCTTTAAATATTAAAGTTAAATAAACTAAATTTATATCACAAACTTTCAAGACGAACCCCTGAATTACGTACAAGATGTTATCAGATAATCAAATTACATTTAGGGCGTTTGTTTTGAAAATTATATGAAATTTTTAAAACGTAAATAAACTTTAGAACCCGTCTCTTACCCCCGGAGATTAAGATAATGGGACTGTTTCCAAGCATAAATGTGAGAAAGATCTTCTCTAAACCAACTTTGTGATTCATAAAGGACTGTTACATATTTAGATCGAAATTGTTTCTAGTCCGTAGTTATATCATATAGTTTTCATTTATTTCTTGGCAATAAAATAAATTTTAATATAAAATTGTTATTGTTTTATTTAAAATTGGTAGTGAAATAATTGTTTAAAACGTTAAAAGTAATAAGAACGTTTTTGATCGAAATTTTGATCATTTTTGAACATATTAATAGAATGCACAAAATAAATTAAATTGTATTCCTTAAAAATCAAATATAACTTTTACCACGATCTAATGGTACAGAATTTATTGAAACTTATAAAAAAATTGGACATTTTGGTCATACAAGTTTTATTTAAATTAGTGTAACTTTTCACCTATTGTTTCTAGCAAAAATTTTCCAAGGGAGTTCAGATAGCTATATTTTTATTGATTCGATTTTTTTTTTAAATTTTACACTCATTTGAATAAAAACCTGTATGACCAGAATGTCCAACTTTGATCCCCTCTGAATCCGGCAGTTCTTGAGCATTAGGGCTGAAAATGTGTCTGACCTACTATCCCATAGTACTAACCATGGTGAAAATTTCATCATTAATTTTAAAAGTTGGGTCACTTGACACGAAATTCCCCCTGTATAAAGTTTCGTGATTCGCTATGTTACTGGTAGCACTGTTTTCTACAGACACATTTTCACTATTTGTCAAAACATAATCTATAAAAGTTTTTGATCTTTGAGTTATACGAGTGTAATTTTTTACTATTGATTAAGTTCATAATCAATCATTTTCTTTTCTATCTTATGTTTTGCATCAAGAATCGTACAGAACTTGCACAAAAGAATTCAATATTTATATTCTTCATATTTTTCCAGTATTTTCGACACTTTCCATAATTTTTTTTTAAATAAATTATCCCTCCACCAGTTGTACGGAAATTTGACATTGATGTCAATTGCTCATAATTTTGTAATGTTATTTTACTGATATAATTTTAATTAGTATACATAGAGTCACAACAAAAGCGGACAGAAAAGATTTCATAAAATTTTTCACCAATTCAACAGATCTTGCCACGAGAATTAAAGAAAAAAGTGAGTTAAAGTTACGGGTCCAAAAAGTTTATTTTCACCTATCACATAAAATAATATGATTTTTTTAGACAATTCATTAACTATAAATATCGAACTGAAAAAAGTGGATGTCTAAATTTACCCACATTTTGAAAAGTTATTAAAAAAAACACTAGAATATTTCTTTCAAATCTCTATTTCCTAACTAAAAAAAATTTGTACGCTTTTACCGGCTTTTTTATTTTTCGGGAAATAATTACTTGATTTAGAATTTTCGCTGTAGCTTTGTAATGAAAAGCGATAACTTAAAAAAATAAATTGGAAATGAAAGTATATACCTTGTACTATGTGAAAAATAAAAAAATAAATCCAGTTTTGTATATGGGAAATTCCTTTTTTGTTTTAGATTTTAAGAAATCAACATTATGCATTAAATATTTCTTGCGTTTACTATTTTAAAAATTAAGTGATGACGAATTTTTATTCACAAGACTTGAAAGAATACGTCCATGAAATTTTGTGGTCGAGAGTAGTTCCATGATGTAGAAATAAACATTCAAAGTTAAAATTTATCAAAAAACTGATTGAAACCAACTAGTTTTTTTACAACTTTTGGATATTATGAAAGCCAATTCTACTAATGTAGGCTGTATACACTTGTTGGGTGATTATACTCCATATTTAATTGTTGTGCCAATTATAAGTAAAGAATTACATGGTCGCAAAGTTTTGAAACCAAATTTATACAATTTAACAAAATTTGCATTTTTTTTGGATAGAATATTTGGGGCTCTTCGGTTTTGCAAAATTTAGAAATGAGAAAAAGTAGACAACGTAATTACGCGTCGTTTGATGTATATATCTAAAATGTTCCCTAGAAGATAACACTGTGGGAGAAGCTTAAATATTGAAAAAATAAACGTGAAAGTTTCGAAAAAAATGGATTTTTCGCGAAACTTCAATATACCCATATATATCGCGTGATCGAAATACTTTTAACTTTTACATGTTGAAATCATAAAGCCGCGATAAAATATTAGCATGCAAAGATATTAGAGCAAATACAAAAAAATTGCGAATTTTTCATTTTTTTCTTTAGCGAATTTTCGCATTATAAACAAATTTTAAATTGTGAATTTTATCAGTAATCAATCTTTATATAAAAAGAATTGGTTTGCATTAAACAAATTTAATCAAGGCCTTTCGTGGACTGAATACGCGGGGTTTCTTTCATAACATAAATCGATGAAGCACAACCGTTCGAAAAAAGTACGTTTTTGCATTAAAAAGGTATAAAAAAGTTCATTCATGTAAATACATAATTTCTTTACAAAATTTAAATTAACCGAACTGGTTTTCATTTTAACGATTTTTTGGATTAATAATTCATTTAAATTTAGTTATCCACAAAAGAAATTTCATCAAAATTTCTTTATCGCCGAAAACGCGGTGTTTCTTGTATTGCAAGATAATTCGACGAAGCACACCTAAACCGCTAATTAAAATTGGTAACACTTAACATTAATCGGTAGCTGACAATGATGCTTATACCAAAATCGATAAGCCGTTAGAAATAAGTACGATTTTGCTATAAATGCATTGAAAAAGTTCAGTCATGTGTATGAAATTTATTTCCAAATTTTATATAGATTTTCATTTTAGCGGTTTTTATATTATTTACTCATTTAAATTCGTGTTCAGAAAACACAGTGTTTTTCTTTTAAGTAAAACTAATGAAGCACACCATTCCCTCTAATTAAAACTAATAAAATTATATTCTTTTAGGTTGCTATTAATGTGGTCTATAACAAAATTTATAAACCGTTCGAAAAAATTCAATCATTTTGGATTTAATGCAATTAAAAAAATTCATTCGAATATATGCATAAATAAATTAAAACCTCATAATTTTTAATCTATCAAACATAAATGCATAATTTTTTTAGTTTATGATTGTAAATGAATGTATTAATTCAACATGTTAAATAGTCTATAAAAAACTGTTAAAGGGGTTGAAAAAACTCTTAAAAAGCGAATTTATCCATATTTAAAATATTTGGGTTAAATTAATTTTTATTTTGGATCCTTCGTTGTGGGTTATATCCACGCTTATAATTTCGAGTTTCAGGTAAAAACGTAATTTTGGGAATTTTTTTAAACTGTTAACTTTAAACCGCTATAACTTTGGCGGTTTTTGATAAAAATATTCACGAGAAGATAATTGTACTTCTAAGACGTTAGACAATGTCCACACAAAATATCGTTGAACCTCAAAATTTAAATTAAAAAGAGAATTTCCCATATATATGTATACAAAAAAATACTTTAAATTCAAAATTTGGGTTTAAATCGATTTCAATAATTTTACACCATTTTTGAAAATCTTAATGAAATAAATTTTTATAATTTTTGCTTGATAAATAATCATACTACACTCAAAACAAAATCATTTTATAAAAAAATAATAAATATTCGTTTTTGGGTTATTTGACAGTTTTACTGAATATGAGCATGACTTATCAATTTGCTTTTATTTGGAAATAAGTAGCTATAATTAACAAATCTTTTAAATATGTTGTTAAAATTATTTATTATAATTTTATAAAATGTGGTAAACTTGTTAATATTCCCCATGGTGCCAAAAATTATTATACCCACTCCTCTTGATAAACCACCTCAAACTATTCTTCATCTGAAATATTTTCGCCTTCTGATGTGTCACTGTCTATTGGAAGGAGTTTTTCTTTTCATATAAGTTGCTTTTACCAGACATAGCTCGATCCGAGGTTATTAGGAACCTATAAAGTTCCTAATCCTTAAGTGCCCTATTATTTAGGAACATGAACACTAATGTACAAATAGTGCTGATTAGGATGAACTAAGTAATAAAAACCAGCTCTCAATGCTTTGTCTAAACTAGAGTTGGGATCGTGAGTACATTTTACCCACGACCATGTAAGTATAGTAGAGTATAAAGAAAAATCAAACATGACCATTACTAGGTCTACATAATTCCCACGCCAATATATTTATTACGACCACGGGAATGAATACAAAGTAAAAAATTACGATAATTTGAGATCACGCATGATTCACGTGATACTCCTTAATCGAGTTAAAAGAAATTTTCCAAAAAAATAATTTTACTTCTTCAATTAATCTGCATTTTTCCCAAATTCAACCCCTTCTCGCAGATATCTGGGGTCTTCTGAAAACTGATTTCAACATCTACACGGACACATGGGCCGACAGAACCATGTACAAAATGTAAAAAGTGCCACCGGCGAGTAAGATACACAAAGGGTGTTGGTGAGTTGTCACAAAAGCTTACCTTGTCACAAAAGCTTACCTTGTCACAAAAGCTTACCTTGTCACAGTGATTGATTTTGCCAATTTAAGGGGACTAAACTCTAATTTTTTATTCTTTTTTTGCCTTAGATTCAATTTAATATGAAATAGTAAACAAATGTATTTAAAAGTGAAGAAATGTAACCCAAAACAAAATAACGGTACTCCGAAAGCCGTGTTTATTACAAAAAATCAAAGTCGATTTTTAACTGTTGTATGTTCCCTAACTTTAAACTTATAACTTTTTTGTTTTTAATATTTTTTAATATTTTTTTTTTTTTGCATTTTTAAAGTTTTTTTATATTTAATAATAGCAATAACCATATAGTAGCATATAGGCGAAAGGGATTGTCAAAGACCTAAGTCCCCTGTCAAAAACCTAACTGGTGAGAATGTATTAGTAGAAGCACAAAAATAAACACAGTTCAAAAGGTACTAAATAATAAATGTATTTCTTATACGTTATTTTTTGTATGTTATTACTGGGATTTTATATACTAGTGAATGAAAATAATAGTTAATTAATTTTTTCAGAAGATATTTCATCTTAAAACATATTTGTTCAATTCACAATCAAGTTATATATTTTACCTACTAAAGTGTAGTAACAGTGATTGTGAACAGATCTTTGCAGGAAGTCATAAGTTTATGTTCTCAATGAAAATAAAAAAAAAAAAACATAATCAAACAAATATACATAACAATGTCAAAAGATAAAAAAATCATTTCTTTGAATCAATTCTTTTATTTTCTTTATTCCACATTTTAAACTAATAAATAAACTGTTTTTAATAAAATTTTAGTTTTTTTGTTTTGGTAAACAGCTGTTTGTTTTTGATTTCAGTGTTACCACTTTATCGTTTTTTATGCTAAAATCGTTTGAATTTTTTGTTTATATGTTGAAATAAACAACTGACAACACTAAACTTTCTTACAACATTCGAAAAACATATGAAAAATTGTCGTAGGAGTTGTATAGAGCTTTTGCATAGAAAATACCAACAACATTGTTATGACTATTGTATCAGCTGCTGACATACAACGCTACAACATCGATTGTGAATTGAACAATTATAAACACGTCTTTTTGTTTTTTTTCTGCACTAATGGAAAAAGAAAAAAAAGTATGTGAAATACTTTTTTCATTTTCAATACGAAAATTTACAACTTTTCTTTTTTCAGTTTTAATTAAAATGAAATGTCAAAGAATAAAAAATATTTTTTTTTCGTTTGTAAAATATAAATTATTTTCGGGGTTTTAAATACAATAAAAGTGTCGCAAAAAATAATAAATATTAAGTATAAGTGATAAGAAAAACTATTAAGTGCTAATATCCTCGCAATTTCGCGAAGAAAATTTGAAGTTTTGTGAGTGCGTTTAGTTTTCTCAAGTGTGTCTTATTCTTTCAGAACTCGTCTGTGTGAAGAGAATAACAAATTTTGTTTGACAACCCCTTCAGTTTCGCCTATATCCCTACTATATGACAATAACTGTTTTAAAAATATAATTGTGAATAAGGTCTCCACGCCTTTTAAAGTTATCCGTTAATCGTAAGTATATTTAAAAAGTGAGACATTTTTACATGGACTCAAAAACTTAGAATACCACTTGATTCTGGGGTTCTGTTGTACCCATATGATAAAATGCTATATAATCTATTAGGATTTTTTAAACCTTTTTGCATACCCCATACACATTTTTTCAAAAGTTCAACATGAACTCGCAAAAGTTTAGTATATTTAGTATTAGAATATTTTCTATATTTGGTGATCAGCTGTGCCATATAAAAAATACATTAAGTCTTGGATTTTAATTTACGAGATAATATTAATGAAAATTTAAAAAAAAAAAAAAATACTTTAAAAAAACACTAAAATATTAGCAAATTCTACTTTAGAAAATATATTTATTGTTTATGAGCAAAAAGTAGTAATTTTTACCCTTTTGCCCCTTTCTGGGACATGTTACGAAAAAATATGTATCCATTGATGCTTCCTAGTGTAGATCTATCAAGTTTTCCAAATTGGTGTGGTTGTAACATGTACTGGCGTAATTGAAACATGCACAAAAAGGTGCAAAAAGTACCAAAAATACACGTTTTTACCGTGTGTTTTAAAGATTAATATTTAATTGATATTATTTTAAGTAATTTTTCACTGTAATACATATGTATATCTAAAAGTTTTAAGAGATAAAACACAAATATGTTCACGTTAGAATAAAAATTAGCATTAATTAAAGGGGAAAACGGGTACTAATTTTACCCGTTTTCCCCCGTTTTGTGCCTTTCTGGTCCAAGAAAAATTATATATGTAGATAGAGTCTCAAATTTTGCTAGAACAACTTTAACATCCATGTGAAGTACAACAGGTAGGATACCTCAACTGTAGTACAAGTTGATTTAGAATCAATATGAACATTTGGTTTAAGAATAAGTCGAAGAGAAATAGTGGGCGTATTTCTTTCCATATAAAATAAATACTAAATGTCGTAAATCTGGGAATATATGTATAACAGCAAGAAAAAATTTTTAAAAAGCCAATCAACTTGTGAGTCTCTTAATCCTGCACATTCCGCATGGGAAAAATACCACAAATGACACAACTAACAATAGTCTCTATTTTTTGATATTAAACTTTGTATTTTATGAAACTTTATGTTTTTATTTTTAATTAATATTAAAACACTGATACGTTTTTTTTATGTTTGTATTTTTTTGATTTAGCCATGTAAGCTGGCGGAAAACACACGCGGCAGGGAATGAAAATGAGATTTTGTTTCAGTATCAAATAATATTTCTGAGGGTACTTTTTTGGATCTCAGAGTACTAAAATATATTTTTTTGCTAAAAGTTAGTAATTTCTTAAATACATTTACATTTATACCCCATTTACACATACACGAAATTTAGTACTTATGAGATTTCAAGCCAAATCTTGTTGATTTAAACTAGATTTCCCATACAAAACAAAATCTACTTCTTAAGAAGATTTTTTTTGTGATGCAACTCTGTTTTTCCTAAATAATACTAAAAAAATACGACGCTACACAAGAAAAACAAAACGAACCAAATAGAATTAAAATGTCAACATAATTTTAATAAATTGAAAATCTTGAATGAAAAGTTTATTTAAAATAGAAGGTAATGTTATATTTAAATATCTAATTTTTTATTATAAATAAAATGTTAATAAATATCCTATTTTTCCTTCTTATTTTTCATATCAAACACAATTTGAAGAAATATTCGAAAAAATGAAATCTTCCCAAATGCCAAAAATAGTAAGTGCAAACGGTCTAGATTTTGAAAAAGATTTTAAATAAAATCTACTAGATTTCGTGTATGTGTAAATGGGGTATTAGAAATTTATATATATGTTTATATGATTTACATAATTTGATGAAATTTCTTGTCCAGGAATGGGTACATGGTATCACATAGCAACCATAAAAATATTACCCCGATATTGTACTTTTTAAATATTTATGTTAAATTTAAAGCAGTCATGATACAATTTGTTATAATTTAATAAATATTGTCTTAATGAAATTCAGGTCACATTTGGGTCTACACAAGGATAAATTTAGAAACTTTACGCTAACAATTGAGCTACAAGTGAATCAATAATTTGCTTTAAAGTCTAAATATTTTTGACCAAAAAAAAAAAAATTCGAAATTCTATTTCGAAATGCGCTGCATTAGTAATTTGCTTTACTTTTAAAACTAGATTTCTTTAATTCCGGTAACATTGCAGATAATTCCATTACTCTATAATTTTATTGGCCGTTTTTTCTCGAACTTTTAGTTGATGCATTTTTAATAATTATATGTATTTGAATACAAGAAGATACTTTGAGAGTATCAAATAAGACTCGGGAGTAACACGGTACTTTTAAACATAAATTAGTATCAAAAAAAGTACCATCGTACCAATTTTGCCATCACTGACACGCGGTAATGCAAATTTGTGATTTCATAGATATTAGTTAATTTAGACGATTATTTTATATTATTTAAATCTTGCTGAGTGGCTATCAATTATATTTTTCGTATGTTTTTTTTAACACTTACTGAAATTTGATTTTTTTAGAACGAAATTCATGTTATTCATTGGTTACCTTAACCTAAAACTGAATTCTATTATACGAGTTCTTCAAACCATGAGATGAATCAATTATCAAATATAAATATTTTAGGATGAAATATCACCATGATATACACTGAGCGTCAAAAGTGAGTATATACCCGTGACTAATTTTGTTTTATTATTATAATGCAGAACATAAAAGCGATTGTAGATACAATTTTTAAAAGTAAAATCCTTAAATATTAAATACATTATTATTTATTATATTTAAATATTAAATACATTATTATTTATATTTAAGAACAAAATAATTGCATTTTAATTGGAAAAATTTATTTTTTTCTGATTTAAAGTGAAAAACTCCAAAATTTTCGAGCTAAAAGTGAGTGTACAGGCGCATTAAATTTTGCTATAAATGACGAATATCACCGATTTTTTTAAAGGAATAAAATTTTCTTAGAAATTTTATAAATTTTTTTATCACATTTAATAACGAATAACATAAAATTCACCGACTTCTCTGGGTATTTTTGTGAAATTTTCGCCTATTTTTACAATAACGCCATTTTAGGAGTTTGCTTACCAATTTAGTCAATTGGAATGAGATTTTAAGGTTCTGAGAGTTTTTGAGTTTCTACATGAAGCTTTCTTAACCTGTCACTTGTTTCCAAAACAGTGAAGAGCCCCTAGAGTAATAGTTTAATTACAATTTACAATGGCAATTAAAATAAAATTCTAAGGCAATAAAGAAAATTTTTGAAAATGAAAATTCTCTTTTGACTTCATTATCATGCCAAGAAGATTAAGATTTACACCAATAAAAGTTGCCAAACTTACCAAATAACGATGCAGTTACCACCATTTTTAAATGCGTATTGGAAGATGTTTTAATTCTGTTCCAATTTTTTTTTTTCACTAAAATGACTTGATTTTTTTGATCTAAAAATTCGTTAATCTCATATTCCATATGGTTATTAATCAGTTTCCATTAAATTTTTTCGAAAAAAAAAAAAAATGACAAAGGATCCAACAGAACAAACCGTTCTAAATATCGTCAAGTATCGTAGAGGATTTGGTATGATTTGCAACTGTTTTGTAGGGTCTAGGGGTCCGATTTTTTAAAATTATTGATTGAAAATTGAGTGAGACGTTGGTGTGAAGCGTTTGCAAGAAAATTGTTCATTAATTGTATCAAAATTTTAAATTCCAAGGCATTGGAATATATCAATGGCCGCAAGAGTTCTCAGCTGTTTTGGAAGCAAATATATTATTGAATATTGATGACCTAGTCAGCTCAATGGCTTCAACAACCAACACTTCTTTATAATAACATTAATATAAAACATTCTTTTAACCGCCAGATCATGGAATTAAGAAAATAGGCGAATTCACGGAGAAGTCGGCGAAATTTATGATATTATTTATTCAATGTGATAAATAATGTATAAAAATCTAAAAAATTACATTCCTTGAAAAAAATTGGTGACGTCTGCCATTTATAACAAAATTTGATACGAATGTATACTCACTTCTGTCTCGAAAATTTTGGAGTTTTTCACTTTAAATCAGAAAAATTTAAATGTTTCCAATTAAAATGCAATTGTTTTGCTCTTACATTATTAATTAATATTTAAGGTTTTACTTTTACAAATTTTATCTACAAATCGCTTTTATGTTCTGCATTATAATAATAAAACAAAATAAGTCACGGGTATATACTCATTTCTGACGCTCAGAGTATACCACGAATCTTCAACCATCACATTTAAAAGCGTGGGTAATTTTTTCGATTTTAGTATTTAATTTTGTATTGCTCAGCTCAAATTGAAATTGTTGGTCTGATAAGTCTAAATTTGTATTAAAAAAAAATAAATAAAATGTCGGCAATGAGTGTATTAATGACTGAGCACTGAAAATGGAAATTTTGATATAAAATTAATAATATAATGATATATAAAATGTATTCACTTTAATTTTATATATCTACATACATACATATTATACAGAAAAACTAAGAAAGTATAGTCGGGCTTGGATACCCTACACCAGTTATGAATATTATATGTGACTTATTTTTCATAATAAAGTATTTATCTTCAATATAATCTTGTTTCAGATACACTTAAGCAATTTATGAACGAAAAACTGATTTTGTGAAAGTGGGTTTTGTATGGGGGCTAGGATCAAATATGGACCGATGCCGATAAAATTGTGTGATTAGATTTATATTTATATAACATTTATTTGTGCTGAAATTTATCAAGATACTAGTGTTTGCTTTGTATGGGAGCTAGGGCCAAATGAGGCCCGATCTTTATCAAATTTAGACATCAAGGCTTGTATAAAACTTATTTGTGCTGATTTTTATCGAAATACAGGTATATTTAACATAATTATGAGCTCAAAGACCCTTTTCGGGGGCTTCTGATGTATGGGGGCTAGGTGAAATAATGGGCTGATTTTAACCATTTTCAAAGCGCTTCCCACTAAAGTATAAAAATAATAAGTAAAATAATTTTGTTGTATTGTTATTTTTGTAGTATTGTATATTAACTATTAAAAATAATTTTCCATTTTCAATAAACATTTAACAGTCTTTTCGCTGAAAGAATGTTATATCATGGACACTTTTTCAGTTTATTTTGTCCGATAATGTATATCTGATTTATTTTTTTGGAATGGTTATTTTGTATACATTATGTACGATTTTTCTACCAAGAGGGTAAAAGTTTATATTTAGTGGATCATTAAAAAAATCAAAAAGTACAATATGGCGGAGATTTACATTCTGTAACAAATGCATGTAAATTATCTTAACCGGTAGCACAGAGATTTGTGAAAAAAATCAAATACAAAATCGTCTATATGCACTGTAAAATAAGTATGTTGTACTTACCTAATGTCACCCTTTTCTGTGATTCTATGAACAGTGCCCAATTTAGACAAATGTTCTACCATACGAGGATTCCATCCACCATGACCCTGTTGAAGTTTCATTAGAGCGTCAACTTCTAGACAAACTTTGACACGATCCCCTACGGAAAACATTGGTTTCACAGTTGGAACTACTGGTTGTTGTTCTTCTAGATGACCTGTTATATAACATTTTATAGACAATTAGTTATTATATTTTGAATAAACTTACCTAAAACTGGCATATGATCTTTATAATAATATCCACCGGAAGTTGGTATAACGTATTTCAAGTCAATATTTCCTTTATGTCCTAATCGATAAACGTTAGTAGAACCACTAGTCCAAGAAACATTTGCTACACTTCTGCATGACTCATTATCCCAACCACGAATTTCCATAACACGTCCAGTTTTACCTTTATAATAAAATATACATGTTCATAATTACACTTTTGATGAATTTACTTGATTTTATTTATTGATTTATATATTAATACTACAATACAATATTAATATTGTAGTCTTTAAAGGAAATTTTGTTGAATAAAATTATTACATACATATTTACAAAAATTCTAAAATCTTAGGAATAATATTATTGTTTTAAGTGATTTTATAATATTAAGTATCAAAGAATACAAAGAAATTGGGGCTTGTCAGTTGGTACGTAAAGGAGTTGTCATTCGGTACCTAAATCTAAGTATGTATTGGTAGAATTTTTGTATTAGTATTGGAGCTCCAACCACTTTCACCACACTTTCCAAACATACATACTTGCATAAACTCGTACATAAAAAATTTAGGAAAAATAAATAACATTTAAATTTCTACATTCGCAGATTTTTTAATTTATTTAGCCCACATCTAATCAGTAAACATTTAATAAATATATTTTTCGGACTTAAATCTCTTTTTTTGCAAAAAAATAAGTTTATTTTAAATAATTTTTTCATTTTCAATACCAAAATATACAACTTGTAAATTTTAATTTTAACACACAAAAATTAATTGTCAAAAAAATTAAAAAAATATTTTTTTTAGTTTGTGAAAAATAAAAATATTTCTGATTGTTAAATGCGATAAAATTCTGTAAAAAATTAATAAATAGTTATGTGTTTGTGAAAAAACGTCGTTCAAGTCCTATTATCCCGGTATTTTCGCGAAAAAGTTTTGGAGTATTGTGAGAGAATTGAGTTCTCACAAGTGTGTTGAATTTACACAGAACTCGTCTGTGAAGAGAAGGAAATGTTATTGTTGTAAAACAATGACATAGTCCAACTTCTTATTATTCTTTGTTAAGTATATTGATTTAAGGCTTTTCAAAATTTGTTGTTTTAAATCAACTTTAACAAAATTGACCAAAAATGTACAAAAAACATTTTACTGCTACAACTCAAATTTATTTTATTGAAACAAAAATAACTAAAAAGTACCCCAAATGCAATCCTGTGAACATTTTTAGACTTTTTTTTGTGTTTTTAAAATTTATTTTATTCAATCAGTTACAGACAAAAATATATTACATTCGTCTTTACCTCTTCAAATGGCTTTTAACTTTAATAAAAATGTGGAACGCTAAAAAATTTATTTACCTTAGTAATTAATTTCTTCGGATTTGATGTACTATACATCCTCCTATCAACCTAACCTAATTAGTGCATAAATAAACGCCAGGGTAAAGCGCTGCTGTAAGATATTTACCCAGTCCACCAACGTGCATAATCGTGGGAAAAAAATTGAATCCGAAAATTAAAACAAGGAAATAGGAGAAGCGGACAGAATTAACGGACAGACCGAGGACTTACACTGACTGACGTTCATGACAGGATCTTGGAGCATGTGGGACAGATTCTTATGAACTGTAATGTGGACGATCTTCTAGCGCTGTCGAAAGACACCTTTGGAGAATCCAGTGCCGCTCAGAAGTTTGGGGAGATGGATCTGTTTTCCGACGGGGAGCATGAATTTGGAATGTTAATACCCACTATTCCTTCTCTGGCCATAGCCGGATCACTTTCACATTGAGTTTAAATAGATCTAAGCAGGAACCTTTTAGGGATCCTGGAAAAACAGACTGGTTAAAATTTTTCAACAGGGTTCAGTCAGGAATTTTTTTTACGGCCCCTTGACATGGATAAATTTACCACCTTGTTAAAGGAGAGCTATGAGCTGTCTTGCCCATGAAATTTTAGGGCAGGCATAAGCAATATATGTGGTGGACCAGGGGACTTCGTGATCAGAGGTCGATGGTTAGAAGGTTGTTTAATAGGGCCAAGCAAGACTTCCACAAAATTGGAACAACTATAAAGTGTGATTCATTCAATAAGTACAATGGTAATATCAAGAGGACGAAACAAATCTCATAGAGGCAATGTGAATCTTTTGGCAATGTTAATGAGATGCCTAGGTTCCGTAGAATTCTAGCCAAAGACCCCAATGCCTTAGGTTGCATTCAACGTGAAGACAACTCATGAACGGAGTCTTGCTTATGGAAACTCACTTTCCAGGTTGTGCTGACATAGATGATAGGAACATAGTTCAGGGGGTCCAAGGACCTAGGGATTCTATTTATTTATCTAGTCACATTGATGAAAAATTTACTAGGGACAAAGTGGGCTGAACGGTTAACACCTTTGCTCCGTATAAATCGCCAGGTCTGGACGGAGTTTTTCCGACCATGCTAACATACCTGGCAGAGCGAGGAGTCAAGATAGCTCATAACAGATTACAACCAATTACCTACAAAGGACGAGCTGCAAAAAACACATTATATCAGTCACTTGAATAAATTTAAATAAGAATAAAATGAAAAAGACATTTATAATATTTGATTTTTTAAACACATAACTGTTTTCATTACAAAAATTTATAATATAGAAGGAAAATGTTTTTTTTTTTCACAATAGATTCCATCTTCGCTCTAAGGGGTATATAGTAACGTTTAGTTTTAGGAACATTGATTTCATTACCTCAAATTTAGTATGTGCATATATTTGTTCAAACGGTTTTTCTTTAAATTTTCACCGTGTATTCCTGCACGCCTGGAACGAAAAATAGGCATCTTTTTATTTTGAAATTCCACGCCCACTTATTAAATAACTAATAAAAATAGTACATCTCGGAAACTAGTACGACTGAGGACTCTAGTCGTACTAGTTTCCGATATATACTACTATACTACTGATTAAAATATGGCCGAACTAGCTACAGCGGGTGTGGCACATCCCACGCCTATATTGCTAGCCAATACCAGATAACGTTTATTTGGGAAACTATAACAGCTACAGTTCCCAAATTATGTACGATAATATTTTGTGCAATAATGGGCGGCATTAGACCTCCCATATGAATTAAATATATATACAGAGGGCGACAAAACAATGTAAACTTTTTCAAAATTTTCACAAACGGACTCAAACCCAAAACTTTATTAAAAAGTTTTAATTTTTTTATTTATTTTGTATGTTAATAAAAAAGTTAATAAAAATCTATGAAAATAATTAATAAAATTTTGAAAAATAAAACAAGATTACAGTATTTGGTTTCATGTTAGTGACAAAACAATGGATAAGATGTGGTGAATATCACAACTTAAAAGTGCGCATTTAGGGTCATCGTCGTTTTGAAATCTCCAAACTAATACCCTAGTTTCCACAGCGGTGGAGTAATTCTTCTTTTTTTTAAATGGATCTCTATCTTAAAGGGGATAGCGACGATCAAAAAAATTTACACACACAGTAATTTTTTTGATTATGTTAGTGAAAAAAAAAAAATCACACGCACTGGTTTGATGAAAATCAAAACACTTTTGATTTTCAACAGAAATTGAAGCAGAAGAAGCATACATTGAAGAAGAAGCATAAATTCATTTTTATTTAGTTTTTGCTGAGCCAACATCACATTTTTTTGCTCAAAGTAAATGAAATATGGATGAAAAAAATTCATACTTGAATTTATTTAAATGGACATTACCAAATTTTACATGAAAAATACATAGAATAATATCCAGTTTTTTAATAAAAAAATTTTTTATTAATAAAGAAATAATTTCAAAAAATAAATAATTGTTTTTTACACTTATATTAATAGTGTTAATTTTATGTAGACTCATAACGCATAAAATATTTTATAACCATGCGGATTTTGCCGTCGCAAAATCTAAATAAAAAACAAATTTATGCTTCTTCTTCAATGACTGCTGGTATAAATTACTAACTTGATCAAAATTTTTATGAGTCGCCATGCAGCTTTATACCACAAACAGTGTTGCCAAGTGTAGGGATTTTTCTCTTTTTGTAAGGATTTTTTCAAAATATGTGTGTAGGAAAAAAGGAAAAGATTTCTTACTTTTGTAAAATTGTAAGGATTTTTTCAATCTCATAATTTTTAGCAAATAAATTGATTTTTTCACGAATATATAATATAATATATACAAATTAAATTTCAATTTAGATGAGAAACATATTAACCTCAACTACCTGTATCTGGATTTTTAAAATCCATTGATTTGTTTGAAAGTTATTTAAAAATATCATTAAACATTCAAAGCCATTTTTCTCGAAACAACTTTTTTCGATTATGCTAGTCTTATGGAGCGATATATTATGACTCCATATAGATAGCTAAGTCGATTTGGCTCCTTTGGCCGCCTTACAAATGTCCTCTAAAATTAAATGTGTACACGTCCAAAAAATCTTTGGCAAAGTGTAGACCTTCCACAAATTATTGACCACTACCACCCACCGCCCAATTCATAAACATCATCATGAACAAAAATTAACAAATCGTATGTACATATTTCTCACATTATAAAATTTTATTTCACAAAATGTGAACCAAGCCCACCCAACGCCAACTTTATAAACATTAATATAAAAAAATATTCATAAGTTTGTTTTCTAACAGGTATGTTTTTAAATATCGAACAACGAATGATATATCACGCGATTTTGTAAATACAAACAAAATAATATCTCATTCTTTTAGGAGCGGTGATCTAACCGTTATAAACAGAGAGGTCAAGGGTGAGCGTTTGCTCTCGGTGGCTTCAGTGTACATGCCGTATGAAGCTATAGAGCCGCCTGGTGTAGAGGTGCTGGAGCTGACGGCGTATGCAAAGCGGAAGGGCGCTATCCTGATACTAGGCTGTGATGCAAACGCACATCACAGTCAATGGGGCAGTGCTGACATTAATAAAAGAGGTGAGTTAGTGTTTAATTTAATTACTGCATGGAATCTTATTATCTGTAACAGGTGCCATATGCCAACGTTTAGGAAAAAAGATAGGGAAACAGTCATTGATATTACCCTTACTAACCAAAATGAGGATCTTATCAGGGATTGGAAAGTACATACCGACTATTCGTTCTATGACCATAGCCGGATTTCTTTCACAGTGAATTTGAGTAAATCCAAGCAGGAACCCTTTAGGGATCGTAGGAAAACCGACTGGTTAAAATTCTTCAACAGGGTCCCGTCAGGATTTTCACAGATGGATATAAATGTTCTGCGGATATTGGATAAGGTTGTAGAGAAATTTACCAGTGTGTTAACGGAGAGCTATGAGCTATCCTGCCCGATGAAATTTCCGGGCAAGCATAAGCAACCTAAATGGTGGACCAGGGAACTACGTGATCAAAGGTCGACGGTTAGAAGGTTGTTTAATAGGGCCAAGCTTACTAGACTTCCAGAAGATTGGAACAACTACAAAGTGATTTTCAATAAGTGTAAGGGAGAGATCAAAAGAGCAAAACAGACATCATGGAGGAACTACTGTGAATCTGTTGGCAATGTAAATGAGATGTCTAGATTCCGTAGAATTTTAGCCAAAGACAAGGCCTTAGGTTACATTCAACGTGAAGACAACTCGTGGACGGAATCCAGCTCAGAGACACTCTCTTTGCTTATGGAAACTCACTTTCCAGGTTGTGTTGACATAGATGATAGGGACTTAAGTCAGGGGGTCCAAGGACCTGGGGCTTCTAGTTATTCATCTGTCATAATGATGAAATAGTCACTAGGGACAAATTGGGCTGGGCGGTAAACACCTTTGACCCATATAAATCACCGGGTCCGGATGGTGTTTTTCGGGCCATGCTCTGTAATATTCCTGAAGACGCATTGGCACTTCTAGCTGATATTTTCAAGAGATGTCTCCTCACGGGATACCTTCCAAGAAGGTGGAGAGAGGTTAGGGTAATCTTTATTCCTAAGGCCGGTAGGGCATGCCACTCGAAACCTAAGGATTTCAGGCCTATCAGCCTATCGACTTTTATACTGAAGACCTTAGAACGTCTGACAGATCTTTATCTCAGGAGCAACGCTCAACATGCCTACCTAAAGGGTAAGTCGGTTGAGAGTGCGTTACATGAGGTGGTTGGTTGTATTGAGCACGGTTTAGAGCATAGGGAATATACTCTAGCCGCGTTTTTGGATATAAAGGGCGCCTTTAACAACATTAGAATAGAGGCCATCAGAGAGTCGTTAGTCGTACTCGGAGTTCAGGATTTCCTAGTGAGTTGGATAGTATCGATGCTTGATAGCAGAATTATCAACTCAACCTTAGGGGATGATAGGATTCGCAAACGAGTTACCAGGGGTACACCTCAAGGAGGAGTGTTATCTCCCCTACTATGGTTACTGGCGGTCAACTCTATCCTAAGGATCTTTGAATCTAAAGGTAGGAAGATAGTCGCTTATGCGGATGACGTGGTGCTACTGGTCAAAGGTAAATTTCTCCCGACAATCAGTGAGGTCATGCAGTCAGCACTAAGTGATCTATCAACCTGGGCAAACAGGAATGGGTTGGGTGTGAATCCATCTAAGATTCACTAGGAAATATAAAGTTGAGAGTTTTAGCTTGCCGAAATTAAACGGCGTTGAACTGACATTATCGGAAGGAGCCAAGTATCTGGGGACCTTCCTCGACCGAAAATTGTCTTGGAAGAAGAATATACAGGAACGGCTTAAAAAGGCTTTCAATGCCTATTACACGTGCAGAAACTCTATTGGTAAGAATTGGGGATTGCGACCAGACATGGTAAATTGGATTTACACTTCGGTAGTAAGGCCCATTATTACCTATGGTTGTACTGTGTGGTGGGTAGGAATGAGGAAATGCAGCTATAGATTAACACTCAGTAAGGCTCAAAGGTGTGCTTCTATCGACATAACAAGTGCCAGAGGCAGTACACCGCAAGCGGCATTGGATATTATTCTGAATCTGTTCCCAATTGAGAAATATGTTGAGAGTGTAGCGGCTAGGAACTTATTCAGACTGTTTGAATCAGCTCTAGGAAGACCAAACCGGGTAGGCCACACTAGAATACTGTACGAGGTAGGTCTAACAGGAGTTGAGGGAAGTACGGAAATTATTCTGATCATTTGGTTACGACCCTGGACTTCGGAGTAACACCCTCAATAGTGATTCCTAATAGGGATGAGTGGGAAGGATCCGAAGTACTGTTTGAGGGGTGTGCAGTTTTCACTGACGGGTCCAAGATGGACTCTGGCACAGGTGCCGGGGTTTATTTGGTAGATAACAACATAAGAGTGTCCTACAGACTTCCGGACGAATGTAGCGTCTTTCAAGCGGAAATCCTGTCTATATGGAAATCCGTGGACATTATTAAGACACACATTACTAGGGGGTCAGAAGTGACGATTTATGTTGATAGTCAGGCAGCTCTTAAAGCTTTGCAGTGTAAAACGTTACATTCTACCTTGGTAAACAGCTGCCAAAGGGACCTGGAAGGGTTAGTCAGGTTATACACATTCAGGCTGTGTTGGGTACCGGGACACTGTGACATACAGGGTAATGAGATTGCAGATGAATTGGCCCGACAGGTCTCGGATTTGGAGCTCGATAGAAGGGTCGGTTCGGTAAAACTCCCCATTTGTCATTACTATAGGCTAATTTCCGAATATTTCAAAAACTCCACCATCCTGTTACAGTAGACTGGATTGTAGGGTTTCTAGGGCACTATGGCCGAAGTTAAATAAAAAAGCAATCAGAATGCTATTAGGATTGGACAGGAAGAGTATAAGGATTTTAGTAGGTGTAATAACCGGACACTGCTCAATTGGAGCCTTTAGGGGTAATGGGGTCGGTAACACACAGGATTTTTGCAGGTTGTGTGAGGACGAAGAAGAACTGGAGACAGTAGAGCATATTTTATGCCACTGTCCCAGATTACAGAGTCTGAGACTGAAATGGCTAGGTAAAGGATTCCACGATGAACTAGGAGATGTAGCAGGGTGTAACCTAGGCGACATTATGGGCTTCATCAGGGGAATTTTTTGGATTTTCAGATAACAGACAATTAAGGATTTCCCTTCCATGACCACTTTCTTTTTCTCTTCTCTTTTTGGAGCGAAAATTTCACTCTTCTCATCTCTCTTCTCTTCTGTCTTCTTTTGTTTTCTCCTTGTTCTTTATTAAGGGATTCACAATGGACCTTTGGGTCTCCGAGTGGATGTATACATTGATATACAACCCTTTTAAACTAAACTAAACTAATGCATTTTTGATGCAAGTGCAGCTTGAATGCGTTTTCTAAGTCGTTCTCTCTGTTGACAGTATTTTAAAATAGGGTAATTCCAAAATAAATCGACCAAAAAACGCTGTTTTAAATTTTTGTCTCCTTCGATTTTCTTCAAATCAGGGGCATATATTCTACTCCTTAATTCGGTTTTTATGGCGTATAAATTAGATCCATAACTGATCCGGTTCATATTTTATGGGTCTCTAAAATTAGAAATGTTGATGGCTGAATAACTTTGGAACCAGTTATCCGATTTTAACAGATGATGTTTCGTTCGACAAGTCTTCGATTACTCGTTTTTGACATTTCATTAAAATTACATAAAGTCCTGGCGCAAGGACCGTTTAGTGGAAAATGTCCTTTATCCTTGAATATCATAAAAAGGATATTTTGTTTTTCTTAATTTTTTTATGACAAATAGTCAAAATTATTGTTATTGCCGTGTAAAAATTTTAGAATTGGATCTCAATGGGTTTGGAAGTTATAGAAGTTTTTATTTAGCTACATTTACAATTTCCATTGAAAATAAGTGCCTTTTATACATTTTAACACATTTATCGTCGAATAAATTAAGGTTTTAATGCCGAATAAAGTAAAACCACAAATTAATATTAATATTATAAATATGATGGTGCATAATATATGAAATCATGTCTTATATAATTGAAATATTGGAGGTCATAGGTCAAAATAATAAATTTTTTTGAATATCTCCATTTTCATACATCCTACGAATTTAAAAGTCATTACAAAATTGTATAAAGAATTTACGACATTTTTGTTTCATACAATTTTTTCGTATTATCAGCAGTTGTAGAGTTATAGTCATTTTTCTTTCATTTAGATATGTTTTTCTAACCTCAATATATTTTGTAATTTTAATAACGTAATTGTGATAACTTTATGTACAGTCAATAGTAATAACAACATATCATTATTTAATTATACTTCTGACCCATAGTGCGATCTCTTGTAATGTAAATTTTTAAATTAAATTAGAGGCTATAATAATAAATCGAATAAGTGGATATAATATAACTGATCAAAGCTTTAAACATCATATAGTAAAATACATACGGAATACAGCATAGTGAAATGCAATATAACTGCATAATGAAATGCAATATATAATACTCTGAAAAAACTTTTATGTTGTATGTATATATGAACCGATAATGGTTAAAATCGGCGATGCTGATTCTTTAACCTAACGAGTTATGCGTACCAAGTTTCATTAATTTCGATTCATCATTACAGCTTCTAATTTAATTTCAACATTTACATTACAAGAGATCGCACTATGGGTCAGAGAGAACTCTGGCGCGAAGAGTATAATTAAATAATGATATGTTATTATTACTATTGGCTGTACATAAAGTTATCACAATTACGTTTGTAGTTAAAAATATAATGAGGTTAGAAAACTATATCTTAAATGAACGAAAAATGACTACAACTCCAAAACTACTGATAATACGAAAAAATTATCTAAAACCAAAATGCCGTAAATTTGAATCTCTAAAAATTTGGTAATGACTCATAAATCCGTAGGATGTATGAAGGAGATATTTAAAAAAAAATAGATTATTTTGACCTATGACCTCCAATATTTCAATTATATATGGTATGATTTCAGATATTATTCATTATCATATGTATAACATTAATTTGATGGTCTGTGGTAATTTTTACTTTGTTCCGCATTAAAACCTCAATTTACTAGACTATAAATGTGATAAAATGTATAAAATGCACTTATTTACTATGGAAATTGTAAATGTAGCTAAATAAAAACTCCTGTAACTTTCAAACCCTTTGAGATCCCATTCTAAAATTTTTACATAACAATAACAATGATTTTGTCTATTTGTCATAAAAAAATAGAATAGGTTAGGTTGATAGGAGTATGTATACTACATCAAATCCGAAGAAATACACCTAGGCCACTATCGGGCTGTTGTGCGCTCCAATTCATGAAAAAAAAATTTTTTCACTGAATGTATTATTTTTCCATGTTCAGAAACTCAGTTTCCTGGACGTAATTCCTAAGAATCTTCCAATCAGTGTTGGTTAAGAATGTTATTTCCGGAATAACATCACTTCCAAGATACTTGGATCTAACTTCGACGAATGCCTGACAGTGGCAAAGAAAGTGCTCCAGAGTTTCACTGTCCTCTCCACATGCTCTACATTCGTCTGAATCCGCACGTCCAATTTTGTATAGGTGTGCACGTAATCTGTGTGTCCACTCAGAATACGTACCATCATACTAACCTCAGACTTGCTCATTTTGAGGAGATTTCTCGTCTTGCTCTCATCAGGGTCACCCCATAGAATCTTTGTGGTTCTACCCAGTGTTGCCAACATTGGTCAAGCAAAACGCGCGCGAAAAAATTAAAAAGGGGTAAAAAAGCACTAACGTTTTTTTGGTAAAATAAAGTTTATTTTAATAAAAATTTCACATCATATTGCTCATTTACTACAAGACTGGTATACTCCAACATTTTTTATTGAACTGAGGGCTACAAAACATGCTTCATACTAAAGTCTTTCATATAGATTTATCAAAATTATAATATGTCTATTATTTTCGGTTCGTTAGATTTTTAGATATAAACGTAAAAACTAAAAGTATTGTTTTGACGAATATTAGATAAATAAAAATTAAATTTCAATTTAGATGAGAAACATATTAACCTACACTCTGAATCTGGTTTAATTTTTCAAATCCTTCATGATACAACCGTTAAATGGTAGAATCAGTAGGGAGAGTTGTCAATTTTCTTCCTTATTATGTCAAATATAAAAGAACTGAAAAGAAAAAACTTTAAAATATCCAAATGAACGATACACACTTTTATGTGCTTCCTTTGATTTCCAATCGTTTTGCGTTCTATGTTATTCAAATTATTAAATATTTTTTTCCAAAAAAATTTCCGATAACCAATTTTCCGTCTACCGATGCATCCACACCCATATTGTAAAATTGTACAAAACTTATGATATATTTTATTTGAAAACCTATATTTCTTTAAACAAAACATGTATAAAAGAATCTGACCTGATGTTTAAAAATACAAAGAAATACATATTAACTTTTTTCAAGTTCTTAAAAAATTTTTAATTTCACTGATCTGAATGAATAATATAGCTTATTTTAACGTATGTTGAATATTTTCCACAATTTATTTTATGTATTTAAAAATATTTACCCTATCCGATTCAAATTCAATTAGTTTGTTCAAAAATAACGCGTACAAACATAGTTTGTTCAAAAATAACGAGTTAATGTTGCTGTAAACTTAAAATAAATGCAAAAACAAACTTTGGAACAACAATGTCCCATTTACTTCAAAGAGTTATGTTAGGTTTCTAAAATTTAAAACAGTTTTTTAAGTAAAGTTTAGATCCTTAGTATGCACAGTGGGGCAGAATGGAAATTTTTTGGAAATAAATCTGGCATTTCTAAACGGCTGATCCGATCGGGATAAAATTTGGCGTGAGCGTAGCCAAGGAGTATTCGAGTTTAAGTTTTGAAGATGAACCCTGCAGATTCCCCAGGGACGGCGCTGTGGCGGCTCAAAGTAGGGTACCTACGACATGTAAAATTTTTAAACTCGTGCCATTTTTTTCACCCAAATACAAGGATTTTTATATTTTCTGAAAGCGCTCGAAGAGATCTTGAAAAAACATGCTTGGACATACTACTTATCTCTTATAATATCCGAGTTATAGGCATTTAAAAATTTAGTGATACAAAATTTACCATACCTTGGTCCGCCTTTTTTTGAATACCGGGCGTAATTTTGGACCAAATGGACTCAATTTTTTCTTGTTAGTTAGACAACAAAATTTCCAATAATATACATATACATTTCAGATCAATATCATTTACAGATCCAAAAATATAAGTTTTTTAATTTAAAAATTAAAAAAATTTTAGATTTTTGCCGTTTTTTTGCCAAAAATGTGTCTTACCTCTTTTATTAATAAAATAAAATTTTCTTTAAGAACATATAACAATTTTATAGTTTTCTAAAAGGTATCTTTACGCAGAACGCTTTGGCGTAAAAAACTTGTCCTATTTTTTGAAAATGTTGCCACTGCGTCCTTCCGAATATGACCTATTTTTTATCAAAACTTCAACTTTGGGCGACATGTTCTAAAATCCCAAAGCTGGGATCAGAAAACTGAAAGCAGTTTTGGAAACCTCAATATGTTTTCTATTTATTCCAAAAGTATTTTCCCAGCCCTGAAAGAAATGTGGACCCTATTTTTGAGTTTTGTTCATAAATAAAGATTTTGTCATATATTACATATTTGTTTAATTTCTAAAACTATGATTTATATCAAAATTTTAATAGGGTCGCAGATAGCTACAACAATTTAGTCCATATTTATCCCTTAATATCATTTGTTAGTTAGATATGGAAATTCTCGACCCTTTACAAAAAATTTCAAGCCAATATCTCAATTACATTCAAAAATATGTTCATTTAAACCTGTGTCCTTTAATTTCATATTTTTCATATTTTAGTATGAAGTATGACAGAACATACATTTGGTGTTGAATAAAATATTTGGACAATTTTTAAAAATTATTTAGTTAATTATTTTATTAAAGACTATAACATTGTATATACAATAAAAAAAATTATAATTTTATTATGAGCCACGCACAACAACACCTAAATCACCCCACACAAACCACCTTTCCCGCCCACCGAAATATAAAACACAATTTAATACAATATCATCAGTTAGTATAATAGCTTTTTTTATTTGAACTGTTTATCTTAAACATAATACAATTAATTCTTACAACCTACTTATATAGTTAATTCCTAACACTACTTATTTTCTATAAAATAATCTGTCATATCGGTATACATATCCAGAAGGTAATATAAGTCCTTTAAATCTTCCTTGTTTTGAGATGATAGAGTTTCATAACAAATCCATCTTTTTCGCATAGTTGAAAGAACAGGATCAGACGATAGAAGTAAACTATTAAAAATATCTTCATTCTGTGATTGCCTGGAGCATTTTCTTGAGCTGAATAGTTGAACATGCTTAAAATCTCGATTCCTCGCTTCCTGGGCTTCTTCTGTTAACTCTCCAAGTGGAAGAATATTCGATTCAATTATTATTTGACCATGACACAATACTTTGTGTACTGTTGGTGTTAGTTCCCTCCATGGAAACAGAGATACAAGTAATTTAGAAATTTCAGATGTATATTCCCCAAATCGATTTCCATTAATTTTATGTTTACTATTCAGTGCCATTAAAATAGTGTTAACTCTTCGAAGCAACTCCTTGTCGATTCCAGTTATTTTTGAAGTAATTTCAAAATCACGAAAAAACCTTCTCGCCGTATTACCGTCATTTGTACTACCGCAACTTGGAAGTGGTTTGTCGATGTTTAATCCCATCTGAACTTTAAATTCTTCTTGGATTCTGCTTTTTTCCGCAGCTCTCAGTTCTTTCAATTCTTCATTATTTTTTGTTGATTTAGTAAGATTCTCTGGCACACTTCTATATTTGAGGTCGTATGCTATGTGTAAAAAGTAATCCAAAAATTGTATTCTGGCATGAAGTGGTGAAATTCCGAAAGACAGGACTTCTTCATTAATACTTCTGCTTTTGTTTATATTTGAGAATTGCGACTTTTTCTCATTACATATTGAGCATCTTCAGAAGGAAGAAGTTTCTGTTATGGCATTGCTGACCTTTCCATCAATCATTGTTAAGCTTAGCTGATATGATACGTTAATAGAGAATTCCTTTATTTTTATGCAAATGGGCTCCAGTGCATTTATTTCATCTTTTAAATATTCCACTAAATCTTTTGTTGTTTTCTTTGACTCCTTTATATATTCAAATCCAATGGGTCTACAAAAACTTTTTGAACCCGGAGTTGTATTGATCCATATATCTTCAAATGAATTTCCGATGCTTGACGATGATGGATTAAGGGAATATGAACGAATTCGTAATGGCACTAATGATGACATAAATACACTTTTGTAGTCTGCTAATGTCCGACTTCCACAAGCTTGTTTGTATTCTGGAAGTGCTGATAAACTGTCACATCCCCACTTACACATTAAGACAACATCACAGTTATGAATTTTCCTTAGTTGGTCTTCTGAAAAGTCTGACACAATTCTTGATGCTGTGTTTTCGAGCAAAGATGATATATCAATACAAGCTTCCACATCATTAACAGCAATAAGTGATGGTAGAATAGTTTGTTTTTTTTCCTGGATCGCCTTGTATGATGGTAATATATTGTGTCCTTTTTCATGCAGAGCTTTCCTTAATATTTGGTACTTATTTCGACTGAGACCCAGTTCCAACATAAGCGCTATTGCTTCCTCTTCAGTAAAATTTGATTGTGATGTTGGAGTTGGTATACTTTCCACAATTCGCTTAAGTCGTTTTGGTGATGCATTAGGAAGAATAGTTGCAATATGTACGACATCCATAGGTTGGTTTTCCTTTTTCAGCATTTAGTTAAATGTATCAACAATTTCCTCATTTGAGATTGAAAAAAGTTTTTGTGTGACCCTAGTTATAAATTTTTGAAAATTTAAGCATAATAGGACCTTTTAATTATAAGAATAAGCAAACAAATAGAAAATAGGTAAATATAAGATTTAAATATGTTCTGTCATACTTAATACTAAAATATGAAAAAGATCAAATTAAAGGACACAGGTTTAAATGAACATATTTTTGAATGTAATTGAGATATTGGCTTGAAATTTTTTGTAAAGGGTCGAATATTTCCATATCTAACTAAAAAATTATATTAAGGGATAAATATGGACTAAATTGTTGTAGCGACCCTATTAAAATTTTGATATAAATCATAGTTTTAGAAATTAAACAAATATGTAATATATGACAAAATCTTTATTTATGAATAAAACTCAATGAAATTTTCAACGTTTGTTAAATTTGTCGTTTCAAATAAGAAAATGCAACAAAAAAAAATTGAAAAGGTCAAAGGCCATCCCGCAATTCCCAAAAATAGGAATGAAAATCCCAAAAATGGGATTTTTTACTTTTTTGCCCATAGGGTCCACATTTCTTTCAGGGCTGGGAAAATACTTTTGGAGTAAATAGAAAACATATTGAGGTTTCCAAAACTGCTTTCAGTTTTCTGATCCCAGCTTTGGGATTTTAGAACATGTCGCCCAAAGTTGAAGTTTTGATAAAAAATAGGTCATATTCGGAAGGACGCAGTGGCAACATTTTCAAAAAATAGGACAAGTTTTTTACGCCAAAGCGTTCTGCGTAAAGATACCTTTTAGAAAACTATAAAATTGTTATATGTTCTTAAAGAAAATTTTATTTTATTAATAAAAGAGTTAAGACACATTTTTGGCAAAAAACGGCAAAAATTTAAAATTTTTTGAATTTTTAAATTAAAATACGTATATTTTTGGATCTGTAAATGATATTGATCTGAAATTTTTTGTATATTATTGGAAATTTTTTTGTCTAACTAACAAGAAAAAATTACGCCCGGTATTCAAAAAAAGGCGGACCAAGGTATGGTAAATTTTGTATCACTAAATTTTTAAATGCCTATAACTCGGATATTATAAGAGATAAGTAGTATGTCCGAGCAAGATCTCAGAAAATATAAAAATCTTTGTATTTGGGTGAAAAACAAAAAAATGGCACGAGTTTAAAAATTTTACATGTCGTAGGTACCCTACTTTGAGCCGCCACAGCGCCGTCCCTGGGGCATCTGCAGGATTCAAAACTTAAACTCGAATACTCCTTGGCTACGCTCACGCCAAATTTTATCCCGATCGGATCAGCCGTTTAGAAATGCCAGATTTATTTCCAAAAAATTTCCATTCTGCCCCACTGTGGTATGGACTATTAAACTGATCCAACAAAAAGTTGTGCACATAAAGTGATTAAAAAAAATATCAGTGTTCTTAACATTATAGAGAAATGTTAAAGATTAATTTACTTAATTAATTCCCGAAAAACACAAAATAAAATTTAAAATACTATAAAAACCGCTAATTGCACTGTCATAAAATTAGAAAAGCGCCACTATAGTGCCTTTTAAAAAAAAGCACCATGAGAAAAATTGACCGCGTTTGGCATATCAAAAAGCACCGCAAATAGTGCTAAAAGCACTATGTTGGCAACACTGGTTCTACCCACCGTTTCATTATTCCAAGAGGCCTTATGGGATTCTCTCATCCATATTTTTAATTCAGCTTTTGTTGCGTCGAATGGTTTTGCGTTTGTCAGGTTAACTACATCGAAATCCATGAGGGCTTGTCCCCTGCGATTGGTGTTTGTACTACCCCAAGCTACATGGTGGGAGTTGGCATCACAACCTATTAAAATTTTCTTATATTTCCTTTGTGCCTCTTCAACCAGTTTCATCAGATCCGACGTTGGTGGTAGTGTCGGAGAATCGAAGGGCAGGTAAACAGATGCAGCACCGTTGCTTCAGCACCGTTGCATCCGATGTTGATAATACTGTTGAGAGGAGAAAACATAAGTTCTTGTGACATAAGATACATGTTCTCGGGCGAGACCCTGTATCAGCGTAGAAAAGTTGGAAATTTACGTGATTTAATCCAGAAACCTTGTTGCGAATCGTCCAAGGTTCCTGGATTAAAGCTGTATGTATTTTACTTGTGTTAATTTTGGCCATCAGAGCGTTGGTAGCTGTCTCGCTCCGATGGAGGTTTATTTGGATAACCTCAACCATGGTCATCCATTAAACTGTCTTCCAGCGAGTTGGTGATCACCTCCTCGCTCTTTGGATTTGACTCCTCCGGGTAGCCTGAAGTGGCTATTAATGCAGTGGGTACTGTTGATGGTACTGCGGTGTCCTTATCAGGCATAGGAAAAGCAGTATTTTTAATCGACACATTCCCATTCCCAATTGCCAGTACTTGCTAATGATGCTTTGGGTACTGTCCTAGGTGTTTTAGTGTCCTTGTCGGGGCCGGTTTTGACAGGTCTTCTATTTTACTCTGTTGGTCTATTGGAATTTTGCCTGTCGGATTACCGGCATCGTAAACTGCATAGCAGAGATCGTCCCGGTATCTTCTTCTGGCAACTTTGGCGTAAGATGGCGGCTATTTTCCTTTTCCACCATCTAGCTTCTCTTTCCTCGTTCTTCGGGGGTTCTTTTGAGATACCCTTACCTTCGAGGTTGATTTCGCCGACGTGTTCGTCTTCGGAATATCTGGCTTGGCGTTGTCACCCTTACTCGCAGGATTCTCACTTGAGGTTCCTTTGAGTAAAGTATGGCTTGGCTTCGACTGTGTATTAGAAGACGGGGAGCTCTTTTTCTTCTTAGGTTTATTCTCAGTTGTCAACTCCTCGGGAGACCTCATCCTTTTTGCCTCAGATCTTGTGAGAGAGTCCTTTGGAGTGTCGTGGGATTGACTAATTATAATTTCCTGAAGCATCTTTTTCAACTTCCTCCTCTGTGCTCCAGAAAGTCTTTTCTTAGTAATAGGTAGTTTAGCTATACTATCACTCACCTCTTTCACCATTTGCTCTACTTCATCCTTTTTGGGATTTGCTATAATGGTGTTATTATTATCATCTAAAGATTCAGAGTCGGAGCCCTCACCTATATTTAAAGGCTGAGGTAGCTTAGAGCTCACTCCGAGTACATCCTTCTCTTTCACCCCTATATTTTTGCCAGTGGCATGCTGTACACTTGACGCATTGTCCGCCACGGACGCCAAGGTCCCCACCTCCGTAGTAGTATTTTGCTCACGATTGCAGGATGAGGACGACACGTGACTCGCGAGTAGATCAACACTTGCCGCCGGTACTGGGTTATTTAGGCCCTGCACCGTAACTTTTATATTTTTATTTTTATTTTCCATATTTGTTTTTTCCAGTTTTTTGGTCCGCGGGGAATATAATATTCCCAGGTTGTGGACAATCTGCCCTCCCTGTCGAACGAAACATCACTTGTTAAAATCGGAAAACTGGTTCCAAAGTTATTCAGCCATCAACATTTCTAATTTTGAACAAAAATACCCGAGACGCCCTACTTTAGAGACCCATAAAATATGAACCGAATGAGTTATGGATCTAATTTATACGCCATAGACCGCATTAAGGAGTAGAATATATGTTACAAGTTATAACTAAATCGAAAGGAATGAAAATTTGAAGTGGTCGAAATGTCTGTGGAATTACCCAATATCATAAATAAAAATTTGCTATTTTAATACCCTACACCACTATTGTGGGGAGGGTATTATACGTTTTTGCTGATGTTTGTAACACACAAAAATATTGGTCCTATACCACCATAAAGTATACCGATCGATTCAGAATCATTTTTTGAGTCGATTAAGACATGTCCGTCTATCCGGCTGGCTGGCTGTCCATGTAAACCTTGTGCGCAAGGTACAGGCCGCAATTTTCAAGATAATTTGATGAAATTTAGACCAAACATGTTTTTGGCATAGGGACGAAAATGGTTGAAATTGGTCGACTATTTCACCTAGCCCCCATATAACCGTACCTCCCTCAGCTTAAGTGAAATTAAAGCTGGGAGAGGACAGATGGTCCATCACCACCCCCTATCCGCCACCCGGGGACGCGCTCGGTAGGAAAAACGGGAAAACTCCCCCGAGATAAAAAAAACTAAGAAAAACAAAATATCCTTTTTTAAGATATTCAAGGATAAAGGACATTTTCCACTATACGGTCCTTGCGGCAGGACTTCATGCAATTTTAATGAAATGTCAAAAACAAGTAGTCGAAGACCTGTCGAACGAAACATCACTTGTTAAAATCGGAAAACTGGTTCCAAAGTTATTCATCCATCAACATTTCTAATTTTGAACAAAAATACCCGAGACGCCCTACTTTAGAGACCCATAAAATATGAACCGAATGAGTTATGGATCTAATTTATACGCCATAGACCGCATTAAGGAGTAGAATATATGTTACAAGTTATAACTAAATCGAAAGGAATGAAAATTTGAAGTGGTCGAAATGTCTGTGGAATTACCCAATATCATAAATCAAAATTTGCTATTTTAATACCCTACACCACTATTGTGGGGAGGGTATTATACGTTTTTGCTGATGTTTGTAACACACAAAAATATTGGTCCTATACCACCATAAAGTATACCGATCGATTCAGAATCACTTTTTGAGTCGATTAAGACATGTCCGTCTATCCGGCTGGCTGGCTGTCCTTGTAAACCTTGTGCGCAAGGTACAGGCCGCAATTTTCAAGATAATTTGATGAAATTTAGACCAAACATGTTTTTTGGCATAGGGACGAAAATGGTTGAAATTGGTCGACTATTTCACCTAGCCCCCATATAACCGTACCTCCTGATTTGGGGTTTTTATGCCATAATTAAGTCAAATATACTAACCTCTCAAAAAATTGGCACAAATTAGTTTTATATAAGTATAAAGGACACTGCAGATTTTCGTAATGATCGGCTCTTATTTGACCCTAGCCCCCATACAAAACCACTTCAAAAAATGTCTTAAATATCTAAAATTGACTTGTAACCATTTGTATCGCAATGAAACTCAACATATCTAACTGTTTTTTTAAAATACATCCTTTTCCCAAATTTAATGAGGATCGGCCCATATTTGATTCATACTCCTATACAAAGCCTCATTTAGAAAATATGTTTTTTATCAATAAATTGCCTAAATACTTTGGAAATAAGGTAAAATTCAACATTAAAGTTTCTTTAAAAAAAAAAAAAAAATTAAATAAACTCATGGTGTAGGGTATTATATTTTATTATTATGTATCGATATTAATGAGAACATCATTGTAATATTTGAAAGAGATCCATTAATGGGGGTTTAACTATTGACAGTGCTCTTTCGAATTAAATATGTTAATTTATATAGGGAGTGGGGTTATATATACGCATATGGACCAATTCTCACAAAAGTCGGTAGGAAGATTTCAGTTCCTTATTTATTTCAAATTTCATAGATCTACTTGTATTTTTAAGCCAGTAATGAGCATTAAAGTCATTTTCTTAAAGGGACCTTATACGGGGTTAAGTTTAATTATGGACCGATCCTCATAATATATGGTAGAGAGATTTTAGCTTAAAATTAGTTTATATCGAATTGCATCGAATTTCATTTACGCCAGTAATGAGCGTTTAAGTGATTTTCTGATGGGGACCTTAAATGAATGGGGACAAAATTTTGTGGAGAGATGTTAGCTCATACAAAACTATATCGAATTTCATCGCCTTACTAGTTTTTTAGGCCAGTAATGAGCGTTAAAGTAATTTTCTTTTAGGGACCTTATATGCGGGATATGATCATTTAAGGCCCGATCCACATACAATTTGGTGGAAAGGTTTTGGCTCCTAAGATACTTATTTGTGTCAAATTTCTTCGCTATACACGTATTTTTACGCTAATAATGAGCGTTAAAGACATTTTCAGAAGGGGATCTTATATGGGCGGGTAGGGTTAATTATGGACGATCAACATAAAATTTGGTAGAGAGATTTTGGCTCGTATAAAACTTACTTCTGTAAAATTTCATCGCTATACTCTTCTTTTTAAGCCAGTAATGAGCCTTAAAGTCATTTTATGGAGTGGACCTTATATAGGGAGTATGGTCAAATATGGACCGATCCACATAAAATTAGCTGGAAAGGTTTTGGCTCCTAAGATACTTATTTATGTCAAATTTCTTCGCTATACTCGTATTTTTACGCCAATAATAAGCGATAAAGTCATTTACTGAAGGGGGACCTTATATGGGCGGGTAGGGGCAATTATGGACTGATCCACATAAAATTTGGTAGAGAGATTTTGGCTCATATAATAAAACTTACTTCTGTGAAATTTCATCGCTATACTCGTATTTTTATGCCAGTAATGAGCGTTAAAGTAATTTTATGGAGGGGACCTTATATGGGGGGTAGGGTCAATTATGGACCGATCCACATGAAATTTAGTGGAGAGATTTTTACTCGTATGAAACTAACTTATGTCAAATTTTATCGCTATGCTCGTATTTTTAGGCCAATAATGAGCGTTAAAGTCATTTTCTGAAGGAGACCTTATATGGGGGGTAGGGTCAATTATGGACCGATCCACATATAGTTTGGTGGAGAGATATTGGCTTGCATGAAACCTTTGTGTGTAAAATTTCATCGCTATATTCTTATGTTTAAGCCAGTAATCAGAATTATAGTAATTTTCAAAAGGGGACCTTATATGGGGGGTAGAGTCAATTGTGGTCCTATGTCCGACATAACTCAGAATTTTATTTCGGAGGTCAAAAAACTTACTTATGCGAAATTTTGTGCCATTTGCTTCATAAACAACGAATTTGTGAATGTTTGAAGCTTTTTTATTCCGGGGGGTACATTTGTATGGGGGCTATGTGAAATCGTTGACCGATTTTGCCCATTTTCAATACCAAACATTTCTGATCAATAAAAGATATTTTGGGAAAATTTCATCTCAATATCTCTTTTTTTGTGGACGCTATCGTGCCAACAACAGACAGATGGACAGACGGACGGACATAGCTAGATCGTCTTAGAATCTTACGAGGTCCCAGAATATATATACTTTATGGGGTCTATATATATATATATATATATATATATATATATATATATATATATATATATATATATATATATATATATATATGTGTATATTGTTTTTGTTTTCTTGGTGTATTGAATTTCGTATGTCTGTTGGTTTCATTGCGTTGTGTATTTTGTTTTTGTTTCTTTCTGTATTTCGTTTCGTATGTTTGGATGTCTGTTGGTTTTACTGCCTTGTGTATTTTTTTTTGTGTGTTTATTTCGTTTAGCGTTGTTGTTGTTCATTATGTTTTGCTATTGCTATAATAATGATATAGTCGGGAAAATGAATTTTTAAATACACTATGGTGAAGGGTATATAAGATTCGGCACAGCCGAATATAGCACTCTTACTTGTTCTAAAATGAAAATGTTTCTTCGTTCTTAAAAATAATGAACGAAATTGGCTTTACTTTTTTGTAACGAAAAAATAAATTTTCATATGAGTGGCAAAAGAGCTTTATTTTTCCATATATTTTTGGTTTTTAGAAAATTAATTCGTTCGTAATAAACGAAATAAAATGTCAAAAATAGGCAAGAGGCAAAGGCCTTTCGTTTACCCAAGAAACAACGAAAATTATACCAAAATACGAAATAATATGTGGCCACTTGAACTTGAATACAAACATTTAAATTTCTGGACACATTGCATACAATTTTCATGTTGTTTAAAAAAAAACATTTTTCATAATTTCAATTTTTTTTGTAAAATTATTTTATTTTTGTTTATTTTTTAGGGTTAACACCAAACACCTTATTACTACATAAAAAATTTTTCAAATTTCAGAAATGAAATACGTAGGCAATAATGTTTTGTTATGATTGAAAAAGCTCATTTCATTTTAGACATTTTTAAACGAAAACTTTCAAATGTTTTATAAAAACCTAATTTTAAACTTGATCGTAATAAAATGAAATGTTCGATTGAGAACTAAATTGTTTTAGAAAAACAGGTGGTAAATATCAATATAAATTTTATAATTTCCCAATATAAAACATTTAAAAATATTTAAAAAAAAAAAAATGTAGTGTCCGTCAAAGAAAAATATTTTTATATTTTGCATAAAAAGCTTCAAATAATCGATTAATGCACTTTTAAAAAAATTTAAACAGGGAGAACGATATCAAAAATGTATTTAAAAAGTGCATTCCCATAAAAAATGTACTATCTTGAACTTTAAAATATAAAAATTATATTAGAGTGAAAGAGCAAAGCCATAGCATTAGTTTGTATTTTAAATCAACCAAATCCGATATAAACTCTCAAAGATATGAACCTCCAAAGTTTTATTGTAGTTTTCAAACAAAATAAAACCGCCACAAAAATCGCGTTTCGTGAAATTTTTCATAATAAAAAACAGAGTTGTTTTATTTCCTACACAAAGAACATATATTGATAATATAAAGGAAATTGAAAGACATGAGGTCAAAAATTGTCAGTTTTTCCAATTCCAATTATCTTGATTGCTAGTTCCCAAATTCTAATTCCAAGTTTGCACACACCGATTGTCTCTTTGTTTCGTCGTAGTCGAATTTTAATTTTTATATATATTATGTGTCAAATTCGACATGAGTAGTTTTTTTTTTGTAGTAGATTATGAAAACTTTTGAAACTTTGAAAACTTTTATATAATTTACTTTTTTTTAATGTTAGGTTAGGTTAGGTTAGGTTGATAGGAGGATGTATACTACATCAAATCCGAAGAAATACACCTAGGCCACTATCGGGCCTGTTGTGCGCTCCAATTCAAGAAAAAGAAAAGAAAAAAAAAAAAAAAAAAAATTGTTTACTGAATGTTCAGAAACTCAGTTTCCTGGACGTAATTCCTAAGAATCTTCCAATCGGTGTTGGTTAAGAATGTTATTTCCGGAATAACATCACTTCCAAGATACTTCCAAGATACTTTTAATGTTAAGTTTTACGGCATATTTCTTCTGATGAAAAAAGAGGAAATAGTAAAAATTGTCTCGATATTCAGTATTTTAATTAGTTTTTTGACCATTATATATTAGCACATTGAATTAATAACAACCATTAATGGTTTTTTATGACTAGAGATTATTTTAATACCTTAAATTATTTTCCAACAATATTTTATTGTATTTCGAACAACAGTTCGAAATTAAATAATGGTTAATAATGGTCCATACATTATTTTAAAATCTTTTGAACTTAATTTCGGATATTCGAACATAATATTGTAATGCCTTTGTAATCCTATTGTAATCCATTTAGACTACAGGAACTAGTTTTAATAGACATTTTCGAACATAATAACTTATGTTCGAAAATGATTTATTTTTATTATTCAAAGATTATTTTAAAACCATTAAACATGTTTCGAATTTAATTTCGAATTTTCGAACACAATACTATATTGCCAGCATAGTCATAATTATCAAATTTTAGTCAATTTGGACTACAGGAACAGATTTAAGTAGACACAATATGTTTGAATATTCAGATTTTCGTATTTAGGTTTTCATGATTCAGGGAGTATTTTAAAACCATAGACATTTTCGAACTTTATTTCTAATTTTTGAACTTAACTTCGAATATTCGAACATTATATTATATGTTCCTCTGGTGTACTCATAACTTCCAAATTTCAGCAAATTTGAGCTACGGGAACTGATGCCAATAGCTTTGAAAGTTTTTATCACCAGTAAAGTACACATCGACACTTTCATTCGAATTTTCTATTAAAATACGACATACATAATACCATTTTTCGTAATAGATTTTTAACATAGTTTTATTTCTATAGAAAATCGACATATGTAATACCATTTTGAAAATTCGAGAGAAAATCGACGTGACTTCGACATACATAATAAGGGTGATTAAGTGAAACATTGAAAAGAAAAAAATAAAAAAAGCAAACATAAAATAATGTGAACTGTTAAATACAAAATTATTATAATTATTATTTACATTAAAAATTACCAACAAAAAAAAATCTCCACAACGTCATCGCTGCTGTCAACAAGGGCCCTTTAGACTACAACGAGGATGAAATTGTAAGTTTAACATTGTTTTGTTTATAATTTCAATATAAAAGTATAATTATTTTTTTGTTTGTTTTCTTCTATATTAAGAAAACACAAAATAAAACAAGTTAGAGTGCTATATTCGGCTGAGCCCAATCTTAAATACCCTCCACCAGCTAATTTTATATTAATACTTTTCTAATTGATCAAATATTTGTAGACATAAGTTTTCTCATGTCTTAAATAGAAAAAATCCCAAGATTTAAACAGCATAAATCTATTACAATTCCAAGATTTTCTTTATATTTTAATAGCGCTTAGTGATATTTAGTAATTTGCATGTATGCATGTGTGTGAAAGATTTAAGGATTTTCAAAATACATATATATAATTTTGTTCTACGCAAATTGATAATGCAACTAGTTAAATACGGTTAAAGCGCTTTTAAGGGCAGGACCCAATATTGGAGATATGACCAATTATAGACCGATCGTAAAAAATTCTTTAAGCTAAATTTCTGTACATAAAAGCTATACTTCAGTCAAATTTTGTATCTATATCGTAATTTTGTAATAAGTTATGAGTGTTTATTTGATTTTCTGAAAGGAAACTTTTATGGGACCGACCGCACCCATGTTAGAACCGAACGTGAAAAAAACTGGAAATAGAATTTTTGTATACAAAACTAATATTTATGCCAAATTTTGTATCAATAGCTTTATTTGGTAAAGAGTAATGTGCGTTTAAGGGATTTTCGTAAAAGGACCTTGTATGGGAGCTATGACCAATTATGTATATAAAGACAAAATTTCAAAATTCTGTATCATTATTTGGTAATGAATATTGTGCATTTAAGTGATTTTCTGGAGGGGACTTAGTATGAGAGCTATGACCAAATATGGACCGATCGTACAACAATTTTATAGGTTAATTTATGTATATTTTTGCTAAATGTATGGATATCAATATTTGGTAATGAGTTATGTGCGTGTGTACAAAAATAATATTTATGTCACATATTTTATGGGTTATTAGGAAATGAGCTACGTGCCTTTAAGTGTTTTTCTGAAAGGGACCTTGTATGGGAGCTATGATCAATTATGGACTGATAGGAAAATAAGTAATAAGTACAGTAATATTTCTGTGCATATAAGCAATACTTATACCAAATTTTATATGGATATCTTAATTCAGTAATGAGTTATGCGCGTTTAAGTGATTTTCGGGATGGGACTTTGTATGGGAGCTATGACCAATGATAGACCGATCCAAAAAATTTTCATTATAATATTTGTGTATATAAGAGCAATACTTGTGTCAAATTTTATATGGATATCTTCATTAACTAATGAGTTATGTGGTTTTAAGTGATTTTCGGGAGGGGACCTTGTATGGGAGCCACGACCAGTTATGGACCGATCGGAAAAAAAATTTTCAGTAATATTTCTCAGTCATATAACAGTACTTGTACCAAATTTTATATAGATATCTTACTTTAGTGATTTTCGGGAGGGGACCTTGTATAGGAGCTATGACCAATTATGGACCTATCGGAAAAAAATTTCACAGTAATATTTTTGTGCATACGGGCAATACTTCTACCATATATGGATATCTTTATTTTGTAATGAGTTATGTGCGTTTAAGTGAGTTTCGGGAGGGGACCTTGTATGGGAGCTATGACCAATTATGGACCGATCGGAAAAAAATTTCTCAGTAATATTTCTGTACAGATAAGCAATACTTGTACCAAATTTTATAAAGATATCTTAATTAAGTAATGAGTTATGTGGTTTTAAGTGATTTTCGGGAAGGGACCTTGTATGGGAGCTATGACCAATTATGGACCGATCGTAAAAGAATTTCTCAGTAATATTTCTGTACAGATAAGTAATACTTGTACCAAATTTTATATGGATATCTTAATTTAGTAATGAGTTATGTGGTTTTAAGTGATTTTCGGGAGGGGACCTTGTATGGGAGCTATGACCAATTATGGACCGATCGGAAAAAAATTTCTCAGTAATATTTCTGTATAGATAAGCAATACTTGGACCAAATCTTATATGGATATCTTAATTAAGTAATGAGTTATGCGCGTTTAAGTGATTTTCGGGATAAATTCTATTGACATAAGATTTTAATTTGTAAAATTTTGTGAAGATATCGACATTGTGACGGAAGTTATTAACAAAAAACCCATTTTCCGGGAATATGTACTTTTGTATGGGAGGTATATGAAATTGTGGACCGATTCTAGCAATTTTCAGCAGAGATCAAGTTCTTGTGTAGAAACTTATTCATGGTGATTTTCATGAATTTATCTTGCAGAGTTTTCGAGAAAATTGCATCCGAATGTGTAAAAAATGCTTATTTTTTTCGAGGTTGTTTTAAATTTTGATTCATAACTTTTCCCGGTATGAACCGATTTTGCTCATTTTCAATACCAAACTGCTTAGGACAACAATGAATATTTTCGGTGAATTTGGTGTGCCTCCTTTGCTTAGTTTTAACGTGAGCGTGTTTTAGGCAGACAGACGGACAGACAGACGGACATAGCTAAATCGACTCAGAATTTGATAAGGACCCAGAATATATATACTTTGTTGGGTCTCAGATGAATATTTCTTGGTGTTACACACGGAATGACAAAGTTATATATACCGTCTATCACCACTGATGGTGGTGGAGGGTATAAAAAGAAAAGGAAAAAAATTCATATTATTTACTATTATAATGTAAATTCATTTCAGTAAATGTAAATTTTTCAAATTTCAAAAGCGTGATATTAAACCTAAGGACTGTCTGCATAATACAACAAATTTGTTTATCTATTTTGCACACAAAAAATATCAAATTTGGTTTCTTTTCATAGTATACCTAAATTCGAATAACTATTTGAGACACTGTGCACACTTAATTTTTGAAAAATTCGAGTACAAGATATATTAATTATAATAATTAATAAACCATGCTCGAATGCTTCGTTTAATTTCACGAGTGTTGCCCGAATATAAATTTTAATTCAAAATGTTTCTATACCATAAACCGGCGCATGGTATATTAATTATAAGCAAGATATATTAATTATAAGGTAGTGTCGTCGGCGAATTCTGAAAAACGGAGCGAATTCATTTTATTTTATATATGTATGTATATGGAGTTTGACAGTATGCCTACACTTCAAAGTGCCAGCACACTGTCAAACCACAGGCCCCCCGGGCATGTTTCCTTGATTCAGACCGCATCTTGGTGTATTGCCATCCGGGGGTAGATAGGTGCTACCAATACCTGTAGTCTTCCGGGACTATAAATTAGTGTTGACAATTTACTGCCTGGCCTAGTCCTTGCATAAATTGGAAAGAGGTCTAACCAGAGCACCACATAATCTGGTACTACGGGTGGTCAGTTGCCCACAGGACTTGTCCTGGCTGGTCAGTTGGTTAAGGTTCCTTCGGGATCCACGTGGTGGCTGTGGATGAAACCTAAATCGCAGGAAGGGGGTGCTTGGTTAAAAGACTGATACACAGTGAAATATGAATTTTCAGGATACATTTCTGTTATCGTTCCTAGATGCAAGGAGCGGTACAAATTACAGAGCATGACTGTGGATTAATAAAATGTTGGAATTGAGCTGATAATGCAAAGATTGGGTAAACGAAGATGAACGATGTTTCTGATGTCTACTTTGATTCTATAGAGAGAATGGAGTGATTGATGGATTCGACGGATGTGTGATATGCTGTAACGATGAACGATGTGTTAGACTACGGTCTGGCAAAAAGCGGGGAGGAGTGTATGGTGCAAGGTCGTCACAGCCCTTTCTTTAATTTATTAGCGATTTTCCAACATGGTTGAGTGCATGCTCAACTTATCACAGTGGGTCTTTGTAGCCACTGAAATAAAGTCTTGTCAATTAATATGATCTGTGTTTCGGACTACCAATTACGTCCCCTAGGTGCTGTTGCCGAATCAAAAGAGCCATATTAGTGCGGTTGGGCGACATTATGTCGGGGTAGATTGAGCTTGCTCATGACACCTGTCTTTCCCCAACGTGACTACTTTGGCAAGAGATTAGATAGCTCGAGTACTTGAGCAAAGTGCTTGTACATGGACCGACATATTCATGTACAAAAATTGCGACCTGCGTGTAAGATACACAAAGGGACAGTGATGAGTTGTATACTTGTTACTCACCCAGTGGTTGAAAAAGTACCACCGTGAGATAGGGCTCCACGCCAGGTACTCACGTAAAGCACTTCGACTTCATGTCAAACCACATATAAAAAAATCAAAAGTGTATTAGCAAAAAATAATTAGCTGCGTGAAATATATATTTTTGCTAATGTTTTAGCTTCCCTAATCGATTTAACGATGTCCATCCGTCCGTGTGTCTTTAAAGAAGTAATTAACAAAATATAGATCGTAATTGTTAAGATAATTTGATGGTATGCGTGTTAAAATTTGTTGAAATTGGTACATTATTTCATCTATACCCCATATAAGCGGCCCTTGCGAATGTGTCTTTAGAGCTCATAATTATGTTAAATATATTTTTATATATTTATATATATTTTTATCCATTTTCGGGCAATAGGAGGATATACTTACATTACCATCTGATCAAAATATTACTAAATTATCCTGTATGTTCTTTAAACCGAATCAGAGTAAATTTTTCATTTAAAAACGAATTCTCATAATTTTTCTCGTTTTAAAACCGAGTGCACAAATCTATTCGAAAGTAAATCGATTTAAATTTTATTAAAATAAATTAAATAATTTTTTTGCGTTTTTTAATATAATTGTAACTTAATATAAATGCTATGGGAATTTTAAACACTTTTTCATTTAAAATGTGATTGTTTTTCTGAATTTTACGTTCAAATAAAATTCGATTTGCAGAACACCAAATTCGATTTTAAAAGTTTCTCGGTTTTGAAACCGAATCGGTTTACAGAACAGAGAGGTATAGTTATTTTTTGTAAAATGCAAATTGTTGGTTCTATACTCTAGTTGAAAGCCTAGTTGCTCATACTACAAGCAAAAAATTACCAAAATGGCTTAAGTAGATTCAAATATTAAAATCAGTACCAAAATAGATAAAACAATGGATTAAAGAGCAGTTAAATTTGTTAGTATTGTCAACTTTCTGCCAAAAAAATAAACAATAAACAGCTGTTTTTTTGTAAATATTACTTTTGTAAAATGAAAAAATGTAAATAAACATTTAAAACAATAATAATATTGATAAAACAAATAAAAAATTACTATTTACATAAAAATTACGTTTTTCTTCTTCCGAATTGTTGAATTATTGTTTTTGTTGATTGTGTTTTCTCACTAATAACTTATTTTTAATTAGCCAATAACACTCAGTTATACTATGATAAAAACTATGAAAATAACATTAATGGTTCTTATTAATTCAATGTGCTAATATATAAGGTCCTAATGTATCAAAAAATTAATAAAAATACCGAATATCAAGACGATTTTTACTATTTCCTCTTTTTTATCAGAAGAAATATGCCGCAAAACTTAACATTTTCAAAAAAGTAAATTACATAAAATTATCAAAATCTACTCATGTCGAATTTGATACATAATACCAATAAAATTTAAATTCGACTACGACTACGACGATTGTCGATTTTCGACTACGACATACATAATAAGGATGAATAAGTAACGTTTTTGCAAACAATAATACTAAATGCTGTTTGCTTCTATTCTCTTTTTAAAATGTAACAAAAAAAACATCTTTGATCTCTAATAATAAAGCAACTACCAGTTTGTTTGGTGTTGAAAATGGATAATATCGGTCTACGATTTCACATAGCCCTCATATAAGGCCCTATTCAGAAAATTAATATATTGCTAGTAACTGGCTTAAAAAAGCATGTATAGCGATGAAATTCAATATAAACAAGTTTTATTTGAGCCGAATTATTTTTTGTCAATAGCAATAAAATGCAACATAATCAAGTTTTAAATGAACTGAAATCTCTTTGTCAAATTTAATAAGAATCGGTCCATAACTCCATTACAAGTAATTACAAGTAATTACAAGTAATTACAAGTAATTAGAAAAAGTAGTCATTGTAAATCGCATGAAAAAACGTATACAGCTTCTATATCTTCACTGGCAAGATGACTAAGAGAACTACTTCTATGTAATAGAGACGATATGTAGTAGTCACTGAAAAGTATGTTGTCAGGTAAGTAATTACAATTGAAAGCCAATACCTAGTTTTTGCTGGGTTCTCAGTTCCTACCTGTTCAAAAAAACTTTTCTGCAATCATTTCGAAATGGGTCTCAAAAATGATGTGGGAAAAAATAATTCAAATTTTTGTTAGTGTATTTCTGATCCGCAAAACTACTTTTAGAGTGTGAAATGCGGCATATAAATTTCAAAATAAATTAAAAAATTCGCAAATGGACAAAATTAAAAAAAAACTATTTTTTAAAAATTTTTCTATATAAGTTAAAAATTTCGACAATTTTAACATATATTTCGATAAAAAGCGAAAATAATATGCCTCTCCATCTAACTAAAAATCATTTTGTCAATCAAAAATACTCTACAAAAAATTTTAAATGATTTTTCTCGTAGTCTGGTCAAAATTACGGAATTTTTGATACCCATTTCAAATAAATCGAAGATATTTTATTTTTCACAAATTACAATGTGCAACAAGATAATCTTTCCCGAATGAGACCAACGGGAAATTAACTGAAGTATACCATCATTAGACTAAAATCTCCAAAGGGTTCTCCAAAGTTAGCTCGAGTTTTTAGTTTATAGACATTTACAGTTGTATTCATAAAAAATGCTTATTTTAGATTTAAATCACACAATAGTTAAAGTACACTTTAGACTTAAAAGCCATTAATAAAATTTTGGTTATAACACATTTTTGAAAATAAAAACGAACTTTTAAGAAAAATAAGTGTATACATGGCTACAATAAATATATATTTAGTTCAGATGAATGAATATAACATATATTTTTTTAATTATAATTAAAAGTATTCGAATAACGAATATTTTGTGACAAAATAAACATCACTATACACATTTTGTTATTTTTACTTATTTTTATAGCAATTTTTAATAAATTTTTGCAAATACTGATAAATTTCTTTAATAAAAGACTACACTTTTTGCCGGAGAAGATATTTTGCATTGATAGAATACTAATCAATATAATTTACACTCTTAATTACTTCATGGCTTTATATTTAGCGAATAAACCATAAAAAAGACAAATAAAATGATTGTGGCCATGATTTGATTGACAGGCGGGCATTTCCAATTTGCCAAAAATAGTATTGACCAACTGGAATATTGTCAAATATTCATCTATTAATCCAATAATGCCTAGATTTTAGTTTTTCCACCAAAATAGAAACTTTTAAAATTTATCTGGAATTTTATTTACAAATTTGTAAACGTTAAAATTACAATTTTTAGATTTCATTTCAGAATAAAACATAACTAGTTTTCGTCTTCAACCTAAAATTAATGAAAAAAGCTTAATCAGAGACAAAATTTGTAAAAAAAAATCAACTTATTGTTGGCTTAAAGTAGGGGCGAGCGTACAATAAATTTTTTCTATTTGTCATTGGTTTATTGAAAGTATTTTAAGCTATCTGGCGTTTATGAATACCATTTTCGTGGATTTTGCCTAATAATGTTTAATAAACCTAAAACAACTTTTTATGAATACAACCGTTAAAGTTTTGTAATTTTGTGAAAAATTTTCCCATATATGTACATATGTAGTTTATATATATGTAATCCAATGAAATATGTAAGTCAATATATAAATTACTCAATTACTTAAGGTCTTAGATATTTAAATTTATTAATGTTTATACTTTGCGAGCTTTAATTTTCTTTCTAAGTATTTTAATACTAGAAATGTTTAAATTTTATTTGATTTATCAAAAAATAAAATTAAAAATTTTAAAATTTGTACGGAAGAAAAATGAATTAGTTTACTAAAATTAGATTTTCTATGGAACCCTTCATGATCCAACACTGATTTTTGTATATGTTGTTTTTGATATTATAAACAAATTTTAGTAAAGGAATAATGAAACTTGTTTATATTGAATTTCATCGCTATACATGCTTTTTTAAGCCAGTTACTAGCAATATATTAATTTTCTGAATAGGGCCTTATATGAGGGCTATGTGAAATCGTAGACCGATATTATCCATTTTCAACACCAAACAAACTGGTAGTTGCTTTATTATTAGAGATCAAAGATGTTTTTTTGTTACATTTTAAAAAGAGAATAGAAGCAAACAGCATTTAGTATTATTGTTTGCAAAAACGTTACTTATTCATCCTTATTATGTATGTCGTAGTCGAAAATCGACAATCGTCGTAGTCGTAGTCGAATTTAAATTTTATTGGTATTATGTATCAAATTCGACATGAGTAGATTTTGATAATTTTATGTAATTTACTTTTTTGAAAATGTTAAGTTTTGCGGCATATTTCTTCTGATAAAAAAGAGGAAATAGTAAATATCGTCTTGATATTCGGTATTTTTATTAGTTTTTTGATACATTAGGACCTTATATATTAGCACATTGAATTAATAAGAACCATTAATGTTATTTTCATAGTTTTTATCATAGTATAACTGAGTGTTATTGGCTAATTAAAAATAAGTTATTAGTGAGAAAACACAATCAACAAAAACAATAAAATAAACAATTCGGAAGAAGAAAAACGTAATTTTTATGTAAATAGTAATTTTTTATTTGTTTTATCAATATTATTATTGTTTTAAATGTTTATTTACATTTTTTCATTTTACAAAAATATAAATTTAAAAGCTTGTTTTTATATCCTATAGTAGGCTTGTTCTGATGTTTTAAACCTTGTAATCAAACAAAAGGTCGTAATGTTCAAGATAATTTGATGATTCCTATTGAAAACGTTGAAAATCGGTCTATTATTTCACCTAGCCCCTAGTCGAAAATTTTTAAAAGCACTAAAAACAGTGTTAAACGCTCTAAGTTGACAACGCTTTACTTTACTACCAAGTGTTTTTCAGTAATCAGTTACGTTCAGTGTTGCCACAACAAATAATTTTTTCTAACCAAAATTCGAATAAAAAACAAGTTTAGAAAAAAGTAACTAGAATTATTTGTATATATTTGTTTTACGTTGTATTGCTTACACTTGAATATGAACTTTAAATTTATTTTCTGAAATTTGATTTATCAAAAAATAAAATTAAAAATTTTAAAATTTGTACGGAAGAAAAATGAATTAGTTTACTAAAATTAGATTTTCTATGGAACCCTTCATGATCCAACACTGATTTTTGTATATGTTGTTTTTGATATTATAAACAAATTTTAGTAAAGGAATAATGAAAATGGGAGATACTGTTTTTAAGATATCCTTGACTCAAGAACATTTTTTGATATAATTATCCTTATTTAAAAACTATAACATTTCAAATAAAATTTTGTCAAACTACAACACAGGGATTAATTACAGTCTAAAATGATTAAAATCAGATAAATATGTTAGAATATATACAATAACAAATTTAACCCTTTTTAGAAAAATTGTTAGAGATATGAACTTTGAACCTTGATAAAATCAAAATCGTAACGAATTTGTAAATTTTGGAGAACTTAAAATGTTTGCATGTATGAACAGAATGTGTGTACCGAATTTTATCAAAATCAGAGAGGATCATGCCCAAAATTTTTTGATATTACATATGAGAAAATTTTACTGGCTTAAAAGGCAAAGTTTAAAATGCCTATAAATTAACAATACGAGCTAACTTTTTACAAAAGGTTTGGGGAATTGGGTCTATTAATTGTTTACTTTCATTTCCCGTTGGTCTTGTTCGGGAATGATTCGAAGACCCAAAATTTGTTGCATAGTGTTATAGCAATTTTCAATCACTGATAGGGAACTGAGGACCATTTGATTTTTTATTTTTCTCGAGACTAGTACATTAATACGCATCGATTAATTCCTACATGAAATTCTAAAAAAGGCTATTTCTCGGGACACTCTACTATACAAGTTCCATTTCAGAAAATAAATTTAAAGTTCATATTCAAGTGTAAGCAATACAACGTAAAACAAATATATACAAATAATTCTAGTTACTTTTTTCTAAACTTGTTTTTTATTCGAATTTTGGTTAGAAAAAATTATTTGTTGTGGCAACACTGAACGTAACTGATTACTGAAAAACACTTGGTAGTAAAGTAAAGCGTTGTCAACTTAGAGCGTTTAACACTGTTTTTAGTGCTTTTAAAAATTTTCGACTAGGGGCTAGGTGAAATAATAGACCGATTTTCAACGTTTTCAATAGGAATCATCAAATTATCTTGAACATTACGACCTTTTGTTTGATTACAAGGTTTAAAACATCAGAACAAGCCTACTATAGGATATAAAAACAAGCTTTTAAATTTATATTTTTGTAAAATGAAAAAATGTAAATAAACATTTAAAACAATAATAATATTGATAAAACAAATAAAAAATTACTATTTACATAAAAATTACGTTTTTCTTCTTCCGAATTGTTTATTTTATTGTTTTTGTTGATTGTGTTTTCTCACTAATAACTTATTTTTAATTAGCCAATAACACTCAGTTATACTATGATAAAAACTATGAAAATAACATTAATGGTTCTTATTAATTCAATGTGCTAATATATAAGGTCCTAATGTATCAAAAAACTAATAAAAATACCGAATATCAAGACGATTTTTACTATTTCCTCTTTTTTATCAGAAGAAATATGCCGCAAAACTTAACATTTTCAAAAAAGTAAATTACATAAAATTATCAAAATCTACTCATGTCGAATTTGATACATAATACCAATAAAATTTAAATTCGACTACGACTACGACGATTGTCGATTTTCGACTACGACATACATAATAAGGATGAATAAGTAACGTTTTTGCAAACAATAATACTAAATGCTGTTTGCTTCTATTCTCTTTTTAAAATGTAACAAAAAAACATCTTTGATCTCTAATAATAAAGCAACTACCAGTTTGTTTGGTGTTGAAAATGGATAATATCGGTCTACGATTTCACATAGCCCTCATATAAGGCCCTATTCAGAAAATTAATATATTGCTAGTAACTGGCTTAAAAAAGCATGTATAGCGATGAAATTCAATATAAACAAGTTTTATTTGAGCCGAATTATTTTTTGTCAATAGCAATAAAATGCAACATTATCAAGTTTTAAATGAACTGAAATCTCTTTGTCAAATTTAATAAGAATCGGTCCATAACTCCATTACAAGTAATTAGAAAAAGTAGTCATTGTAAATCGCATGAAAAAACGTATACAGCTTCTATATCTTCACTGACTAAGAGAACTTATTAGACTACTTCTATGTAATAGAGACGATATGTAGTAGTCACTGAAAAGTATGTTGTTAGGTAAGTAATTACAATTGAAAGCCAATACCTAGTTTTTGCTGGGTTCTCAGTTCCTACCTGTTCAAAAAAACTTTTCTGCAATCATTTCGAAATGGGTCTCAAAAATGATGTGGGAAAAAATAATTCAAATTTTTGTTAGTGTATTTCTGATCCGCAAAACTACTTTTAGAGTGTGAAATGAGGCATATAAATTTCAAAATAAATTAAAAAATTCGCAAATGGACAAAATTAAAAAAAAACTATTTTTTAAAAATTTTTCTATATAAGTTAAAAATTTCGACAATTTTAACATATATTTCGATAAAAAGCGAAAATAATATGCCTCTCCATCTAACTAAAAATCATTTTGTCAATCAAAAATACTCTACAAAAAATTTTAAATGATTTTTCTCGTAGTCTGGTCAAAATTACGGAATTTTTGATACCCATTTCAAATAAATCGAAGATATTTTATTTTTCACAAATTACAATGTGCAACAAGATAATCTTTCCCGAATGAGACCAACGGGAAATTAACTGAAGTATACCATCATTAGACTAAAATCTCCAAAGGGTTCTCCAAAGTTAGCTCGAGTTTTTAGTTTATAGACATTTACAGTTGTATTCATAAAAAATGCTTATTTTAGATTTAAATCACACAATAGTTAAAGTACACTTTAGACTTAAAAGCCATTAATAAAATTTTGGTTATAACACATTTTTGAAAATAAAAACGAACTTTTAAGAAAAATAAGTGTATACATGGCTACAATAAATATATATTTAGTTCAGATGAATGAATATAACATATATTTTTTTAATTATAATTAAAAGTATTCGAATAACGAATATTTTGTGACAAAATAAACATCACTATACACATTTTGTTATTTTTACTTATTTTTATAGCAATTTTTAATAAATTTTTGCAAATACTGATAAATTTCTTTAATAAAAGACTACATTTTATTGCCGGAGAAGATATTTTGCATAAGTTAAGTTTATAAGTTAAAAATTTCGACAATTTTAACATATATTTCGATAAAAAGCGAAAATAATATGCCTCTCCATCTAACTAAAAATCATTTTGTCAATCAAAAATACTCTACAAAAAATTTTAAATGATTTTTCTCGTAGTCTGGTCAAAATTACGGAATTTTTGATACCCATTTCAAATAAATCGAAGATATTTTATTTTTCACAAATTACAATGTGCAACAAGATAATCTTTCCCGAATGAGACCAACGGGAAATTAACTGAAGTATACCATCATTAGACTAAAATCTCCAAAGGGTTCTCCAAAGTTAGCTCGAGTTTTTAGTTTATAGACATTTACAGTTGTATTCATAAAAAATGCTTATTTTAGATTTAAATCACACAATAGTTAAAGTACACTTTAGACTTAAAAGCCATTAATAAAATTTTGGTTATAACACATTTTTGAAAATAAATTAAAAGTATTCGAATAACGAATATTTTGTGACAAAATAAACATCACTATACACATTTTGTTATTTTTACTTATTTTTATAGCAATTTTTAATAAATTTTTGCAAATACTGATAAATTTCTTTAATAAAAGACTACATTTTATTGCCGGAGAAGGTATTTTGCATTGATAGAATACTAATAGAATACTAATTTAGCGAATAAACCATAAAAAAGACAAATAAAATGATTGTGGCCATGATTTGATTGACAGGCGGGCATTTCCAATTTGCCAAAAATAGTATTGACCAACTGGAATATTGTCAAATATTCATCTATTAATCCAATAATGCCTAGATTTTAGTTTTCCACCAAAATAGAAACTTTTAAAATTTATCTGTAATTTTATTTACAAATTTGTAAACGTTAAAATTACAATTTTTAGATTTCATTTCAGAACAAAACATAACTAGTTTTCGTCTTCAACCTAAAATTAATGAAAAAAGCTTAATCAGAGACAAAATTTGTAAAAAAAATCAACTTATTGTTGGCTTAAAGTAGGGGCGAGAGTACAATAAAATTTTTCTATTTGTCATTGGTTTATTGAAAGTATTTTAAGCTATCTGGCGTTTATGAATACCATTTTCGTGGATTTTGCCTAATAATGTTTAATAAACCTAAAACAACTTTTTATGAATACAACCGTTAAAGTTTTGTAATTTTGTGAAAAATTTTCCCATATATGTACATATGTAGTTTATATATATGTAATCCAATGAAATATGTAAGTCAATATATAAATTACTCAATTACTTAAGGTCTTAGATATTTAAATTTATTAATGTTTATACTTTGCGAGCTTTAATTTTCTTTCTAAGTATTTTAATACTAGAAATGTTTAAATTTTATTTGATTTATCAAAAATAAAATTAAAAATTTTAAAATTTGTACGGAAGAAAAATGAATTAGTTTACTAAAATTAGATTTTCTATGGAACCCTTCATGATCCAACACTGATTTTTGTATATGTTGTTTTTGATATTATAAACAAATTTTAGTAAAGGAATAATGAAAATGGGAGATACTGTTTTTAAGATATCCTTGACTCAAGAACATTTTTTGATATAATTATCCTTATTTAAAAACTATAACATTTCAAATAAAATTTTGTCAAACTACAACACAGGGATTAATTACAGTCTAAAATGATTAAAATCAGATAAATATGTTAGAATATATACAATATCAAATTTAACCCTTTTTAGAAAAATTGTTAGAGATATGAACTTTGAACCTTGATAAAATCAAAATCGTAACGAATTTGTAAATTTTGGAGAACTTAAAATTTTTGCATGTATGAACAGAATGTGTGTACCGAATTTTATCAAAATCAGAGAGGATCATGCCCAAAATTTTTTGATATTACTGGCTTAAAAGGCAAAGTTTAAAATGCCTATAAATTAACAATACGAGCTAACTTTTTACAAAAGGTTTGGGGAATTGGGCCTATTAATTGTTTACTTTCATTTCCCGTTGGTCTTGTTCGGGAATGATTCGAAGACCCAAAATTTGTTGCATAGTGTTATAGCAATTTTCAATCACTGATAGGGAACTGAGGACCATTTGATTTTTTATTTTTCTCGAGACTAGTACATTAATACGCATCGATTAAGAGGTATTCCTACATGAAATTCTAAAAAAGGCTATTTCTCGGGACACTCTACTATACAAGTTCCATTTCAGAAAATAAATTTAAAGTTCATATTCAAGTGTAAGCAATACAACGTAAAACAAATATATACAAATAATTCTAGTTACTTTTTTCTAAAATTGGTTTTTATTCGAATTTTGGTTAAAAAAAATTATTTGTTGTGGCAACACTGAACGTAACTGATTACTGAAAAACACTTGGTAGTAAAGTACAGCGTTGTCAACTTAGAGCGTTTAACACTGTTTTTAGTGCTTTTAAAAATTTTCGACTAGGGGCTAGGTGAAATAATAGACCGATTTTCAACGTTTTCAATAGGAATCATCAAATTATCTTGAACATTACGACCTTTTGTTTGATTACAAGGTTTAAAACATCAGAACAAGCCTACTATAGGATATAAAAACAAGCTTTTAAATTTATATTTTTGAATTACAATAATTGCAATATTTTTAGGACTCTAGAACTATGTTTGTTCCATAATCTTTAAAAGAGTTCTTGAACAAAGTAATTATTTTTAGAAAACTTATTTAAAACATCGTTTTTCTTGATACAGTTAGAAGATAAACATAAAATAATCTAAACACCATATTTTAGTATTATCACTGTTCCCGGTACATTCATAAATATTTTAATATTTTTATTCATATTACAGTTTTCCGAAAAGAAATTTATGTAATTGTTGATTGATTTAAATTTAAAAACAATTTGTTAAACCTGTTGCAAGAGCTTATTTCAAAAGCTGCGCTACTTTCGACGGTATTATTGAACAAAATATTTTAAGGGCTTTCGAGAGACTTCTCGATATAAATTTTCGAATTTTGATCCCTTTACGAAAATATTTCGAAATTTGAATTTATTGGTTTAAACATATTTGTTAGTATTTATACCCACCTTCAAAAAAGATCGGGGAATATTGATTTTGTCATATTTCGAAATTTTAATTTATTGGTTTAAACAAATTTGTTAGTATTTATACCCACCATCAAAAAAGATCTTGGTATATTGATTTTGTCATTCCGTTTGTAACACGGAATTTTTGGTTACAGACCCTTATTAAATTCTAAGACGATCTAGTCTTGTCCGTCCGCCTGTCTGTTGAAAACACCGTAGAGTCGGAACGAAATGAGTTAGGGAGCAAAAATATTTTCTTTTGCTGCAATTTGTTTGGTATTGAAAATCGATAATATCGGTAGAAGTTTTCACCTAGCCACAATACCAGTGGCCCTCCGAAATACAATTTAAACAGACATAACTTTTTTAAAAGTACGAAAATAGCGACGCAATTCGACATAAATAAGTTTTATATGACCCAAAAAATTTAAGAGGATCGGTCAATAACCTTATTTTTGTTAGCACTTTTTCTAGCATTTTTTCTTTATTTTTAGCATTTTCTAGCATTTTTTCAAAACAATGTAGCACTTTTTCGCAATTAGGTTTTGGCAACACTGCTCATTACTGACTTAAAAATACGAGTATACCCTTCAGAAAGTTACTTTAACTTGCTTAAAAAACATAAGGAATGGTGACATAAAGAATGTTCATTTCCCGACAGTCGGTTCTACGTACCGGATTGAACCGAAATTATCGTCCGGAGCTGTCAACCTCAGCAATCTAGTTGTGTTAAGACATTAAAATTTTGTGATTAACTTCACATTGAGTTTAATTTTTGTGTAATAAAAAAATCAGCTGTGACTAGTTTACAATAAACAACAAAAAAGTGCCCACGTTTTTTATAAAAAAGTTGAAATAAATGTAATAGGGTAATAAATATACTACTAAGAGTGAAAACCTCTATTAACCCCAGCAACGACAATACATTTTTCTCCAGCGAAGCAACATCTTCCGGCATTGCTGCTCCGCATCCTTTTGGTCCGTGCCGGAAATGAATTAAATCTCGGACCATGGTATAAAATACGTTAAAAATAAAAACGAAACGTGCATAAACGATTAAAAATTGGATACAAAATATTACAAATATTATAGTGTAGACTTAAAATGTATTTTTCGTATTGATTTTTTGAAATTTTGAATTACTTTTATAATATTTTTAATTTGAAGTGTTAATACTCTGTATCTTAGTCTAAAAAAACTCAATAGTGTAATAGTTTCAAGAAATATTTGTTCTTTAAAAATCGGATCTAACTTCGGTTCTTCCATAGAACTAAATATGCATTCGTTTTACCAGAAATAACGACAAATTTGTCTTCGTCTTCTGTAAACGTCGACATTCTAAAATTATTGCCAAATCTTCGTTTGGCGGATTCTAATCTTTTTAATACCCGCTTATTTATGCCCTTATTGGCGCTGATTTATATATTTGGATTATTTTGTCGGATATGCAACAATATGTATTAGGGTCGTTATTAGCATAAATGACCATGGCTGGATTTTGACAGGTCAAGTTAATCCTAATCAATTTAAATCAATTATTAGATCTCCGGAATATTCTACTTGGACGAAAAGAAGATGAAATACTACAATTAATGGCCCCTATTCTACATTTCAATTCGAATCGAAATTTTCTCCTTTTGGCAACTTTGGTATTCTGCATTTCGAAGTTTCCTTAGAGCGGGTTTTTGAGATGGTAATCAAATGCCAATTAATAATCAGATTAGTTAATCTAAAAATAAATTTAATCTTATGTTAATCCCCTTTGATGTTTTTGAGTACAAGATTAAACTTCGCAGTGTTGCCATATAAAACAACAGAAAATGTCACTGTTTGTTATCAAAACAATGCATATTTTATAAAAAAGAAGAAGACAATTGTAAATTTTATATGAAAATTAATGAAAACTTAAATTAAAAACAAAAAAATGTATTTTGAAGTGTCCATAATTTATACTAATCAATAAATAGAACATTTTAATGTTTATATTTATAAAAATTTTATTAATTTTTTTGCATCAGCTGTTTACACTTTTGCATTTCGTGCTTAAGATTAAACCACCTCCATTGGGCGCTTAAACTTGCAAACAAAATTAACTAATTGAGTACTCAAAAACATCTTTCGAGGATTAATTTTAATTTAATAGCTAATCTTTCACCTAAAGATTGGCCCTAAGAGCGGGTTTTTGAGATGGTAATCAAATGCCAATTAATAATCAGATTAGTTAATCTAAAAATAAATTGAATCTTATGTTAATCCCCTTTGATGTTTTTGAGTACAAGATTAAACTTCGCAGTGTTGTCATACAAAACAACAGAAAACTTCACTGTTTGTTATCAAAACAATGCATATTTTATAAAAAAGAAGAAGACAATTATAAATTTAATATGAAAATTAATGAAAACTTAAATTAAAAACAAAAAAATGTATTTTGAAGTGTCCATAATTTATACTAATCAATAAATAGAACATTTTAATGTTTATATTTATAAAAATTTTATTAATTTTTTTTGCATCAGCTGTTTACACTTTTGCATTTCGTGCTTAAGATTAAACCACCTCCATTGGGCGCTTAAACTTGCAAACAAAATTAACTGAGTACTCAAAAACATCTTTCGAGGATTAATTTTAATTTAATCGCTAATCTTTCACCTAAAGATTGGGCCTAATTCGTTTCGCAAAAAAGCACATAATTCAAATTCGCACAAAACGATACACTAGCTCCATACAAAATTCACTAATTGGGTTTTAGATAAAAAAGCGCACATTTTCAAATTATTCCCTTAAAAGGCAAACAAAATCGCATATAAAAAATCAAAAACATTTAATTCTTTATTGAAACCATAAAAAATAAAGAAAAACAACAAAATAATACCAATTCCAAATAATGAAGAAAATATACAACATTTCTTAAAAATAAAACTTAATATTTCTTCATGTACAAAGGATTTGAACAATACTTTATATATCCGAACCGGAATTGGTAAAAAATCAGTAGTTGTACTTTGTTGATCACTTTTTTTGGATGTATGTGGACCAAAATTTTTATCAAAATCATTTTGCAAAGAAAAATTTTAGAATTTTGAAACCGCACTAATTCAAATTCGCATTAAACGAGGTTTGAGTGTAGTTATAAATTGAGAAATAAGGCATAAAACTTATAATTAAGGAGTGAGATCGTAAAATTCTTAACACACATTTTTCATTAAAACTTTTAACCCATTTTTTTTTTTTTTGATCAAGTTACCTTTGTAAAATATGTCAGTTTTATGTTTAATGCCAATTATATGTGTATATTTCTTAATAATCTGATTAAAATGAGTGACCAGAAAAAAGTCCGTACTAAAATTATTATACATATATTTTCAACAAAACCCAACTTGGTCCTACAAAAAGTTAGCCAAGCATTCAAAGATCTGCCGTCAAACTGTTTCCAAGTACCGGGAGAACTTGTCCGTTGATAGAAAACCTGGTTCAGGTAGAAGGAATGGTCCACATGATGTTTTTAAAGAAAAAACAAAAATAGAAAGCATTTTCAAAAGAGCTCCCAACACATCCGGTAGGAAAGCAGCCCGTTAGCTCAGTGCTCGGGCTATTTGGTACGAAAAGTTAAAGCTAATGCAGGTTTAAAAACATACAAAATTTAGAGGCCCAGAATTTTAAGACAAGTTTTATAAAAAATATTCTTGCTGCATAATGGATAACGAAACGTATGTTCTGGCAGATTTTGAAGAAATGTTGAAATGTCGTTGACAAAATTTTAAGGACCAAGAAGCAGACAAAATTTTCCAAAAAGTTCTTGGTATGGCAAGCAATATGCAGTTGCGACAAAAGAAGCCAATCATTTGTTACAACGGACTCTATAAATACCGAAATTTACATCAAGGAATGTTTAAAAAAAAGGCTGCTTCAATTCATAAGACTTCATAATGTGTCCACTTATTTTTGGAATGACTTGGCAAAAAACGTGTCCAAATTTTAAACGGAGATGGATTACCTGTTCGAGCAAAGCACTATAAAAGCGTTAATGGAAGGGTTTCCGAAAAAGGTTCAAAATAGTGCTGTTAAAGTATTGAGTAGTGGGTATCGAGTATCGAGTATTTGCCCTATTTTTCGGGTACTCAATACTAACAAGTAGTTACTCAATACTTTCAGACTTGTATATGTATTTAACTTATTTAAATTTAACGGCTATGATGTGAAAAAATACAGCTCTACAACTAATACAGATCATATCATTATTAGAAATGCAACTCTTAGCAATATCAAATCAATGTAAAAATGTAGAATATTTAATTGTCTACAGAATTGTAGGCATCTGAAGTCGTAGGAATCACAATAAGCGAGATATTTGTAAAAAACTGATTTTTGAAACCTTTAACCACCAATTAGGCTTAGCATACATGGGATTAATTGTGGATTTTAATCCCTTAATTAATACCCCAAGACGAAACCCTGTACCAACTTTTATTTAGTTATCAAAAATTCCCCAATCTGCTAATTTATTCCACTAATTTTTCTGGGGTATATCAATTTTTTTTGGCATATAGTCGGTAGGTATTCATAATTTTTTTTAAACAATTCAAAAACTTTTTATTTTCAAACGTATTCGGTATTAATATAATTAAAAACCGACAAAAAGTAAAATACTTTAAAAATAAAAACGAAACATAACAAAAAAAATATTACAAATATTATAGTGTAAACATAAAATTCCAAATATTTTTAATATGATGTGTGTATTCTAAAAATACCTTAAAAATCTCACTGAAATATATTTACGTTTTGCCTAATATTTAAGTATTAAATTTATACATATCGAGGGACTATATTCAATAGTCACTATCGAAAATAATACAAGTTTTCAGGAGTGCAAAAAAAACTATTTCGCTAGTTTTTTGCATTATTTGAAAATTATTTACAAATTTATATCAGATAAAGCTTTTTTTCTACGAAATTTTTTTACAACCTTCAGATAGAGAGTTTTTCATAGAAATATAAATTTTTTATTTGATTTAATATCAATAAATATTATATTTTATGCGATTTAATGAAATAATAATTTGAAGCAATTTTTGGATAAGATGGAGAGTTTTGCATTCAGAATTTTTCTGTTTTTAAGATAGAGAAATTTAAAAGTTGCTATAAAATTGGCAAAAACTATTTTTTTCTTTGAAATTTATATCACTGATGCGGGATAGTTTGCTGGATATTTTGCCATCAAAATCTTATTTTTATGAAAATGACAGAGATTATTGAATATAGTCCCTCGAAATGATGGATCTGTCTAAAATCATGCCCGCAAGTGCAACGTTAGAATCTTTGGTGGAAAATTCTAACGATTAAACCGTTAATGGAACTTAAATATGATTTGCCACCAAATTATGCTTTTTCGCTTTGCGCATTACATAAGATATTGATGTTGTCTAAAAAAGCACTACGTGCACTATATCTTTTATATAAAAAACATTGAAACCTTCTACGAGGCAATCTTTTGGTTTTAAATAAAAATTTGAAACTTTATTTTGTTTTATTTTCATACAAAATTTGGACAAATTGGATTGATGCCAAACAACCATACATACATTACAATAAATTTTTTGTTTGCATTTATGCAAATTTCAACTGTCTGGCTGGTCTCGTGATTTCAACAAACATACATACATCGCCCAATATTAACCGCTCGGTTAACCGATTGAATACCTCGTATAATATACCGTTTAATGTGATCAAATGACCAATATTTGTATGCTTTACATAAACGCACTACATATACACTAATGTTATAAACAAAATAAGGACCTATCACTACGTGGTAAGCAGTAGTGTTCTAATAACGAAAACATTTTACTCGGGTCATTTTGTCGTAAATGTCTTAAATAAAATATTTTTGTATAAAATGAAGAAAATTATGGATTCTTTCTTCCTTTTGTAATAATTATTAGTTTTTAAAAAATTACAGAGTGCAAAAGTGTAACACTTTCCAACTATGTTTAATTCGTAAATATTTTCCTAAACAGGACTATGACAAAAACCAGACTTATACAATATTTTAAGGATAAAATACCCTGTAAAATATCATACCAGTATTCTAAATTTTCCTGTCTAAATCATAAATATTAAGCTTAATTGCTAAAATGTTGCCTCATGTAACACATTTGCTCGTCACTATACATATGTATGTACATATTTATCAATGCACCTTTGAAGGCGATTTCACATGATGCTACATTAGTTTTTGTTTTTAACCATTAAACTTAAAGACCCAGCAACTACTAACAAATCTATCATGGTCAAATACTTTGAGATATTTAATATAATAATAAGTTAGATTTTATAAAAATAACTAAAGTGCCATAGTGTCTACTTACCTTCTCCGCCGTCTTGTTGTTCCCACTCCCAGTCGGGACCCCGCACTACTTTAGCTCCAACAAATATACCCTTTAATTGAATACGCTTTGAAGATTTTCTTGGAGGAACTCGAACACTTTTAATTAAACAAGGTATACATTAAAATATTTAATATAATTTTTAAAAGCTGTAATTACCCTAAGGACGTTGGTGATGTATAACGTATAAATGGGTGTTCTTTATCATGTATATCAGCTCCGTAGCAATAAGAACACAAGTGATAATTACAACATTGTGCACATTTAAAAACTATGCCTGCTATACCTCCTTTTGAACATCCGTCACATACTACGTTCGAATGGCGAATACCTTGAAATGAAAATGTTTATTGTTTACTGCAAAATATTATTCATTAAAATGTTTAATTTTAAATAACTTACCTACTTGTGCGTTATCCACAATTATTAAATCGTATTGGTTTTGATAACCAACGCGGTAATTAGTTCTTTGTCCAGAATCCCAATTAACGACAACGGTATTCTCAGGCGAGTGTATTGATCCTGAACGTCCTATTTCACAAACAGTTCCAACATGACCTTCTCCTCCGTCTATGAAAAAGAAATATTAAAATAAAATATATATATGAAATAAGTGTAAATACACACTTATGTAAAGGGAGGAAAATAAAATATTCTATTTATAAAATTTAGCAGAATTTTGATACAAATGTACGAGAGAAGTGAGCATCTATACATATGTACATACTTATTTAAATGAACTGCATTTTTATTAACAAAATAAGATCTAAAATTGGGGTGTTTTTGAAGTAAAAATTGCTATCAGATCTAAATAACGTAAACATGTTGTATACATAATCATCTACACATGTAGTATATTGCGTTTCTTACGGAAATTTGCTTTTATAAATATGTATACTCCTTAATATCCGGTGAGCATGTGTTTATTTTTAGGCACACACATACAAACAGATAATGAACTGCAGAACTGCTACTGAGTATCCTGCAGTTCGGGGGGACTGTCCCTAACTACTTATTTAACGTACGTTAGTTACCAATAGGGATGCCAATCATGGCTTTTTGGGATTTCTAAATCTCGCAAAATATAAATAAATTTTCAAAAAATCTTTGTAATTTTTACAAAAAAAATCACATTTTCTATTTCATATTACATCCCAGCAAAAAATAATTGATGTCATATTTTAAACCCTATGAATTTTACATTATCGTGTCATTGGGTGATGTTGTTTATTTTTGACAACTTTGAACTACATCTAATCTTATTTTTAGAAGCAGTTAAAACTCGATATTTGGATGTGAATAATAAATCACATTCTTTCAATGACACGCTTATGTAAATTTCATTGTTTTTTCTTCATAATATGATGTACTTCGAATGTTATTTGTAGTCACTTTACTACATCTCTTTCCTCACTTTTAACTGAGGATTCATTTGTAAGGATTGCGACCATTTCTAGGCTTTTTTTCTGCAGTTTGAAAAATATAGAATTTTTTTTTCGTTAAAATTAGAAACAAACTAAAATTAGAGATTTTAAGAAAAAAATTTATTAAAGTTAGATACATAAATGTATATAATTCATATGTGTAAGACTCTGAATATTTTCGAGTAATTTTGTTGACAAACAATTACATTTGTCTCTGTATTTTTAAAACAAACTTTAAATAAAGTTAAAATGTATATCTTTTTGTAAAAATCTTTTTTCTATTTCGAAAAATTTTTTATACCCTCCACCACCATCAGTGGTGATAGAGGGTATATATAACTTTGTCATTCCGTACGTAACATCAAGAAATATTCACCTGATACCCAAAAAAGTATATATATTCTTGATCCTTATGAAATTCTGAGTCGATTTAGCTATGTCCGTCCGTCTGTCTGTGTAAAACACGCTCACGTTAAAACGATGCAATAGAAATTCACCCAAAACATTCTTTATTATCCGGTACAATTTGGTATTGAAAATCAGTAAAATCGGTTCACTACGTAAAAAGTTATGAGTAAAAATTTCAGACTACCTCGAAAAAAAATAAGTTTTTTTTTTAATTCTGAAGTAGTTTTCTCAGAAACTACCAAAGATATTTCGATGAATTTTGCCACACGTTACAAATTTTTTTGTGCCAGGGATCAAGTATGTTCAAACTCATAACAATTGATCCAATATTTACCATAGCCCCCATACAAAGGTGTATATTCCCAGAAATTAGTTTACCTTTAATAACTCCCTCAAATATATCGGTATCAACACAAAATATGATATGAATAGAAATCATACTACCAACGTAGATCTGAGTCGGTCCACAATTGGGCATAGCTCCCATATAAGGTCCACCTCCAAAAATCAACTAAACGGACATATTTCATTGATAAATAAAGCTTTTGTGATAAAATTCGAGCTGAATATGTTTTGTGTACATACAAATCATTCTACCAAATTTCTTTTCGGATCGGTCCATTATTAGTCGTAGCTCCCATATAAGGCCCACTTCCAAAAATCACTTAAACGTACATGTTTCATTGTCAAATAAAGGCATCTTGATAAAATTCGACACAAATATGTTTCGTCTATATATGAATCACTCTACGAAATTTTTTTCGGATAGGACCATATTTGGTCATAGCTCCCATATCAGGTCCACTTCCGAAAATCACTTAAACGCATATGTTTCATTGATAAATAACTTCAACTTGAATATGTTTTGTGTACATATAAACCATAATACAAAATTTTCCCCGGATCGGTCCATTATTTAAACTCACATATTTCATTGTCAAATAAAGCTATCTTGATAAAATTCGACACAAATATGTTTTGTGTTCATACATATGAATCACTCTACGAAATTTTTCTGGAGAGGTCCGTAATTGGTCATAGCTCCTATATAAAGTCCACTTCCGAAAATCACTTAAACGCACATATTTTATTAATTAATAAATCTATTGGAGTAATATTCGACATGAATTTCTTTTTTTTGCATATAAATCATTATACGAAATTTTTTCTTGATCGGTCCATAATTGGTCACAACTCCCATATAAGGATCATTTCCGAAAATTACTTAAACGCATATTGACAATCAAAGTCATCGGGATAAAATTCGACATAAATGTGTATTTTGTATATATAAATCGTTATACGGAATTTTACTTATGAAAATTACTTAATACCACTTAACTAATTATTAAATGATTATATCCAGATAAAATTCGACATGAGTATGTTTGTGTATAGATAAATCATTATATTAAAATGTTTACAACTGGCCTATTAATATAAAATTTTATGAACCTAATCAAAATTAGTTCCACTTATGCATAAATGTTAGTACCCTCACTACGGAAACAACAATTTTGTCAAGTTATCTAAAAATTAGATAGTTAAATGGGTTTTAATAAAAAGTAGCTTGCTGGTGGAGGGTATTTAAGATTCGGCATAGCCGAATATAGCTCTCTAACTTGTTATATGTAATTTTCATTTCTATTGGAAGACTTTTTTAGAATATGTTGATTTCAAAAACTGTGTACCCATTCAGTTGGATTTAGAATCTTAATTCTTTATTTTATTTTTGTGTAATAATGAAGTTTAGTGCTCTTTTTATATTATTTTCCCCGTTAAATATGAGGAAAGAGATGTAGAAAACTCACTACAAATAACATATTCGAAGTATATCAAACTTTTGTGAAAAACCAATGAAATTTATTCATTAATTCATTGACATCCAAATATCGAATTTTAAAATTCCGAAATTTCCCGGGGATTTCATTTTTAAAAATCCCGGTTTTCAGTAAATTAAAATCCCGGTTTTCAGTAATATAAAATCCCTGTTTTCAGTAATTTAAAATGCCGAAAATACCGGGATTTTCGGGAATCGGGATTTCCCGTTTGGCATCTCTAGTTACCACTAACCATCCGGTTAGTGGACTTGTCGTAGGAGGAAGTCAATCGTCACTTCATAGATAAGAAAGAGGCGATAATGAAGCTAGGAAAAAGGGATCAATGCATGGTAATGTACAAATCTATTACGTCCTTTACTAGTTTCTTTAATAAAACTTAAAACTTTCAATAAAAATTTGCGAAATATTAAGAAAATTTATACAAATATTGTAGAGATTCATTAAACATTTGAAGTGTGCTACAGGTGGATAAGGTTTTTTATAGAGCCTAAAAAAATTTGAAATTTAAAATCCAGTTATTAAAAAATTTTATTTTAATATTATAACTTTTCCAATAAAATTTAATAATTTAATAATAATTGTTGCAAAAATTTTTATTTGCACTAAAATCTCTTAAGTGCAATATTTTAGTTAAAGCTATTTTATTTATGTACTATTTTAACACATTTTAAAAAATATTTGCCATCTATTTGTGAATTGCAAAACAAATTTATTTGTTTGAAAATTATCTTTTTGTTGTACGAATTCGGACATTGCCATATTGATAAATCCTACTATTTTTATACCCTACACCACTTTAGTGGGGAGGGTATATTGGATTTGTGCTGATGTTTGTAACATACAAAAATATTCGTCCTAGACCCACCTTAAAGTATACCAATCGGCTTAGAATCGTTTTCTGAGTCGATTAAGCTATGTCCGTCCGTCCGTCCGTCCGTCCGTCTGGCTGGCTGGCTGGCTGGCTGTCCATGTAAACCTTGTGCGCAAGCTACAGGTCGCAATTTTCAAGATAATTGGATGAAATTTGGCACGCACGTTTTATTTGACCCAAGGACGAAGCCTATTGAAAATGGTTAAAATCGGTCCATTATTTCACCTAGCCCCCATAGAACAGAACCCCCCGAAAAGGGCTTCTGAGCTCGTAATTATGTTAAATATACAGATATATCGATAAAATACGGCACAACTAAGTTTTATAGAAGTCTTGATGACCCTGCCAAATTTCATAAAGATCGGGCCCCATTTGACCCTAGCTCCCATACAAAGTCCCCTTCAGAAAATTACTTGAATGTCCCAAATTAACTTATAAACACAAATATCGCGATGAAATTCAGCACAATAAAATATTATGTAAATATAAATATATTCATATATTCATATATTCATATATCGGGCTTGGTCCATATTTGCCCCTAGCCCCCATATAAAGCCTCTTTCAGAAAATTAGTTTTTCATCCATAAATTGCTTAAATGTATCGGAACAAGGGAATATTGAAGATAAATGCTTTATTATGAAAAATAAATCACATTTAATATTCATAACTGGTGTAGGGTATCATATGGTCGGCCACGCCCGACTATACTTTCTTACTTGTTTTTAGATTTAATAAATACAAATTGGGCTTACCTCTTTTAACTGAAGAACAGCAATTTTTGCACTAAAGTTAAGTTTTCTTTGACCTTATATTGAGCAAAACAAAAAAACTCTAAATATATTATTTTTCTTGAAATAATAGATCAAAAATAAATCCAGTGATTATTAAAAAAGCCTCTTTTGATTGATAGCCTTTTTATACCCTACACCACTTTAGTGGGGAGGGTATATTGGGTTTGTGCTGATGTTTGTAACATACAAAAATATTCGTCCTATATACCCACCTTAAAGTATACCAATCGGCTTAAAATCGTTTTCTGAGTCGATTAAGCTATGTCCGTCCGTCTGGCTGGCTTGTACCTTGTCGCAATTTTCAAGATAATTGGATGAAATTTGGCACACACGCTTTTTTTGGCCCAAGGACGAAGCCTATTGAAAATGGTTAAAATCGAAAAGGGCTTCTGAGCTCATAATTATGTTAAATATACCTGTATATTGATAAAAAGCGGCACTACTAGGTTTTATACAAGCCTTGATGACCTTGCCAAATTTCATAGAGATCGGGCCTCATTTGACCCTAGCAAAGTCCCCTTCAGAAAACTACTTGAATGTCCAAAATTAACTTATAAACACAAATATCGCGATGATATTCAGCACAATAAAATATTATGTAAATATAAATATATTCACAACATTTTATCGGGCTTGGTTTATATTTGCCCCTAAAGACTCTTTCAGAAAGTTAGTTTTTCATCCATAAATTGCTTAAATGTATCGGCAATAGAAGATAAATGCTTTATTATGAAAAATAAACCACATTTAATATTCATAACTGGTGTAGGGTATCATATGGTCGGTCACGCCCGACTATACCTTCTTACTTGTTTCCATTTGTGACATGATGGCATGATGTATGCACTCCCTTATATATGCATTAGGGTAAGTCGAAAATACGTTTTTGTCTCGGATCAACTTCTTATAGTGATATGATGATGTATGTACATATGTTAACATCAAATTTGAGACTGTAAAATATTATTTATTTTATTTTTTTAGGGTGAGAGCCTGCGCATCGGGGGAAATTTTAATAACTCAAATTCTTTAACAAATTAAGTTTTTTTAAAATTAAGTTTTTCTATCTTTTTGGAAAGACAATTTTGTATAAATTACGATTTTACTATAAAATGGTGCGAAAATTACTATACTTAATACCTCATTCGAAAAAGTGCCATTTTATCCCATATAAAAAAACTTTGACGGCGATGCTCGGGCTCTTACTCTGAAAATAATTGAATAATATTTTTTAATTCACTATTAGAAGTTCAGTCTCCCTTGATTGCTCTCCAATACAAGTCAAGATTACGCTTTGTTTATAGAAAAATTTCGGTAAATCATTATTGTTGTCTAAAAACAATACCTGTTAATATTAACTGGTCAATTATATTTAAAACTAGCTATACCCAGTGTACTTTGCTACTATAAAAGCAATGTAAATAAAAAAACACTTTACGATTTTGAAGATTCTAACTATAATAGTTTTCCAGATATACATACATTTTTTACATATTGGGGATGCCACGCAAATTATCGCAAGTTTGCCAATTTTTCCAAACGTTAATTTAGATTTTAATGTAACCTATGACAAATTTGAATAGTATAATATTGCTAGATGGGAGATACCTAGGTTATATTGAAAGTCCCCCCATTTTTCTTTAAATGTTCACATGAATGTCAAAGTTTTTCATGTAAAATTTTTGTATTTAATTTATATGGGAAGTTTCAATTTGCTAGTCCGCCAATTTATTACCAAAATGTTCACATTGATGTCAAAGTATTTTTGCTCTAATAGTTTCCCCGACATTTAATTCTATTTAATTCATATGGGAGGTTCAACCCCCCTCTAATAAAGGTCCGTCATTTTCCTCAACATGTTCAAATAAATGTTAAATTTATTCGTGGAAAATTTGATGATTTTAGGTCTATTAGTTTCGCCAAATTAAGGATTTTAGCTCTAATAGTTTCTCAGATATACGAATTTATGTATTTAATTCATATGGGGCGTTCCAAGCCTCCTGATGAAAGTTCGCTCTTTTTTCCCCCAAAATATTCATATGAATATTAAAGTTCTTCGTGCAAAATTATAAGATGCTCTATTAGTTTCCCAGCTAAACGACTTTTTGTATATTTTATTCATATGGTAGGAGAAATGTCCCCCAATGTCCCCCATTGGTAGTCCGCCAATTTATTTCCCAAAACGTTTACATGACTGTTAAATTTGAAGATTCTAACACTAATAGTTTCCCAGATAAGCGATTTTTTGTATTTAATTCATTTGGGAGCTACCACGCCCCCTACTGCTAGTCCGCCCTTTTTTCTTAAATAAATATATTGTCACTATAGTAGTTCCAACAAAATTTGAGGACCCTATCTGTTATATTTTCTCAGATATACTGATTTAATATTTTCTTCATATGGAAGGTGCCACGACCACTTTAGGCATTCCGCCAATTTTGTCCAAAAATATTCTTATGGATGTCAAAGTTGCCCATACAAAATTTTAGGACTCTAACTCTTGCAATTTCTGAGATATGCGACTTTTAATAATAATTTTTAATGTGGGCGTGGCACGTCGCACTTTTTGAAGTAAAAAGCCTATAGTTCCTTACAGAAAAATCGGTCCAGCCGTTTAGCGGTCTATAAAGTCCAAAAAAAATATATACAAACACACATTCATTTTTATATAAATAGAGGGGGCTGCCACGCCCCCTATTGCTAGTCCTCCAATTTTTCCACCAAGTAATCATATGGATGTCAAAATTGTCCATAAAAAATTTGAGGACTCTAGTTGTACCATGTTCCGAGATATTAGACTTTTGAAGAAGTGGGCGTGGCACCCCTCCCACTTGCAATTTCAAAATAAAAAGTAGCCTATAGTTTCTTCCACATATGTATAGGGGAACATACACTGAAAATTTCAAGAAGATCGCTTCAGTGGTTTAGCCTCCTATACGATACAAACAAACAAACATATTATATATATGGATATTTTTCGATAAATTTATAAATTATATATTATTATATTTATAAATTTAGGGTGGTCTTACATCCACCTTAAAGGCCGCAATTTTCAAGATATTTCGATGAAATTTGGACCATAGTTTGGACCAGAGTTTTTCAGCACAAGGACGATGCCTATTGAAAATGGTTTAAATCTGTCCTTTATTTCACCTAGCCCCAATACAACCAGACCATCCACCTTAAAGGCCGCAATTTTCAAGATATTTCGATGAAATTTGGACCAGAGTTTTTCAGCACAAGGACGATGCCTATTGAAAATGGTTTAAATCTGTCCTTTATTTCACCTAGCCCCAATACAACCAGACCATCCGATTTGAGGGTTTTAACTCATAACTACGTCAAATATACTACAATCTCTCCAAAAATGGCACAACTAAATTTTATATGGGCATAAATGACCATACTATGATAAATCGTCGTTTGACCCTAGCACCCATAAACAATAATCGGGATAAAATTTGGCGTGAGCGTAGCCAAGGAGTATTCGAGTTTAAGTTTTGAAGATGAACCCTGCAGATGTCCCAGGGACGGCGCTGTGGCGGCTCAAAGTAGGGTACCTACGACATGTAAAATGTTTAAACTCGTGCCATTTTTTTGTTTTTCACCCCAAAGATTTTTATATTTCGCTCGACGAGATCTTGAAAAAACATGCTTGGACATACTACTTATCTCTTATAATATCCGAGTTATATGCATTTAAAAATTTAGTGATACAAAATTTACCATACCTTGGTCCGCCTTTTTTTGAATACCGGGCGTAATTTTGGACCAAATGGACTCAATTTTTTCTTGTTAGTTAGACAACAAAATTTCCAATAATATACAAAAAATTTCAGATCAATATCATTTACAGATCCAAAAATATACGTTTTTTAATTTAAAAATTCAAAAAATTTTAGTTTTTGCCGTTTTTTTTGCCAAAAATGTGTCTTAACTCTTTTATTAATAAAATAAAATTTTCTTTAAGAACATATAACAATTTTATAGTTTTCTAAAAGGTATCTTTACGCAGAACGCTTTGGCGTAAAAAACTTGTCCTATTTTTTGAAAATGTTGCCACTGCGTCCTTCCGAATATGACCTATTTTTTATCAAAACTTCAACTTTGAGCGACATTCAGAAAACTGAAAGCAGTTTTGGAAACCTCAATATGTTTTCTATTTACTCCAAAAGTATTTTCCCAGCCCTGAAAGAAATGTGGACCCTATGGGCAAAAATGTAAAAAATCCCATTTATGGGATTTTCATTCCTATTTTTGGGAATTGCGGGATGCCCTTTGACCTTTTCAATTTTTTGCATTTTCTTATTTGAAATGACAAATTTAACAAGCCACAGTGGGGCAGAATGGAAATTTTTTGGAAATAAATCTGGCATTTCTAAACGGCTGATCCGATCGGGATAAAATTTGGCGTGAGCGTAGCCAAGGAGTATTCGAGTTTAAGTTTTGAAGATGAACCCTGCAGATGCCCCAGGGACGGCGCTGTGGCGGCTCAAAGTAGGGTACCTACGACATGTAAAATTTTTAAACTCGTGCCATTTTTTTTGTTTTTCACCCAAATACAAAGATTTTTATATTTTGTGAAAGCGCTCGACGAGATCTTGAAAAAACATGCTTGGACATACTACTTATCTCTTATAATATCCGAGTTATAGGCATTTAAAAATTTAGTAATACAAAATTTACCATACCTTGGTCCGCCTTTTTTTGAATACCGGGCGTAATTTTGGACCAAATGGACTCAATTTTTTCTTGTTAGTTAGACAACAAAATTTCCAATAATATACAAAAAATTTCAGATCAATATCGTTTACAGATCCAAAAATATACGTTTTTTAATTTAAAAATTCAAAAAATTTTAGATTTTTGGCGTTTTTTTGCCAAAAATGTGTCTTAACTCTTTTATTAATAAAATAAATTTTTTATTAAGAACATATAACAATTTTATAGTTTTCTAAAAGGTATCTTTACGCAGAACGCTTTGGCGTAAAAAACTTGTCCTATTTTTTGAAAATGTTGCCACTGCGTCCTTCCGAATATGACCTATTTTTTATCAAAACTTCAACTTTGGGCGACATGTTCTAAAATCCCAAAGCTGGGATCAGAAAACTGAAAGCAGTTTTGGAAACCTCAATATGTTTTCTATTTACTCCAAAAGTATTTTCCCAGCCCTGAAAGAAATGTGGACCCTATGGGCAAAAAAGTAAAAAATTCCATTTTTGGGATTTTCATTCCTATTTTTGGGAATTGCGGGATGCCCTTTGACCTTTTCAATTTTTTTTTTGCATATTCTTATTTGAAATGACAAATTTAACAAGCGTTGAAAATTTCATTGAGTTTTGTTCATAAATAAAGATTTTGTCATATATTACATATTTGTTTAATTTCTAAAACTATGATTTATATCAACATTTTAATAGGATCGCAAATAGCTACAACAATTTAGTCCATATTTATCCCTTAATATCATTTTTTAGTTAGATATGGAAATTCTCGACCCTTTACAAAAAATTTCAAGCCAATATCTCAATTACATTCAAAAATATGTTCATTTAAACCTGTGTCCTTTAATTTCATCTTTTTCATATTTTAGTATTAAGTATGACAGAACATATTTAAATCTTATCACTTTACCTATTTTCTATTTGTTTGCTTATCCTTATAATTGAAAGGTCCTATTATGCTTAAATTTTCAAAAATTTATAACTATTTTTTACCTAAATTTTTTCGACAGATCATTTCGTTCTGTTTCGTTTATGATTCATAATTTCGATTCATTCACTAATAAGAAATATCAATGACTGAATTACAGGTTATAGTAACATAGTCCTAAATGTTAATAGGTAGACAATTCGTAATTTTTTACTTTGGAATACCTGTATCGGAAATGACAAGAATTGGTATATAAGTAAACTTCTCAGATTTTAAGTACCATATTTAATAAATCTACAATGAAGATTACATTAAAGTACGAAGAGTTGTGTTCCGTTTTATGGAGTATATCTTCAAAAGGGCCAGAAAGAATTGAAGACATTTCAAATTATATAAAAACTACATATAGTAGAAAAGTAGACAAAACAGGCATATCAAAAATTGAAAACTTTTTAAAACTTTTTGATGTAAAAAGTAAGTCTGTGGATGGAAATCAAAAGAAATTTCGATTAAAATTTTGTAGTTGGATGGAAACTACTACGGAAATCTCAACTTACAACACATCAATAGGAGCGCCTTGCAAGTCATACGAAGACTTATGTTCAAGGTAAAAAAAAAGAGGGTCACACAAAAACTTTTTTCAATCTCAAATGAGGAAATTGCTGATACATTTAACGAAATGCTGAAAAAGGAAAACCAACATATGGATGTCGTACATATTGCAACTATTCTTCCTAATGCATCACCAAAACGACTTAAGCGAATTGTGGAAAGTATACCAACTCCAACATCATAATCAAATTTTACTGAAGAGGAAGCAATAGCGCTTATGTTGGAACTGGGTCTCAGTCGAAATAAGTACCAAATATTAAGAAAAGCTCTGCATGAAAAAGGACACAATATATTACCATCATACAAGGCAATCCAGGAAAAAAAAACAAACTATCCTACTAAATCAACAAAAAATAATGAAGAATTGAAAGAACTGAGAGCTGCGGAAAAAAGCAGAATCCAAGAAGAATTTAAAGTTCAGATGGGATTAAACATCGACAAACCACTTTCAAGTTGCGGTAGTACAAATGACGGTAATACGTCGAGAAGGTTTTTTCGTGATTTTGAAATTACTTCAAAAATAACTGGAATCGACAAGGAGTTGCTTCGAAGAGTTAAAACTATTTTAATGGCACTGAATAGTAAACATAAAATTAATGAAAATCAATTTGGGGAATACACATCTGAAATTTCTAAATTACTTGTATCTCTGTATCCATGGAGGGAACTAACACCAACAGTACACAAAGTATTGTGTCATGGTCAAATAATAATTGAATCGAATATTCTTCCACTTGGAGAGTTAACAGAAGAAGCCCAGGAAGAGAGGAATCGAGATTTTAAGCTTGTTCAACTATTCAGCTCAAGAAAATGTTCCAGGCAATCACAGAATGAAGATATTTTTAATAGTTTACTTCTATCTTCTGATCCTGTTCTTTCAACTATGCGAAAAAGATGGATTTGTTATGAAACTCTATCATCTCAAAACAAGGAAGATTTAAAGGACTTATATTACCTTCTGGATATGTATACCGATATGACAGATTATTTTATAGAAAATAAGTAGTGTTAGGAATTAACTATATAAGTAGGTTGTAAGAATTAATTGTATTATGTTTAAGATAAACAGTTCAAATAAAAAAAGCTATTATACTAACTGATGATATTGTATTAAATTGTGTTTTATATTTCGGTGGGCGGGAAAGGTAATTTGTGTGGGGTGATTTAGGTGTTGTTGTGCGTGGCTCATAATAAAATTATAATTTTTTTATTTAATATACAATATTATAATAAAATAATTAACTAAATAATTTTTAAAAATTGTCCAAATATTTTATTCAACACCAAATGTATGTTCTGTCATACTTAATACTAAAATATGAAAAAGATGAAATTAAAGGACACAGGTTTAAATGAACATATTTTTGAATGTAATTGAGATATTGGCTTGAAATTTTTTGTAAAGGGTCGAGAATTTCCATATCTAACTAAAAAATTATATTAAGGGATAAATATGGACTAAATTGTTGTAGCTATCTGCGATCCTATTAAAATTTTGATATAAATCATAGTTTTAGAAATTAAACAAATATGTAATATATGACAAAATCTTTATTTATGAACAAAACTCAATGAAATTTTCAACGCTTGTTAAATTTGTCATTTCAAATAAGAATATACAAAAAAAAATTGAAAAGGTCAAAGGGCATCCCGCAATTCCCAAAAATAGAAATGAAAATCCCAAAAATGGGATTTTTTATTTTTTTGCCCATAGGGTCCACATTTCTTTCAGGGCTGGGAAAATACTTTTGGAGTAAATAGAAAACATATTGAGGTTTCCAAAACTGCTTTCAGTTTTCTGATCCCAGCTTTGGGATTTTAGAACATGTCGCCCAAAGTTGAAGTTTTGATAAAAAATAGGTCATATTCGGAAGGACGCAGTGGCAACATTTTCAAAAAATAGGACTAGTTTTTTACGCCAAAGCGTTCTGCGTAAAGATACCTTTTAGAAAACTATAAAATTGTTATATGTTCTTAATAAAAATTTTATTTTATTAATAAAAGAGTTAAGACACATTTTTGGCAAAAAAACGCCAAAAATCTAAAAATTTTTGAATTTTTAAATTAAAAAACGTATATTTTTGGATCTGTAAACGATATTGATCTGAAATTTTTTGTATATTATTGGAAATTTTGTTGTCTAACTAACAAGAAAAAATTGAGTCCATTTGGTCCAAAATTACGCCCGGTATTCAAAAAAAGGCGGACCAAGGTATGGTAAATTTTGTATTACTAAATTTTTAAATGCCTATAACTCGGATATTATAAGAGATAAAAATCTTTGTATTTGGGTGAAAAACAAAAAAATGGCACGAGTTTAAAAATTTTACATGTCGTAGGTACCCTACTTTGAGCCGCCACAGCGCCGACCCTGGGGCATCTGCAGGGTTCATCTTCAAAACTTAAACTCGAATACTCCTTGGCTACGCTCACGCCAAATTTTATCCCGATCGGATCAGCCGTTTAGAAATGCCAGATTTATTTCCAAAAAATTTCCATTCTGCCCCACTGTGCAAGCGTTGAAAATTTCATTGAGTTTTGTTCATAAATAAAGATTTTGTCTTATATTACATATTTGTTAAATTTCTAAAACTATGATTTGATGAGCCCATTTGCATAAAAATAAATTTTTATTAACGTATCATATCAGCTAAGCTTAACAATGATTGATGGAAAGGTCAGCAATGCCATAACAGAAACTTCTTCCTTCTGGAGATGCTCAATATGTAATGAGAAAAAGTCGCAATTCTCAAATATAAACAAAAGCAGAAGTATTAATGAAGAAGTCCTGTCTTTCGGAATTTCACCACTTCATGCCAGAATACGATTTTTGGATTACTTTTTACACATAGCATACGACCTCAAATATAGAAGTGTGCCAGAGAATCTTACTAAATCAACAAAAAATAATGAAGAATTGAAAGAACTGAGAGCTGCGGAAAAAAGCAGAATCCAAGAAGAATTTAAAGTTCAGATGGGATTAAACATCGACAATCCACTTCCAAGTTGCGGTAGTACAAATGACGGTAATACGGCGAGAAGTTTATTTCGTGATTTTGAAATTACTTCAAAAATAACTGGAATCGACAAGGAGTTGCTTCGAAGAGTTAACACTATTTTAATGGCACTGAATAGTAAACATAAAATTAATGGAAATCGATTTGGGGAATATACATCTGAAATTTCTAAATTACTTGTATCTCTGTATCCATGGAGGGAACTAACACCAACAGTACACAAAGTATTGTGTCATGGTCAAATAATAATTGAATCGAATATTCTTCCACTTGGAGAGTTAACAGAAGAAGCCCAGGAAGCGAGGAATCAAGATTTTAAGCATGTTCAACTATTCAGCTCAAGAAAATGCTCCAGGCAATCACAGAATGAAGATATTTTTAATAGTTTACTTCTATCTTCTGATCCTGTTCTTTCAACTATGCGAAAAAGATGGATTTGTTATGAAACTCTATCATCTCAAAACAAGGAAGATTTAAAGGACTTATATTACCTTCTGGATATGTATACCGATATGACAGATTATTTTATAGAAAATAAGTAGTGTTAGGAATTAACTATATAAGTAGGTTGTAAGAATTAATTGTATTATGTTTAAGATAAACAGTTCAAATAAAAAAAGCTATTATACTAGCTGATGATATTGTATTAAATTGTGTTTTATGTTTCGGTGGGCGGGAAAGGTGGTTTGTGTGGGGTGATTTAGGTGTTGTTGTGCGTGGCTCATAATAAAATTATAATTTTTTTATTGTATATACAATGTTATAGTCTTTAATAAAATAATTAACTAAATAATTTTTAAAAATTGTCCAAATATTTTATTCAACACCAAATGTATGTTCTGTCATACTTAATGCTAAAATATGAAAAAGATGAAATTAAAGGACACAGGTTTATATGAACATATTTTTGAATGTAATTGAGATATTGGTAAAGGGTCGAGAATTTCCATATCTAACTAAAAAATGATATTAAGGGATAAATATGGACTAAATTGTTGTAGCTATCTGCGACCCTACTAAAATTTTGATATAAATCATAGTTTTAGAAATTTAACAAATATGTAATATAAGACAAAATCTTTATTTATGAACAAAACTCAATGAAATTTTCAACGCTTGTTAAATTTGTCATTTCAAATAAGAAAATGCAAAAAAAAAAAAAATTGAAAAGGTCAAAGGGCATCCCGCAATTCCCAAAAATAGGAATGAAAATCCCAAAAATGGGATTTTTGACATTTTTGCCCATAGGGTCCACATTTCTTTCAGGGCTGGGAAAATACTTTTGGAGTAAATATAAAACATATTGAGGTTTCCAAAACTGCTTTCAGTTTTCTGATCCCAGCTTTGGGATTTTAGAACATGTCGCCCAAAGTTGAAGTTTTGATAAAAAATAGGTCATATTCGGAAGGACGCAGTGGCAACATTTTCAAAAAATAGGACAAGTTTTTTACGCCAAAGCGTTCTGCGTAAAGATACCTTTTAGAAAACTATAAAATTGTTATATGTTCTTAAAGAAAATTTTATTTTATTAATAAAAGAGTTAAGACACATTTTTGGCAAAAAAAACGGCAAAAATCTAAAATTTTTTGAATTTTTAAATTAAAAAACGTATATTTTTGGATCTGTAAATGATATTGATCTGAAATTTTTTGTATATTATTGGAAATTTTGTTGTCTAACTAACAAAATTACGCCCGGTATTCAAAAAAAGGCGGACCAAGGTATGGTAAATTTTGTATCACTAAATTTTTAAAAGCCTATAACTCGGATATTATAAGAAAAAAAAATTTTTGTATTTGGATGAAAAACAAAAAAATGGCACGAGTTTAAATGTCGTAGGTACCCTACTTTGAGCCGCCACAGCGCCGTTCCTAGGGCATCTGCGGGGTTCATCTTCAAAACTTAAACTCTTACTTAAACTACAAATCGATCGGATCAGCCGTTTAGAAATGCCAGATTTATTTCCAAAAAATTTAGATTCTGCCCCACTGTGCACTGCTGTTTTTGTTATAAAAAAAAAAAAAATGTTTATATAATTTCGCAAAATGATTGTTTTGAAGAATTTTATGCAAAAATAAAATTTTAATTATATTATTTAACACGTAAAAGTTATAGCACTTTTTAAAAAATTGTTAAGCACTTTTAAAACTATAGGGTTGCCACAGTTCTTAAAATTTAAGTGAAAAAATGTCAGTTCTCACTCTCGTGGACCTTCCTTCCTTTACGCGTTTACAAAATTTTGTCCAAATCGGTGACTATGGGAAAAATCTTTTAAATTTAAAATGGAATTCCTCTATAATTAAACAAGAGGAAATTGTCAGTATTAAAATTAGAATGTATGAAGTAAATTTATCTTAATTTTTAAATCCGTTCCTGCAATTTAGATCACCACAATTATTTCAAATTTTTACAATAAAATAACTTTTTTAACAAAACGTGACTTACAAAAACAATACTTTATCAACAATACTTTATTTTTGTTCTTTAAAGAAATAAAAACAGAAAACAACATTAAAATGACAACTAACTCTCTGCTTAAATCGTAATCTATGTTATAATTAGAGTGCATGATATGTTAGATTACGCATAGATTGCATTCTTAGTACTTAGATTGTTCGCTTAGAACTTCATACCGATGTCATCGAATATTTACCGCTGGGTAGTTTTAAACCATATATCGGGATCATTTTCTAATAATTTTTTAAGTTCTCAACTTATTAATCAAAAGGACTCAAAAACAAGAAAGAGTTCTATATCCGCCTTTGCCGAATTTTATATACCCTTCACCATAGTGTGTTTAAAATAAGTTTAGTTTTATAACATTTCAATTTATTTTATATTTTCCAACTCTAGCGTTAATTTAACAATAACAAAACATAAAACAACAACAACTAACGCCAAGCAAAAACCCAACAAAATACGCAAAAAAAGAAAACCAAAATACAACCACACATATGTTTTTTCAATAAACAATGTTGTTGTTGTTTTTTTTTTTTTTTCAAATCATGCTTGAAGATTCTCTTTTTTTGATGAAATTTGATGGATTCGTGTTTTGGTCTACTGAATACGTCTCTAGGTGCTGTTGCCAACACTACAGAGGCCACCCCATCTGCGTGGTTGTTAACGGAAGTGATGTTTTAGCATCTCGGAAGTTAAGCAACGGATTAGCAATGGTCAGATATTAGATATCTCGAGTACTTGAGCAAAGTGCCTGTATATGGACCGGCAGAACCATTTGCAAAAATTGGCACCTGCGTGTAAGATACACAAAGGGGCGGTGGTGAGTCAAAGAAGCTCGCCCTATGTGTGAAATAGACCACCGTGAAATAAGGACGACACGGTAGGTGTTCAAGTAAAGCACCGTTAAGCAACGGATCAGCAATGGTCAGAGATTAGATATCTCTAGTACTTCAGCAAAGTGCCTGTACATGGACCGGCAGAACCATTTGCAAAAATTGCCACCTGCTTGCCACCAGTCGCATAAAAATCTTGACCCGAAAGTTGTGAAAAGTCTCCCAGTATATAAATTTCACTTTTTTTATTTCAAGATATTTCTGTACTTTATGGGACTTCATCCCAGCATTAGCTTTGGCCGTGTGCACAAAAGATTTAGAGCATTTAGCTTTTCTAATGGAAGTCGTTGGTGCTCTTCGAAACAGTTGTTCGACTTATATTGCTTTATCAATATCTGTTGGACCTTATTTTCATTCTGATCCTAGTTTTCTTTCAATGTTCAAGTTTTCTTATATTATAATATTATAAATTATTTATTTCCACGATAGATATTTTCCTATATAATGAAATTAAGTTTATTAATTATATGTTTTTTTTTTTTTTGTGATTTTTTTCAACTAGTTCCAGACTTCATACGTTCCAATGAACTATTATAAAATAAGAAAGTAGAAGAAGAAACACAATATTCCTCAAAACTGCTTGTAGAAGTATAGGCGATTAATCGACAAAAATTAACCGACAGACGGTTAATCTTTTGAAGACCCTAGTATATAAGATGGGAGTGCCGATTTTACTTGATTTTGATGATTTCATTTAATTAAAAAAAAACATTATCCAATTTTTATACCCTTCACCTTCGTGAGAAGGGTATATGTATATAAGTTTGTCATTCCGTTTGTAATTTCTATAATATAATTTTCCGACCATATAAAGTATATATATTCTGGATCCTTATATATAGCGGAGTCGATTTAGCCATGTCCGTCTGTACGTCTGTCTGTGTGTATGTTGAAATCAGTTTTCAGAAGACCCCAGAAATCTGCGAGATCCGAATTTTCAATAATTAAGTCTAGAATCATCAAAATAAATCCGTGAAATAAGAACGCTAAAGAAATCATAAATAATATATTCAAATTTTTATCAAAAACATCGTAGATATTCGGAATCTTCCTATAATTCAATATGTGCCTGAGATGTCATTATAGTATAATTTTATACTTAATTAACAATATTCTGCATTAAACTAAACCTAAGTTTAACTTAACTACAATTAAACTTAACTATAATCACTATTTTAACTTAAAATATCTTAATTTTATCTAAAAATTATCTTAAATTAACTACACTTACTTTACACCTTTATACTTGTCTTATACCTAACCAAAAACTTAAATTAAAATATACAAATACTTGATTTATTTTAACTTATGAAACCTTTGTTTAACAATAATTTTTATACATATACTGATATACTGTCATTTTTGTACGTAATTGAGTGAAAATTAAACATTTTTGTACGCAATATTTAAATATAATAAGTTAACAAATTCAAGAATCCTCGACTCCGCCTGATGACATCGTTGGATTTTGAAACTGGTGAGTTTTGAATCAATATTGAAAAGTTTACTTATTGAGTGAATAATTTATTGTAAAAACAACCCTTAAAATAAACATTTTATTTTACTCAATATTCAAACTTTGAGTTAAAATTATTATTTTTTTTAATTTGAATTTTGAGTAAAACGAACATTTACATATCCACACAAACATTTGATTTATAAATAGTAAATACTTATATTTAAAAGAATGTAATTATTTAAGTAGATTTAAATTAATATTTCTTTATTACTTTTAAATAAATACTGTTAATGTATATTTATATTATGAAACTGTCCAATTAAACTCATTTTTAAATAATTCCATGAAAAGTTAAGGTTGATCGTCAAGTAGGTAAGTATTAGGGCTATCCAGAATATTGTTGCGATAGCTGGGTAAAGATCATTGAAGAGGTAATAACATCTGGTCCTCTTCTTCAAAGTTTCCCAATTCATTTTTATTTTGTTTTCTTTTATTGTTTGTCTGTTTGGAAATTATGCTACCTAATTTTTAAGTAAATTATGTATCGAACTTAGTTCAATTATATAGAGGCAAGAACACCATCCCAATTTCCCTGAGCACGGCCGGTATTAAAGTTAGCGCATCCTCTAGATAATTGAAGCCTTCGTGGTCGGTCCGTTACATACTCTTTCGTTCATCAAAAGGTACTTTTTGAAATTTCTATAATATTGAACGTAGAAACATGAAATTAGGTATGCAGAGCCCGGATTAAGTGAGAACCCATAAAAGGGGACTTTTTGGTACTTTTTCGTTCTTCAAAAGGTACTTTTTGAAATTTCTATAATATTGAACCTAGAAACATGTAATTAAGTATGTATGGCCCGGATTAAGTGAGAACCCATAAAAGAGGACTTTTAGGGTTCTCACCGTTTCACAATTGGTATTTTTTGATTTTCTGTAATAAAGTTCGTACTGATTGTTTTTTGGTGAAGGGTATTATAAGATTCGGCACAGCCGAATATAGAACTCTAACTTGTTTATAAGAGAATAGAGTTAGTTTCCAGTTTAAACAAATTGGCAATATAAATTTATTTTTATGGAAAATATTAGTTAGGTTGATAGGAGGATGTACACTGACTCAAAAAATTGTCCGTACAAACTGTATTTAAAAACATATTTTGTAATATTTTCTAAAATATTTGTCCGATTTACAAAAAAAAATATTTCTTATGATAGGTAATACGGTCCTAAAAAATTTTAAATAATGGTCTATGTTTAAGTAAATTTTTTTTCATCCTCTGAATCAATATTAGGCATGTGTTCCACCTAAGAAAGTGTTTATTTTAGTAAAGAATGTGAAGAACGCTTGGAGTATCCCGATATTACGCAAGCAAAGCGGAATACAACTGGAAAACTATATTTTGTTACAGATGGAAGTAAGTACAACATTCTCAGATCAGAAAACCGAAGATTTGCATGGCGTAAGCAAAATGCCGCTTGTGAAATAAAAAAATCATAAACCAAGTGCGAAATTCGTTGGTGGTATAGTGATGGTGCATAATGTCTGTAGTATGTTTCCGAAATGGATAATAAAATTAATTAAATATTTTTATACCCTTCACCTTCGTGAGAAGGGTATATATAAGTTTGTCATTCCGTTTGTAATTTCCACAATATAATTTTCCGACCCTATAAAGTATATATATTCTGGATCCTTATAGATAGCGGAGATTAAGCCATGTCCGTCTGTCTGTCTGTCTGTTGAAATCAATTTTCTGAAGGCCCCAGATATCTTCGGCATCCAAATCTTCAATAATTCTGTCAGACATGCTTTCGAGAAGTTTCCTATTGAAAATCAGCAAAATCGGTCCATAAATAAATGAGATATGGGCAAAAATCTGAGACTACCTCTGAAAATTTCCTCAACAAATTATAAATAAAAGCATAAAAAACAACAACAAGGAAATAAAGCAGTAATATGTTGGTAATACAGCTCATATTTGTTTGATGGTGGTAATACAGTTTCAGGGTGGTATTACAGTACAACGGTTAATATTTCTTTCTGCGCTAATACAGTTTATATTTGTTTGTGTGTATGTTATGTGTGATATGTGTGCAGAGATACAAGTCGATTCAAAATGCGGCTTATACTACAAATGATGTATTTATTTGTTATTGTTGTTTTTACTTACTATGATGCAGATGTAAAATTATAATAAAATACAAAAATTCATTGAAATTTTATAAAATTAAATTAAATTCTAAAAATAAATATAAACTGTTTTTTTTTATTTGGTGAAGGGTATATAAGATTCGGCACAGCCGAATATAGAAATCTGACTTGTTTAACTACATTTGGAAGCCAATGCAGTAAAATTAGGCATTAGGAGACGATTTTCGTTTATGATAACAACCTAAATCGCTCGTTAAAAATTTAAAGTGACAACGTAAAAGAAGTACTTCTCAGAGTCGAGATCTTAATCCCATGAAACACATATGGGGAATTTTGGAAAAAAAAATTATGTAATATAGAATTAATAACAAACCAATGTTAAAATATTCAATTCATGCGGAACTCGCTATTAAAACTATGCTTACCAAATTTAGGACACGTTTAAGTTCTAAGCATTATGATGTACGGACAATTTTTTGAGTTTGATTATAAAGGTGTTGCAATTAAAAAATAATTTACAAAAACATAGACTATTATTTAAATTTTTTGCAATTAGAAAATTTATTAGCACAGTATTACCTGTCACAATAAATATTTGTTTTTATAAATCGGGCAAAAGTTTTAGAAAATATTACAAAATATTAAATACATGCTGTACGGACAATTGTTTGATTCAGTGCATATAATATCAATTCAGAAGAAATACACCTCGGCCACTCTCGGGCCTGTTCTGCGCAGCTTTCCACGAAAAAATTTTTGTTGGTAAAAAAAAATAACATTGGGTTAACTGAATGTATTATCTTTCAATGTTCAAAAACTCAGTTTCCTAGACGTAATTCCTAATAATTTTCCAATCAGTGTTCGTGAGGAATGTTATACCCGGAATAGTATCAGTCCCAAGATATTTAGATTTAACATCGACGAATGTCTGGCAGTGGCAAAGAAAGTGCTCCAGAGTTTCACTGTCCTTTCCACATACTACACATTTGTATAACTGTGCCCGTAATCCTGTATGTCCGCTCTCATTAGGGTCCCATAGAATCGTTGTGGTTATTCCAAAACGCCTTATGGGATTCTCTCACCCATATTTATAATTTTGCCGAGTTTCACTGTCCTATCCACATACTATACATTTGTCTGAATCCGCACGTTCAATTTTGTATAACTGTGCCCGTAATCCTGTATGTACGCTCTCATTAGGGTCCCATAGAATCGTTGTGGTTATTCCAAAACGCCTTATGGGATTCTCTCACCCATATTTATAATTTTGACTTCGTTGCGTTCCTTAGGTTAACTACCTCGATCTACCTTCCTTTAAAGATAATACATTCGCCCTTTCGTTGCCGACTACTCCTGAGTGGCCTGGTATGTAAACCTTACCTCAGGGAGAGTATTCGGTTAAAGCTTTCTTACAATCCAATACGGTCTTAGATTTATCTTTATCACCTAATATTGCTCTAATTGCTTTCTTTTTATCATGGACATTAATTTTAAATATTTATATAAATTTATTTCATTTAAGTTTGAGTTGTTAAATATTAAAAGAAATTAATGTTCATAAACTTTAAAACACTTTCAGAAAATTCAAAACATTGCAATATCACTAGTTTACAATGATTTTGCTCTTGATATAAAACCTATATGGATTTCTTTATTTTGGCCGTCTAAGTCCAGAAAATATATTAAAAAAAATCTAGGACCTATAATTTATACCCTCCACCACCATCAGTGGTGATAGAGGGTATATATAAGTTTGTCATTCCGTGTGTAACACCAAGAAATATTCATCTGAGACCCAACAAAGTATATATATATTCCGGGTCCTTATAAAATTCTGAGTCGATTTAGCTATGTCCGTCTGTCTGCCTAAAACACGCTCACATTAAAACTAAGCAAAGGAAGTAAACCAAAAATGTTCACTGTTGTCATACGCAGTTCGGCATTACTAAATTAAGATATCCACAAGATTTCGCACAAATATTTCTTTTATATATAGAAATGATACTGAAGATTTTTTTTCGGATCGGTCCATAATTGGTCGTAGCTCCCATACAAGATCCCCTTCTGAAATACACTTAAAAGCACATAACTCAATACCAAATAAAGATATCCATCATTACCAAATAAAGATATCCATCAAAAATGTAATTCTAAAATTTATTCACGATCGGTCCATATTTGGTCATAGGTCCCATACATGGTCCCCTCCCGAAAATCACTTAAACGCACATAACTTATTTCTAAAATAAGATATCCATACAAGATTTCGCACAAATATTTATTTTATATACAGAAATGTTCCTGTAGATGTTATTTTTTCGAATCGGTCCATAATTGGTCCTAGCTCTCATACAAGGTCCCCTCCCGAAAATCACTTAAACGCACATAACTCATTACCAAATAATGATTTTCATACAAAATTTGGCACAAATGTTACTTTTATACTCAAAAAAGTTATTCTGAAATTTATTCACGATCGGTCCATATTTGGTCATAGGTCCCATACATGGTCCCCTCCCGAAAATCACTTAAACGCACATAACTGATTTCTAAATTAAGATATCCATACAAGATTTCGCACAAATATTTATTTTATATACAGAAATGTTACTGTAGATTTTTTTTCGGATCTGTCCATATTTGGTCGTAGCTCTCATACAAGGTCCCCTTCAGAAAAACACTTAAACGCACATAACTCATTACCAAAAAATAATATCCATACAAAATTTGCCACAAATATTACTTTTCTACTTAGAAATGTAATTTTAAAATTTAATCACGATCGGTTCATATTTGGTCATAGGTCCCATACAAGGTCCCCTCCCGAAAATCACTTAAACGCACATAACTCATTACTAAATTAAGCTATCCATAAAATATTTCGCATAAATATTGATTTTATGTACAGAAATATCACTGTAATTTTTTTTTTTCGTATCGGTCCACCATTGGTCATAGCTCCCATACAAGGTCCACTTCAGAAAAACATTTAAATGCATATAAATCATTACCAGATAATGATATCCATACAAAATTTGGCAGATATATTACTGTTGTAATTTAAAATTTGTATTTTAAAATTTACTAAGACCGGTCCATATTTTGCTTTTATTTACAGAAATGTAGCTGGAAAATTTGTTTACGATATACTACGTCACTTCTCAAAAATCACTTTAACCGTATTTAACTAGTTGCGTTATCTTTAGTAAAATTAGTTTAGTATAAACACTTTGTGTACAACAATATATTTTTGTATTTCCTTAAACCTTTCACTAATTATTAATTATCGCTAAAGCATTAGGGCGCTATAGAAATATAGAAGAAAATGGTGTTTGTAATGTTCAATAAATCTTGCAATTAAGCTATGTAAATCTTGGACTTATCTATTAAAAAACACGAGAAAACATATTTTTACAAATATTTGATCAATTAAAAAATATTAATATAAAAGTAGTTGGTGGAGGGTATTTAAGATTCGGCTCAGCCGAATATAGCACTCTAAATTGTTTTTGAATTATTCATAAAGAAAGGAAATGTAAAAAACAGTTAAATTAGGAGGAACAAGTTAGAGTGCTATATTCGGCTGAGCCGAGTCTTAAATACCCTCCACCAGCTACTTTTATATTAATACTTTTCTAATTGATCAAATATTTGTAGAAATAAGTTTTCTCATGTCTTAAATAGAAAAATCCCAAGATTGAAACAACTTAAATCTATTACAATTCCAAGATTTATTGAACATTAAAAACGCCATTTTCTTTTATAGCGCTTACCAATATTTAGTAATTTGCATGTATGAATGTGTGTGATAGATTTAAGGATTTTCAAAATACATAATATATATAATTTTGTTCTACATAAAATTATAATGCAACTAGTTAAATACGGTTACGCTTTTAGTGGCAGGACGGTTACGCAACTAGTTAAATACGGTTACGCTTTTATGAGAAGGGAACCCTGTATGGTATCGACCGCACCCATGTTATGAATCGATCGTGAAAAAAAATCTTGAAATAGAATTTTTGAATACAAAACTAATATTTGTGCCAAATTTTATTTAGTAATGAGTAATGTGCATTTAAGAGATTTTCGTAAAAGGACCTTGTATGGGAGCTATGACCAATTATGTATATAAAGACAAAATTCTGTATCTATATCATTATTTGGTAATGAATATCGTGCATTTAAGTGATTTTCTGAAGGGGACCTTCAATTATGGACCGATCAATTATGGAGGAAAAAACTTTCACAGTAATATTTATATGCATATGGGCAATACTTGTACCAAATTTTATATGGATATCTTAATTTAGTAATGAATTATGCGCGTTTAAGTGATTTTCGGGAGGGGACCTTGTATGGGAGCTATCCAGAATATTTTTCCTTTGAATGATTTCTATTGACATTGGATTTTAATTTGTAAAATTTTGTGAAGAATCGACGTTGTGACGGAAGTTATTAACAAAAAACCCATTTTCTGGGAATATGTACTTTTGTATGGGAGGTATATGAAATTGTGGACCGATTCTGGAAATTTTCAGCAGGGATCAAGCTCTTGTGTAGAAACGAATGTATGGTGATTTTTATGGAATTATCCTGTATAGTTTTCGAGTTTTCGAATTTTGATTCATAACTTTTCCCGGTGTTAACCGATTTTGCCCATTTTCAATACCAAACAACTTAGGAAAATTAAGAACATTTTGGGTGAATTTGGTTAAACTCTATTGCTTCGTTTTATCGTGAGCGTGTTTTACACAGACAGACGGACATAGCTAAATCGACTCAGAATTTGATAAGGACCCAGAATATATATACTTTGTTGGGTCTCAGATGAATATTTCTTGGTGTTACACACGGAATGACAAAGTTATATATACCCTCTATCACCACTGATGGTGGTGGAGGGTATAAAAAATTTAATATTTAGAGTTGTAGTGATTTTTTATATAAAAAATTTTACTGGTCTTCCTCACAACACTCTAACAACACTGTTACGAAAATATTAAGATTTATGTTGCAATAATCTTGAAACTTGGTGAATAGATTCACTTTCAAGAGTTTTTTGGAAAAGGTATAAATGCTCATTTAAAGAAATGAACTATGAGGGATAAATTCAAATCCGTCAGTTTGTAATTGTGGAATAAAATGTCAATAATATTTTCGAAATTTATTATTTTTTAATTAGTAAAATGATTAAAAAAATGACTAAAAATCGGACCAAAAAAAATCTGGTAAAAAGTGGGTTAAGTCTTAAATTTTATATTATTGATTTTTTTCAATAAATCAATACACATTTTCAAATATTTTTCAAGCACTACTGAAGGAAGATGGTATATGAAAACCATTTTATAAAAGTCGTATTATTTAAGATTAATAAGGGTTTTTTATAACCATTACAAAAAGGTACAAATTCTTGAGAGTTACGAAGATTTGAGAAAAAATATATTAAAGGAAAACAAATTTGTATATTTTAAAGGACATAAAATTTACGTTTAAAAAATATAAACTTTATTGAATGAGGCTGTTTAAACATACATTCAGGGCATATCAATTTGTCATGTTCTAAACGAAATATATTTGTAAAATTTTGTACAATAACTGTAGTTATAAATGCTGATTGGATGGATACATTCGAAAATGTTCCTTCATAACTCATTTAAATTATTAATTCTTTGATTTTGATAGTATCTTTGGTACCGGCATTATTCTTACACTTATTTTACGTGTAAACAAAGTAAAAAACGAAAATACTTTAAAGCAGTCCTGATAACACAAGAAATTAGAATACAGCAGAGAATGCACCGTTATATTTAAGAGCTGTTTCCTTTAACTGTTTTTCTTCTGTACGGACATTTTTTGAGTTTGATTATAGAGGTGTTGCAATTAAAAAATAATTTGCAAAAACATAGACTATTATTTAAAATTTTTGCAATTAGAAAATTTATTAGGACAGTATTACCTATCATAAGAAACTATTTTTTTGTAAATCGGTCAAATATTCTAGAAAATATTACATATGTTTTAAAATACATGCTGTACGGATAAAAGTTTGACTTAGTGTATAATGGGGTATTTACGTGTACAGCAGAGTGTAGGAGTTTCGGTCTATTAACTACCGAACTTTTGCGATATTTTAATATTTTTTTTAAGTTTAAAATGTTCTTAAATACATAGGGGTCTAAAAGTAATAGCTTGGAGATCAAATAATTTTTCCAAATTTTTTTCACTTCAAAATCTTTTAAAACAAAAAGTTATGATCATTAAAAAATATAAAATTTTTGAATAAAATTAAAAATTATGCAAAATACTGTGACAGTTCACTCTGTTCGCTGTGATAAGGTTGAAATACAGTTGTAATTTTTTGACTCCCGAAGTTTACAAGTATTTACTTTCAAATAAGTAACATAACTTTAAAAACGGTTACCATAAAAAATGATTTTTGACATATTAATATATATGATCACAAATATTGTCAAAATTATTGGTGTACAATTTTAGGCATTTACACTATCGGACAAAATAAAGTGAAAAAGTACTCATTCTATATTCTTTCAGTGAAAAACTTTTAAATGATTACTCTGTAAGTATGTCAAAAAGACATAGAAAAACGCCGAGACACCTAAACTTAATTTTGGATCGTAGAATCTAGTGGCATACTCCGTTTTGAAAAGTTGGGTCAAAATCGGGAGATATTACGTTTTAAAGTATGAACTTTTATGAGGTGATATTTTATTTTTTTAAATTTTGAAAAAAGTTTTCATGCATAGACATACGAATTAATTATGAAAAACTAAATATATATGCATAATAATTCAAATGGACTCTAGTTTCATGTATTTATTAACTTTTATATGCGTGTGAGTTTTGTTTTTTAAATTTATATCGATATATTTGAGGGAGTTATTAACGATAAACTTATATCCGGGAACATACACCTTTGTATGGGGGCTATGGTAAATATTGGATCAATTGTTATGAGTTTGAACATACTTGATCCCTGGCAGTTGGTAGTTTCTGAGAAAACTACTTCAGAATTGGGGAAAAAACTTTATTTTTTTCGAGGTAGTCTGAAATTTTTAATCATAACTTTTTACGTCGTGAACCGGTTTTACTGATTTTTAATACCAAACTGAACCGGATAATAAGGAATGTTTTGGGTGAATTTCGTGAATTTTTATTGCTTCGTTTTAACGTGAGCGTGTTTTACACAGACAGACAGACGGACGGACGGACATAGCTAAATCGACTCAGAATTTCATAAGGATCAAGAATAAATATACTTTGTTGGGTCTCAGATGAATATTTCTTGGTGTTACACACGGAATGACAAAGTTATATATACCATCACCACTGATGATAGTGGAGGGTATAAAAAAAAACTCTATATTATATTGATTGGATGATACGCACATTTTTATGTTCACTTTTTGAAAAACTGCTATAAAAAAACATGAACCGATTTTCAAGAAATTTGGCAACGTACAGTGTTTGAGGAAGAGAATGTTTAATATATCAAATCCGAATAAATACACCTACAAAAATACACCTATAATGAAATGCAATGACATTTTTCCGTACATTTTTTGTTACATTTATAATGCTAAAGAACATGATATATAATATAATATAGTATATGAAAATTATTATTTAGTTAAATTTTTAATCAAAAATTTATTTTTATATGAAAACTCTAAAGTGTTTGTAGATCCTTAACTAACTTTACGATTAGGTAAAGTTAAAATCTGTATTCAATTTAATTTATTATCAAAAATCGATTTTCATCTAAAGCGTTTTCTACCGGAAAACTATTTTTATTTCAAAACCTGTAAAAACAGAATCTTTATTAGATCTTAAATGAATGTCTACGATGCCACATTTGTATGCAGAATAAAAACTACTGAACAAAAACCGCTTCTAAAATAGGGAAAATTCATATTACATTTTCACTTAAATTCGAATTTTAAATCGGCTGTGGTTCCTTCCTTTAACACCTAAATCTATCTAGAAAATCATTCATATCTCCCCTTAAAATTTATATTTATATAACTTTAAATAACTCTCAATTTGAGAAAACAAATAAATTTTTCCATTTTTCAAATGCAGCTCAAATCTAAAAAACCATGAAGATATGTATTTGACTACTCATTAGAGTGTACCGAAAGACAGCACTTTTGCAAATCTTATATAGGTAGACCTCTCAAACGATAAAAAAAAATTGGACAAATTAAAAGTTGTTTTGTTTTCTCTGTCAAGATTCAAGAATTCTTCATATTTTTTAGAACAGAAAAAAACTTAATTTTGTTATTTTTAAAGGAATTTGAAATCTTCTAAATTTTTCATAATTTTGTGCAGGATGTTTCATAATTGTTTCAGAGTTTCTTCAATTGCCTGTACTTTCTCAAATAGAAAGAAAATCACTTGAAATTTTGTACGGTTAATGGTACGTATTTTTGTAGTTAATAAAATGCCCCGAAGCATTTTGTCTCGATACACCAGGGGCACTACAATTCAAAGTACAGTACATGGGAAAAATAAAACAACTAATTTGAAAGTGTCCTTAGTTCCCTACCAGTGATTGAAAATGCTGATTTCAGTAAAATTTCTCAAAAAAACTTTCCTAAATGTTTCTACAAATTAGTCAAAATTTCCTAATTTATGCTCATTTTCAATTTGTAAATTTTTAAGGGACATTTTTGTATAGAAACTGACTTTAAGTATTAAACAAAATCCAGAAAAATATAACAACTATTTTATCGTTATAAGCTAAATTTTGACATCTATTAAAAAAAAGTATAGTCATTACAGACAGAATAATATTCTCTTTATTTTAGAAGAAACCCGGGCAACGCCGGGTACACGCAGCTAGTACAATATATATTGAATTTTAAAAATAAATTTGTGAATTCTAAAGGGGTTTTAGTTCCCCTGCCCGCAGCCGCAGACCGCCGCAAATTTAATTCATTAAATTTAATATACAATACATTAAGCTTTCATTTTATATTAATTTTATATTATATTAATTTTATATTATATTTTTATATTATACTAGCTATACTCAGTGTGATTTGCTACCCTAAAAGGAATATGTATAAATAAATACCAGATTATAGATATGTTACATATGAAAGATGTCAAGCAAATTATTGCAAGTTCGCCAGTTTCTATCTGTCGCCAATTTCTATCTATCTATAAAAAATTGAATAATATAAGAGTTTCCAAGATGGACGAAATTTTGTATTTAATTCATATATGTTGTGCCAAGCCACCTATTGAAAGTCCGCCCGTTATGCTCTAAATGTTCACATGAATTTCAAAGTTCTCCTGTAAAATTTGAAGATTCTAGCTCTAATAGTTTCTCAGATATACGAATTTTTCTATTTGATTCATGTGGGGGCTTCAAGACCCCCCAGATGAAAGTCCGCTCTTTTTTCCTTAAAAATGTTCAGATGAATATTAAAGTTCTTCATGCAAAATTTTAAGAATTTAGTTCTATTAGTTTCCCAGATAAACGAATTTTTGTTTTTAATTAATATGGGAGGTGCCGCTCCCCTCATGGGTAGTCCGCCAATTTATTACCCAAAATGTTTACATGGATGTTAAAGTTCTTTGTGCAAAATTTTAAGAATTTAGTTCTATTAGTTTCCCAGATAAACGAATTTTGACACTAAAGTGGCTCCGACAAAATTTGAGTACTCTAACTGTTATATTATCTCAAATATACGGATTTTACATTTTCTTAATGTGGGCGTGGCTCATCGGCCACTTGAAATTTCGAAATAAAAAGTAGCCTATTACCTATTTCAGACATGCAGGAATACGCTGTGAAAATTTCAAGAAAATCGGTTCAGCCGTTTAGTAGTCTATAACGTTCAAACATACAAACATATAAACAAACACACATTCATTTTTATATATATAGATTATCCGATATCTTAGCTTTACTATGAAAATAATTATCTCAAAATTTAAAATTTTATAAAAAGTATTTAACTTTATATTTTTTTAGCTCAAACTTGCGTAGTTGGTCAGATGAGTCCCAATTTGTATTGTGAGCCCTTCAATATACAAAATTTTAAATGCAATACCCCAGGTTTTAAATATTATGTTGAAGGGCTATCGGTATTGCTGCATTTTCAGTTTCAAAACGGGAATCCTAGTGAAAATAGAGTAAACAATAAGAAATGAGCAATACACGAGCATATTAAAAAAAAAAATAAATAAACGCCGTAAAAATGGGCTTGGTAGACTTCGTGCCTCAACAGACTCATGACTTCAAACACTACGGTTTAAAACATTATTTTAAGAAAGAAAAACATTGAAAATTTTGAATGACCTGCTTAGAGTACCGCCCAAAATCCAATAGATTAATTTCTGACCACAATTGATCAAAAAATTCCGATGAATTAGTGATAAAAAACGGATTTTTTCTTTAATCATATGAGTAAAGCAAGGGGAAGGGAAGGCGATTTCGAATAAGTTTGAAAAAAACTACCAGAATGGCTTAGATCCAGATATTCAAATCATAATCACAATGGATTAAAAAAATTTGATTACAAGAAATTTAAATTTGAAATTTCAAAATAAAAAGTAACCTATTTTTCCTTCCAGGCATACAGGAACACACTGTGAAAATTTCAAGAATTTCGGTTTTAGGGCATAGATGTAAATCTATATGTAGACTTTCATGTGCATACATACATAAATACTACATACATACATACATACATACAGACAGACTGGCAGACAGAATACTGACAGCTACCTACATACATACATACAAGACATACATAAAGACATACAGAGAGCCAGACAGACATACATAAATACATACAGACAGACAGAAAGACAGACAGACAGAAGGAGCAGACACACCAGACATACAGACGACATACAGACAGACAGACAGAAAGACAGACAGACAGACAAAGACAGAGCAGACAGACAGAAGACATACAGACAACAGACAGGACAGACAGACAGATCAGACAGACATACAGACACCGACAGACATAAAGAAGACAGGACAACAGACAGACCATACATACATAACATACATACATACATACATACATACATCATACATACATACATACATACATACATACATACATACATACATACATACATACATACATACATACATACATACATACATACATACATACATACATACATACATACATACATACATACATACATACATACATACATACATACATACATACATACATACATACATACATATACATACATATATACTACATACATACATACATACATACATACATACATGAGCGACATTTTTTACAGAGGCGAAACTGCAGAATTAATAGGAAATCATTCTTCATTCGGGACAGCCGAATATAACACTTTTTTACTTATATTGTTTTTGTTGATATAACTTTTTAACTATATAACATGAAAACCAGGCAAAGTACTCAATTGGCAAAAACCTTTAACCGTTATCACCACACTTAAATGATCTTGATGGAGCCTCATGTCTTATGTTTAACTATTTTTTTACAATTTTCAGTTTCAGTAAAATTTTTGTTAGAATTCATTATATATTTTAAAAATTTTTATAGATTCAATAAGAAATTTTGTGTATTAAAATCGCCAAAATTTAGTAAATACTTTAACTGTCCCAGTAAATATATTTGCTTGAATTTCAGTACAGATACAAATAACTTGTGTTATTGCTTTAGTAAAATAATTGTTTGAAAATCTTGCGAATATTTATTAATGGGGTTCGTAAATACTACATATATTATTTTATTAGTAAAATCCCGATATTTTTTCATAAAACAAATTATGGATTTGAGTACTTGATTTTCCGAATTTCGTGATAGGTCCTCCTTTTTCAGTAAAAACAAGTAAGAATGCTATGTCCCAAATCTTACATACACATCTTTTATAATCTTTCCAAAAAAATCATGTCATACACGCCACTGACTGTGATAAACAAAAAAAAAAAACATGCAAACGTTGTTTTTGTTTGTTTGACTTTAGAGTTACTTAACTGTTCTAGTCTGTTCTAGATCTAGTTCTGTTCTAGTTCTGTTCTAGTTCTATTCTAGTTCTGTTCTAGTTCTGTTCTAGTTCTGTTCTAGTTCTGTTCTAGTTCTGTTCTAGTTCTGTTCTAGTTCTGTTCTGTTCTAGTTCTGTTCTAGTTCTGTTCTAGTTCTGTTCTAGTTCTGTTCTAGTTCTGTTCTAGTTCTGTTCTAGTTCTGTTCTAGTTCTGTTCTAGTTCTGTTCTAGTTCTGCTCTAGTTCTGTTCTAGTTCTGTTCTAGTTCTGTTCTAGTTCTGTTCTGTTCTAGTTCTGTTCTAGTTCTGTTCTAGTTCTGTTCTAGTTCTGTTCTGTTCTAGTTCTGTTCTAGTTCTGTTCTAGTTCTGTTCTAGTTCTGTTCTAGTTCTGTTCTAGTTCTGTTCTAGTTCTGTTCTAGTTCTGTTCTAGTTCTGTTCTAGTTCTGTTCTAGTTCTGTTCTAGTTCTGTTCTAGTTCTGTTCTAGTTCTGTTCTAGTTCTGTTCTAGTTCTGTTCTAGTTATGTTCTAGTTCTGTTCTAGTTCTGTTCTAGTTCTGTTCTAGTTCTGTTCTAGTTCTAGTTCTGTTCTAGTTTTGTTCTAGTTCTGCTCTAGTTCTGTTCTAGTTCTGTTCTAGTTCTAGTACTGTTCTAGTCCTGTTCTAGTTCTGTTCTAGTTCTGTTCTAGTTCTGTTCTAGTTCTGTTCTAGTTCTGTTCTAGTTCTGTTCTAGTTCTGTTCTAGTTCTGTTCTAGTTCTGTTCTAGTTCTGTTCTAGTTCTGTTCTAGTTCTGTTCTAGTTCTGTTCTAGTTCTGTTCTAGTTCTGTTCTAGTTCTGTTCTAGTTCTGTTCTAGTTCTGTTCTAGTTCTGTTCTAGTTCTAGTTCTGTTCTAGTTCTGTTCTAGTTCTGTTCTAGTCCTGTTCTAGTTCTGTTCTAGTTCTGTTCTAGTTCTGTTCTAGTTCTGTTCTAGTTCTGTTCTAGTTCTGTTCTAGTTCTGTTCTAGTTCTGTTCTAGTTCTGTTCTAGTTCTGTTCTAGTTCTGTTCTAGTTCTGTTCTAGTTCTGTTCTAGTTCTGTTCTAGTTCTGTTCTAGTTCGGTTCTAGTTCTGTTCTAGTTCTGTTCTAGTTCTGTTCTAGTTTCTGTTCTAGTTCTGTTCTAGTTCTGTTCGAGTTCTGTTCTAGTTCTGTTCTAGTTTTGTTCTAGTTCTGTTCTAGTTCTGTTCTAGTTCTGTTCTAGTTCTTCTAGTTCTGTTCTAGTTCTGTTCTAGTTCTGTTCTAGTTCTGTTCTAGTTCTGTTCTAATTCTGTTCTAGTTCTGTTCTAGTTCTGTTCTAGTTCCATTCTAGTTCTGTTCTAATTCTGTTCTAGTTCTGTTCTAGTTCTGTTCTAGTTCTGTTCTAGTTCCATTCTAGTTCTGTTCTAGTTCTGTTCTAGTTCTGTTCTAGTTCTGTTATAGTTCTGTTCTAGTTCTGTTCTGTTCTAGTTCTGTTCTAGTTCTGTTCTAGTTCTGTTCTAGTTCTGTTCTAGTTCTGTTCTAGTTCTGTTCTAGTTCTGTTCTAGTTCCATTCTAGTTCTGTTCTAATTCTGTTCTAGTTCTGTTCTAGTTCTGTTCTAGTTCTGTTCTAGTTCTGTTCTAGTTCCATTCTAGTTCTGTTCTAGTTCTGTTCTAGTTCTGTTCTAGTTCTGTTATAGTTCTGTTCTAGTTCTGTTCTGTTCTAGTTCTGTTCTAGTTCTGTTCTAGTTCTGTTCTAGTTCTGTTCTAGTTCTGTTCTAGTTCTGTTCTAGTTCTGTTCTAGTTCTGTTCTAGTTCTGTTCTAGTTCTGTTCTAGTTCTGTTCTACTTCTGTTCTAGTTCTGTTCTAGTTCTGTTCTAGTTCTGTTCTACTTCTGTTCTAGTTCTGTTCTAGTTCTGTTCTAGTTCTGTTCTAGTTCTGTTCTAGCTCTGTTCTAGTTCTGTTCTAGTTCTGTTCTAGTTCTGTTCTAGTTCTGTTCTAGTTCTGTTCTAGTTCTGTTCTAGTTCTGTTCTAGTTCTGTTCTAGTTCTGTTCTAGTTCTGTTCTAGTTCTGTTCTAGTTCTGTTCTAGTTCTGTTCCAGTTCTGTTCTAGTTCTGTTCTAGTTCTGTTCTAGTTCTGTTCTAGTTCTGTTCTAGTTTTATTCTAGTTCTGTTTTAGTTCTGTTCTAGTTCTGTTCAAGTTCTGTTCAAGTTCTGTTCAAGTTCTAATCTAGTTCTGTTCTAGTTCTGTTCTAGTTCTGTTCTAGTTCTGTTCTAGTTCTGTTCTAGTTCTGTTCTAGTTCTGTTCTAGTTCTGTTCTAGTTCTGTTCCAGTTCTGTGGAAAAAATAATAGAAACGACTTTATTTAGTGGTGAAAACTAAATTTTCTAGAATTTGATGATTTGTATCTTAAATAAAAGGTATTTAGGTCTACTTTCCTATGATAAATGGAGTTTGTAATTTGCTCCATCGTATTTTATTGGTATTTAAAAAATTTAGCATTGGAAAAAATAATAGAAACGATTCACAGTATTACACTGGGGTCATAAGCTGAGATTTCTTAAACTGCGTTTTGTATTTATTTTTAAAAATTTGAATTGTAAATGATATTCCCAATATCAAAATATAATGTTTCCTCGGTTCTTTATGTTAACGTGTGTTTTTTTCAACGCCTGGTTGACCATATGAGCTCTGACGGCCGAATTGGAGCCAATTTTCTTTAATAAAAAGTTAAAAAAGTGAAAGAAATTGCTTAACATTACTAAATTACTTAAAAAACTAGTTACTAAAAAGATTTCGAGCCGAAGAAGTGAGGGAAATAAAATATGTTTTTTATTTTATTACCTTTTCTAAAATCTAATACGTTTATTTTATAAAAAAAATTACAAAGAATATTCTTTCTGTTTTAATATGATAAGGTGCATTTTATCTGAACTTACGTTACAGTAGACTACCTACAATTCAAACTGAATTTTATTTTTTTTTTTTGGTTTTGTGAACTTTTTGTGTTAAATTTTACTTATTTTAGCATTATTTCACAAGTCCATCAATATACTTTGATATTTAAGCCCATTTTTAACCACCAAGAACAGGTCGAATTGCAAATTAGCGAAATATTGCTCGAAATTTGGACCAAAAATCGGTGGATTGTCTGTTGTCAATCAGTGGAAAAATACTTTCAATAAAACTAACGGCACAGCCAAGATAATATAAAACGCACTTGTTAATATTGTAACTTCATATAGACGACTGTAATGTCTTTTATTATTTTATAATAACTTCATTTCATTGTACATATATACATTTGTCCAATTCACAAGCCTCGTGTATCTACGTATCTTGTGTATTTTTGTATTAGTTTACACTTGTGTATAAATGTTGTTGGTAATTTCAATTAAAAAAGCTCGTATAACTTTACGTTTGTTTTTCATATGTTTATTTATTTCGTATTAAATGTCAAACTATCATTCTCATGTGAATGCCCAATTTTAAAGAAGATAAAACAGAAGAAGAATAATTTCATAAAGTAAACATTTAAGAAAGTGCTTTAAAGTGAAATAAAATGAAAAATAATTCATATTTGTGATATAATTAATTAAGTTTTTCAATGTAATTGTATTTTTATAAATATTGAAGATGTTTTTCTTTCTTTTTTACAATTGGCTTTTTACAATACAATTGGCTGTTCACAAGCAGATATCGGAATTCTCTATTTTAATAAACGATACAAAATACAAAGACCAGTTGTGAATTGGACAATTGTATATAATGCTACCTAAAGCTCTGCTTATACCAATGTAATACACAAATACAAAATAAGATTATTAACATAAATTTACCTAATGTTGTTTAACAGCCGAGACTGTTGTTTGAGCTGTTGTTATGAACATCGCTGTTTTACAACATTGTCCTTATCTATAAGTGGGTTCAAAACCTTTTCTTCTCGAAATCTTCTCAAAAACTAATTTTTTAGATAATTTAAACATTAGAAGACATTTCTTTCAATATCTGAAATTTTTATTTAAGAAAACTTGAAAGTCGGGCCTCTGATTCAGCTTTCAGGATCCATATGGTCAATCAAGCTTCGAAAAAACAAATGTTAACATAAAAATTAAAGTAAAAAGTATACTTTTATATTAGGAATTTCATTTATAATTAAAATTTTTAAAAATAAGTGCAAAAAGTTGTTTAAGAAATGTCAGTTTATGTCCCCAGTGTGAATCTTTGAAGCGTTTCTATTATTTTTTCCAATGCCAAATTTTTTTAAATACCAATGAAATACGATGGAGCAAAAAAACTTACAAACTCCATTTATCATAGGAAAGTAGACCTAAATACCTTTTATTTAAGATTCAAATCATCAAATATATATATATATATATATATATATATATATATATAGTTTTTGCAATTAGTTTTTGCAAAAATCAAACCATTTGATGGTAGGAACTTTGATTCTTGGAAATATAGAGTTGAAAATTTCTTGGAGTCTCAAGGTGTTCTGGATGTTTTAACCGTTGATAAACCAGTAGTAACAAAAGATAATGCACTTGAAGTTACGTCATGGAATGAAAGAAATTCAACTGCAAAGAATCTGATTATATGCTTAGTGGATGACAACGGCGAAACAAATGTGGAGTGTTCTGGTCAGTACTTTTTCTGGAACAAATATGGCCAAGCAAAATATGTTAAGAACGAGGCTGGATAGATTGCGGTACGAAATGGGCAGTGATATGAAGAGACATTTCACAAAGTTTGATGAATGTGTGCGTGAATTAGTGGCGGCTGGTGCAAAGTTGGAGAACAATGAAATTATTTATCATTTATTTAAGTCATTTCCCGAAGACTTTCAGCCACTAATAACTGCACTTGAAAATTTGCCTGACGAAACACTCACCAAAGAATATGCCAAGTCAAGGCTCTTAAATGAAGAGATGCGGCAAAATGTAAGCAGGGAACTAGTTGGAGAAAGTGTTGGTGGTCAGGACACTGTTTTTTATACAGGCTTTAATGGCGAGTGCTACAAGTGTAAAAAGAAAGGGCACAAGAGTTTCGAGTGTCCTCAAAATAAAAGAAATAAATTCAAGAAACGTGGTAGTGGTCCTAACAGAGAACGAAGCCGTGGCGGCAATAATAAGAATAATAAAATATAGTGGGAGGTGACGACTGCGAAAAAGATAAATGGATTTTAGATTCGGGAAGTACTAGGCATGTGACAAATAATTTAAAGTCATTAAATTCTGTTGAAATTCTTGATGAGCCACTATCTATCAGCACTGCACAGGAAGGTGTGTCGATTATGGCAACTCACAAAGGTGTTTTTCTGGGTTTTACAAAAGTTCGAGGCGACATCGTAAAAATTGAAATAAATGAAGTACTTTATGCAAAAGATTTGCGTGTAAATTTGCTCTCAATCAAAGCCCTACAAGAAAAAGGTCTGGGTATAATTTTTACTCATAATCAACAAGCACCGATTAAGAATAAAGACCGTACAGTGGCAGTTGGTAACTTGGCGGATTCATTGTACGTAGTAAACTTAATAAAAAGTGATGCCCAAGTAAACATATGTGAAATTGACGACGAATTGTGGCATCGGCGTTTAGGCCACATAAATAAGGCATATCTAAAGAAGTTGCAAGTTAACAAAATGGTGACTGGTTTTGAAGCAGGTGAGGAAAATGTCATGTGTGATAATTGTATAAAAGGCAAACAGTCCGAGTTACCTTATAAAAATCATCGACAAAAATCATCAAGAATTCTTGAAAGAATTCACACGGACGTTTGCGGCCCGATTACACCTACTACACATCATGGTTATAAATATTTTCTAAGCTTTATAGATGACTACTTGGTAAAACGTAAGTCTGATATACTTGGTAAAACGTAAGTCTGAGGTTTTTAATTGTTTGAAAGCATTCCAACAACACGCAGAAGCAAAATTTGGTTCCCGGATTGCTTATTTAAGATGTGATAGGGGCACGGAGTACTTGTCGAACGAACAGAAAATTTATTATAATTTAAAAGGTATACAACTTGAAACAACGGTTGGCTATTGTCCGAGGCAAAATGGCGTGGCAGAGCGATTTAACAGGAGTGTAGTTGAGAAAGCAAGAACTATGCTAATTGATTCCGGTCTAAGCAAGTGTATGTGGGGAGAGGCTGTTCAAGCTGCAGTTTACTTGCTAAATAGAAGTCCTACAAGTAGTGTACAGAATAAAACTCCAGCAGAGGTGTGGTACAATATTAAACCTGATATTGGCAAACTGAGAATTTTTGGTTGTCGCGCGTATGAGCTGTTACCTAAAGAAAAACGTTCCAAGTTTGATCCTAAGTGTACGGAGATGGTGTTTATTGGATATGCTGTTAACGGTTATCGACTGTGGAACCCCGTAAATAAACAGATCGTTGTGGCTAGAAATGTAAAATTTGATGAAAGCAATTTCCCAGCAAAAGTAATGTCTCAAACTAAAGTAAAAAACGATGGTGATGAAGAATCGAAAAATAAAAAATAAAATAAAATAAAATAAAAAGATTTAAAGTGCCAGTTGCAGAAGGGGAAGAAGAAGCCGATTCCATTTTAGAAATGGAACCCTTTGAAGGCTTCGATGACGACAATGGTGACCCCGACGATGGTGACACGACAATCACTGAAGACGGTCATGCTGTTGATAGAAGTGATGCTGTTAATGAAGACAGTCATGCCGTTGGTGAGGGTGACGCTGGTGATGCGTGCAACGATGCAGAAATTAATGTAAATGATGATGATGAAGAAGAAGCAGTTGCGCTCCGGCAGCAAACAAATTTGGCAGGTCAAAGGCAAAGTTGCCGTGAGCGCAGAGCCCCAGGCAAGTTAACATATAATACTTATTTTGATCAGATAAATCTGTCCAAAGTAATTCTTTCAGCTGAACCTGCTTGTTTTAATGAAATTGAGTTGAGGCCCGATAGACTACATTGGATGAAAGCAATTGAAGAGGAGCTTATGTCTCTCAAAAAGAACAATACTTTTGTGCTAGTAAAGAAACAACCAGAAATGAAAGTCATCACTTGTCAGTCATCAAAGTCGGGCCTCTGATTCAGCTTTCAGGATCCATATGGTCAATCAAGCTTCGAAAAAACAAATGTTAACATAAAAATTAAAGTAAAAAGTATACTTTTATATTAGGAGTTTCATTTATAATTAAAATTTTTAAAAATAAGTGCAAAAAGTTGTTTAAGAAATGTCAGTTTATGTCCCCAGTGTGAATCTTTGAAGCGTTTCTATTATTTTTTCCAATGCCAAATTTTTTTAAATACCAATGAAATACGATGGAGCAAAAAAACTTACAAACTCCATTTATCATAGGAAAGTAGACCTAAATACCTTTTATTTAAGATTCAAATCATCAAATATATATATATATATATATATATATAAACAGGCAAGTTATGCTAAAATTAAATAATGGCAAATATTTCCCAACAAATTGGTTTAATTTTGATTTATTTTATTTTATATTTATTTTGTTTTACTCTTAATTAAATACCCTATAAAAATTCCAACCAAAAAATAATATTTTTGAAAAAAAAAAAGTTTTTTTTTAAGAGAAAATTATGTTTAAAAAAGTGTATATTCTGATTATGGAGAAATAAATTGATTGTAAATATTTCCCAATATTATGGCCCAATTTGCGGTTTTTATATTTTTCTCAACACTTTAAACCAATTTGTTTTATTCGTCTGAAAAAAAATTCAGATTTTTTTTTTTAAATCTAAATTTTTAACTAAACGAGCAAGTTATGTTAAAACTAATTGGTAAATTGGTAAATTGGCAAATATTTCCCAACAGATTGTTCTAACATCGATTTTCTATATTTTTCTCAACACTTTAACCATTTTTGTTTTATTCTTAATTAAAGTCTATAAATCAATTCAGATCAAATTTTTTTAAATAATCTAAATTTTTAACTAAACGGGCAAGAAATATTAAAATTAACTGATGGCAAATATTTCCCAACATATTGGTCTAATTTTGATTTTTTTATATTTTTCTTAACACTTTAACCATAATTAAGTTCAGATCACATTATTTTTAAATAATGTAAATTTTTAACTAAACGGGCAAGATATATTAAAATTAATTGATGACAAATATTTTCGAACATATTGTTATAATTTGGATTTTTTATATATTTCTCAGCATTTATTTATTTGATTTATTCTTAATTTAAGTCCATATAAAAATTTAAACCACAAAAAATATTTTTTAAACTATGTTTTATGTGTGTTTTTAATTTAACGGGCAAGTTATGGCAAAATATCTCCCAGCACATTGGTCGAATTTTGATTATTCATACTTTCTTCAACACTTTTAAACATTTTGTTTTATTCCTTACTGAAGTCTATATACAAATTCGAAACAAATAATTTTTTAATGAATAAAATATATCTCATATATTTTGTACATCAGCCATACATTTTTATATTTATCGTTTCACAAGTAAAATATATATTATCATCATTAATTTAAATAAGTAATATGTTTAATGTATTCTTTATTTAACTAAAAAATCTATTGGAAAAGAATAATACCAACATTTTAGAAATATATTTTTTTTTTTTTAATTTATGAAAAAAATTTTACTTTTGTTTTATAGCGGTATAATGTGTAGTAGTTTTTCCCTAAAACAAAAGTCCATTTTAGAATCTTTCAAGTATTTACTTTAATACTGCAGTACCAAAAAAGTAATTGCGCGATTTGAGTTTTGGCCATAAATTGCGTATTTCTAGACCTATGTGCAGGGGTTGAAATTGTAACCGTCCGTCTGCTAGTTCGCAACTATACTCTCTACAACACCGCTTAGCTGTTTTTTGTGCGTCAAATAGTGGTTTTCACACAAATACTATTTTATTTTCTGTTTGTCTAAAAATAGACATTTGCTAATGCGTGATGAAAAAAAATTAAACAACTTGAGAAAAAGTAACTGTTTTAATTTTTTGTTTGTGTGTTTGGTTTTTTTAGATTTTATCTACAAAGTTAGTCATTAAAAAAAGCCATAGTAGCGAAGTTTTTCCTGGGTGTATTCTGCCATTTTATTGGTGCGAATTTTAATTTTGACAGATACCATCCGGTCCATTTTGAAAATAACATCCGGTCCTGCAGCCTTATATGGTGTAAAACACTTGATTGCCTCCTTTACCATGCTTTATAAGAACTTTTTAATCATCGATACGCCATTTTAGATATCAAAAAATTGTTATTGACAAACCTATTGTAAAATATGCGAGCATAAGCCCACGGACACATCGAAAAAATTTTTGGATTTGTGCTCACACAGCCCTATAAACGAACAACATAACATAAAATATAGGGAAAATTGGATTCAAATATTAATTATTAATTTCTGATTGTAAAGAGTATAAAAGTGAGTACACTTCTTAAAAAGTGGAAAGTTGGTATTTGTATTGGAATCAAATCTTAATAATTCATATGTGATTGTAAAGAATATAAAACTTCTTAAAAAGTGAAAAGTTTGAAAGGAAGTTCGTACTTCTAATGCCCTTTAAAAATGTAAAATTGGATTGAAGAATTTTGAGTTAGAGTGCTAAATTCGGCTGAGCCAAATCTTAAATACCCTCCACCAACTACTTTTATATTAATATTATTTAATTGATCAAATATTTGTAGAAATATGTTTTCTCGTGTTTTTTAATAGATAAGCCCAAGATTTAAATAGCTTAATTGCAAGATTTATTGAACATTACAAACACCATTTTATTTTATATTTCCATAGCGCCCTTAAATATGCTTTAGCGATAATTAATAATTTGTATGTGTGTGAAAGGTTTAAGGAAATACAAATATATTGTTGTACACAATGTGTTTATACTAAACTAATTTTACTAAAGATAACGCAACTAGTTAAATACGGTTAAACTGATTTTTGAGAAGTGACTTAGTATGGGAGATCTGACCAATTGTAGACCGATCGTTAACAAATTTTCCAGCTACATTTCTGTATATAAAAGCAAAATATGAACCAATCTAAATAAATTTTAAAATACAAATTTTAAATTACAAAAGTAATAATTCTGCCAAATTCTGTATGGATATCATTATTTGGTAATGATTTATATGCATTTAAATGTTTTTCTGAAGGGGACCTTGTATGGGAACTATGACCAATGGTGGACCGATCCGGAAAAAAATTATTTTTAGGAAAGATTAATTTAGTAATGAGTTATGTGCGTTTGAGTGAATTTCGGGAGGGGACCTTGTATGAGACCAATGACCAAATATGGACCGATCGTGAAGAAATTTTTGAGTACAAAAGTAATATTTGTGCCAAATTTTGTATGGATATTATTATTTGGTAATGAGCGTTTAAGTGTTTTTCTGAAGGGGACCTTGTATGGGAGCTACGACCAAATATGGACCGATCCGAAAAAAATCTTCAGTAACATTTCTGTATATAAAAGAAATATTTGTGCCAAATCTTGTATGGATATCTTAATTTAGAAATGAGTTATGTGCGTTTACGTGATTTTCGGGAGGGGACCTTGTATGGGAGTTAGGACCAATTATGGACCGATCCAGAAAATGTTTCTTCTGTATGAATTCTTTGTGCAAAATTTCGTAAAGATATCGACATTCTAAGAAAGTTATTAACAATAAACTCATTTTCCGGGAATATGTACATTTGTATGGGAGGTATATGAAGTTGTGGACCGATTCAGCCAATTTTCAACAGGGATCAAGCTATGACGATTTTCATGGAATTATATTGCATAGTTTTCGTGAAAATTACATCAGAATGTGTAAAAATGCGTATTTTTTCGGAGTTGTTTTAGGGTCTCATTTTATAAAACGAAACGACAAACGTTCGAAAAAATTTGTATGGAAAAAATTCATATTTTCAAAAATTTCCCAGTGTTCTTCATACAAATTTTTTACGTTAACGAAAGTTTCGTTTTATAAAATGAGGGGGTTAAATTTTAATTCATAACTTTCCCCGATGTGAACCGGTTTTGCTCATTTTCAATACCAAACTGCTTAGGATAACAGTGAATTTTTTTGGTGAATTCGCTTTACTTTGCTTAGTTTTAACGTGCGCGTGTTTTAGGCAGACAGGCGGACATAGCTAAATTGACTCAGAATTTGATAAGGACCCGGAATATATATACTTTGTTGGGTTTCAGATTAATATTTCTTGGTGTTACACACGGAATGACAAACTTATATATACTATCTATCACCACTGATGGTGGTGGAGGATATAACAATTTAAGTGATTCTAAATATAGTATGGTGATCTACTAAACTTGATCTACAACCTGTACCCCGTTTCTGTAACTTTTAGTGGAAAGTTCTTTATCGATTTGTGAGTAAAAAGTGTTTCTGTAACTTAAAGTGAGAAGAGGCTACACGAACTACGTTTTTATTGGAAATTTGAAATAAAACAGCTGACAAAAACATAAAAATAAAATGAAAAAAACAAAAATTGCCAAACAATTTTATAAACGAAGATTAAATAAACAAAAATATATTAAATGAAAAGTGTTCAAAAAATTGTTCCAATAAATTCTCCCCTGGCAAATTCTAAGTTTATGCCTACGTACTTTTTCAGCTTTTGCTTCTGTATATCGGAAATTCCTCCAATTTTCTAAAAATTAGTGAACAATATTAATTTTAATTAATTATAAAAACGTCTTTACTTTTTCATTATTTTGTAGAATTCATGTTTAAATTAAACTTTTTTTCATAAAATTTTACTTTCTGCACCGTTTTAAAATGTGAGTTTTTTGACAGTTCATGTGAGAAACTTCTCACAAAATTTTATTACAGAAACACTTTTACTCACAAAATTTCCAATAACTTATGTCAAAAAACTTAAATGAAAATTAGTTCTCATAAAATATTTTGTTTCAATTCAGATTGTTTTTTTTTTTTTTTTTTTCTTTAATTTTATTGTTTCATGCGAGAAATTTCTCGATGCGAGAGTTACAGAATCGAGACACTGTTCTAGGCCACATGGTGAGTAATTTTCACTGTCACATCGTGTAATTAACATTACTCAATGCATCATTAACATGTAATATTATAATGGATCAATGCATTTTAAAATAATAATTGTTATCAGCTAGTGTTCGAACCCCACAGTTCCTAATAAGCGGGTGAATTCGCAATTTTGTACATTCTTTAAGAACAAAAATAAAAAACATTTCTAGCGGGACAAATTCCAATTATATCTTTTACAGTATTCTAAATAAGAAAACGTTTCCGGCAAATTGCAAAAATTGCATATTTTTGTAATTTAACTAAAAGTAATATTGACCATACCTGGGCACCATAGATGGGCACTTTGCAGTACCAGTAAAATTGCAGTAAAAATAAGTTTTTACTGTTTACTGAAAAAATTTTCAGTATTCAGTAAAGTTTTACTGATTACTGAAAAAAAATTCAGTATTCAGTAAGTTTTTACTGGTTACTGAAAAAATTTTTAGTATTCAGTAAATTTTACTGATTACTGCAAAAACTTGCAGTAAATTTACTGGTTACTGCAAAAAAATGCAGTATTTTACTGATTACTGAAAGTGTGCTGATTACTGATAAAAAGTGATAAAAAGTTGTTGGAAGCATTTATTATATTTTATAACATTAGATTCCTAGCGGTAAATGAAACAAAGTACTTAGATAATATTCGATGACGTCAGTATGACGTTCTAAGCGAGCAATCTAAGTACTTAGAGTGCAATATATGCGTAATCCAACATATCATGCACTTTAATTATAACATAGATTACGATTTAAGCAGAGTGTTAGCTGCCTTTTTCATGTTGTTTTTTGTTTTTATTTCTTTAAAAAAAAATTAACTAAAGTACCGTTTTATTTTTCTTTTGTATACTACATGAAAAGAAGAATCTTTTTGTTTCTTGATCTTTTTGTTTTGTTGATCTTTTGTAAGTGGCGTTGTGTTTTGTTAAAAAAGTTATTTTATTGTAAAAATTTAAAATAATTGTGGTGATTTAAATGGCAGAAACGGACTTAAAAATTGGGGTAAATTTACTTCATATATTCTAGTTTTAATACTGACAATTTCCTCTTGATTATTTACAGGATCTCTAAAGGAAGATGACCGAAAGTTTCAAAAGAAAATTAAGATTCATTTCATTTATCTTCGTTAAAATTGTTTAATTATATTTTTATTGAATTAGCTATAATACATGTTTATTATTTGATGATCATTTTTAAATAAACTTGCATAATTTTAAAATAAATATAAAAAGTATATATTTTTTCTATAACAAAATCGGAAGACATGGTACTTTAACTTATAAATGCAAATAGGATTGTAATCTACATACATTACATTCCACAGTGGGGCAGAATGGAAATTTTTTGGAAATAAATCTGGCATTTCTAAACGGCTGATCCGATCGAAATAAAATTTGGCGTGAGCGTAGCCAAGGAGTATTCGAGTTTAAGTTTTGAAGATGAACCCTGCAGATGCCCCAGGGACGGCGCTGTGGCGGCTCAAAGTAGGGTACCTACGACATGTAAAATTTTTAAACTCGTGCCATTTTTTGAAAGCGCTCGACGAGATCTTGAAAAAACATGCTTGGACATACTACTTATCTCTTATAATATCCGAGTTATAGGCATTTAAAAATTTAGTGATACAAAATTTACCATACCTTGGTCCGCCTTTTTTTGAATACCGGGCGTAATTTTGGACCAAATGGACTCAATTTTTTCTTGTTAGTTAGACAACAAAATTTCCAATAATGTACAAAAAATTTCAGATCAATATCATTTACAGATCCAAAAATATACGTTTTTTAATTTAAAAATTCAAAAAATTTTAGATTTTTGCCGTTTTTTTGCCCAAAATGTGTCTTAACTCTTTTATTAATAAAATAAAATTTTCTTTAAGAATATATAACAATTTTATAGTTTTCTAAAAGGTATCTTTACGCAGAACGCTTTGGCGTAAAAAACTTGTCCTATTTTTTGAAAATGTTGCCACTGCGTCCTTCCGAATATGACCTATTTTTTATCAAAACTTCAACTTTGGGCGACATGTTCTAAAATCCCAAAGCTGGGATCAGAAAACTGAAAGCAGTTTTGGAAACTTCAATATGTTTTCTATTTACTCCAAAAGTATTTTCCCAGCCCTGAAAGAAATGTGGACCCTATGGGCAAAAATGTAAAAAATCCCATTTTTGGGATTTTCATTCCTATTTTTGGGAATTGCGGGATGCCCTTTGACCTTTTCAATTTTTTTTTGCATTTTCTTATTTGAAATGACAAATTTAACAAGCGTTGAAAATTTCATTGAGTTTTGTTCATAAATAAAGATTTTGTCTTATATTACATATTTGTTAAATTTCTAAAACTATGATTTATATCAAAATTTTAATAGGGTCGCAGATAGCTACAACTATTTAGTCCATATTTATCTCTTAATATCATTTTTTAGTTAGATATGGAAATTCTCGACCCTTTACAAAAAATTTCAAGCCAATATCTCAATTACATTCAAAAATATGTTCATTTAAACCTGTGTCCTTTAATTTAATCTTTTTCATATTTTAGTATTAAGTATGACAGAACATACATTTGGTGTTGAAGAAAATATTTTTAAAAATTATTTAGTTAATTATTTTATTAAAGACTATAACATTGTATATACAATAAAAAAATATAATTTTATTATGAGCCACGCACAACAACACCTAAATCACCCCACACAAATTACCTTTCCCGCCCACCGAAATATAAAACACAATTTAATACAATATCATCAGTTAGTATAATAGCTTTTTTTATTCGAACTGTTTATCTTAAACATAATACAATTAATTCTTACAACCTACTTATATAGTTAATTCCTAACACTACTTATTTTCTATAAAATAATCTGTCATATCGGTATACATATCCAGAAGGTAATATAAGTCCTTTAAATTTTCCTCGTTTTGAGATAATAGAGTTTCATAACAAATCCATCTTTTTCGTATAGTTGAAAGAACAGGATCATAAGATAGAAGTAAACTATTAAAAATATCTTCATTCTGTGATTGCCTGGAGCATTTTCTTGAGCTGAAAAGTTGAACATGCTTAAAATCTCGATTCCTCGCTTCCTGGGCTTCTTCTGTTAACTCTCCAAGTGGAAGAATATTCGATTCAATTATTATTTGACCATGACACAATACTTTGTGTACAGTTGGTGTTAGTTCCCTCCATGGATACAGAGATACAAGTAATTTAGAAATTTCAGATGTATATTCCCCAAATCGATTCCCATTAATTTTATGTTTATTATTCAGTGCCATTAAAATAGTGTTAACTCTTCGAAGCAACTCCTTGTCGATTCCAGTTATTTTTGAAGTAATTTCAAAATCACGAAAAAACCTTCTCGCCGTATTACCGTCATGTGTACTACCGCAACTTGGAAGTGGTTTGTCGATGTTTAATCCCATCTGAACTTTAAATTCTTCTTGGATTCTGCTTTTTTCCGCAGCTCTCAGTTCTTTCAATTCTTCATTATTTTTTGTTGATTTAGTAAGATTCTCTGGCACACTTCTATATTTGAGGTCGTATGCTATGTGTAAAAAGTAATCCAAAAATCGTATTCTGGCATGAAGTGGTGAAATTCCGAAAGACAGGACTTCTTCATTAATACTTCTGCTTTTGTTTATATTTGAGAATTGCGACTTTTTCTCATTACATATTGAGCATCTCCAGAAGGAAGAAGTTTCTGTTATGGCATTGCTGACCTTTCCATCAATCATTGTTAAGCTTAGCTGATATGATACGTTAATAGAGAATTCCTTTATTTTTATGCAAATGGGCTCCATTGCATTTATTTCATCTTTTAAATATTCCACTTAATCTTTTGTTGTTTTCTTTGACTCCTTTATATATTCAAATCCAATGGGTCTACAAAAATTTTTTGAACCCAGAGTTGTATTGATCCATATATCTTCAAATGAATTTCCGATGCTTGACGATGATGGATTAAGGGAATATGAACGAATTCGTAATGGCACTAATGATGACATAAATACACTTTTGTAGTCTGCTAATATCCGACTTCCACAAGCTTGTTTGTATTCTGGAAGTCACATCCCCACTTACACATTAAGACAACATCATAGTTATGAATTTTCCTTAGTTGGTCTTCTAAAAAGTCTGACACAATTCTTAATGCTGTGTTTTCGAGCAAAGATGATATATCAATACAAGCTTCCACATCATTAACAGCAATAGGTGATGGTAGGATAGTTTGTTTTTTTTCCTGGATCGCCTTGTATGATGGTAATATATTGTGTCCTTTTTCATGCAGAGCTTTCCTTAATATTTGGTACTTATTTCGACTGAGACCCAGTTCCAACATAAGCGCTATTGCTTCCTCTTCAGTAAAATTTGATTGTGATGTTGGAGTTGGTATACTTTCCACAATTCGCTTAAGTCGTTTTGGTGATGCATTAGGAAGAATAGTGGCAATATGTACGGCATCCATAGGTTGGTTTTCCTTTTTCAGCATTTCGTTAAATGTATCAGCAATTTCCTCATTTGAGATTGAAAAAAGTTTTTGTGTGACCCTCTTTTTTTTGACCTTGAACATAAGTCTTCGTATGACTAGCAAGGCGCTCCTGTTGATGTGTTGTAAGTTGAGATTTCCGTAGTAGTTTCCATCCAACTACAAAATTTTAATCGAAATTTCTTTTGATTTCCATCCACAGACTTACTTTTTACATCAAAAAGTTTTAAAAAGTTTTCAATTTTTGATATGCCTGTTTTGTCTACTTTTCTACTATATGTAGTTTTTATATAATTTGAAATGTCTTCAATTCTTTCTGGCCCTTTTGAAGATACACTCCATAAAACGGAACACAACTCTTCGTACTTTAATGTAATCTTCATTGTAGATTTATTAAATATGGTACTTAAAATCTGAGAAGTTTACTTATATACCAATTCTTGTCATTTCCGATACAGGTATTCCAAAGTAAAAAATTACGAACTGTCTACCTATTAACATTTAGGACTATATTACTATAACCTGTAATTCAGTCATTGATATTTCTTATTAGTGAATGAATCGAAATTATCATTACCTGTATATTTTTACCTACATGATCATAAACGAAACAGAACGAAATGATCTGTCGAAAAAAATTTAGGTAAAAAATAGTTATAAATTTCTGAAAATTTAAGCATAATAGGACCTTTCAATTATAAGGATAAGCAAACAAATAGAAAATAGGTAAATATAAGATTTAAACATGTTCTGTCATATTTAATACTAAAATATGAAAAATATGAAATTAAAGGATACAGGTTTAAATGAACATATTTTTGAATGTAATTGAGATATTGGCTTGAAATTTTTTGTAGAGGGTCGAGAATTTCCATATCTAACTAAAAAAAGATATTAAGAGATAAATATGGACTAAATAGTTGTAGCTATCTGCGACCCTATTAAAATTTTGATATAAATCATAGTTTTAGAAATTTAACAAATATGTAATATATGACAAAATCTTTATTTATGAACAAAACTCAATGAAATTTTCAACGCTTGTTAAATTTGTCATTTCAAACAAGAAAATGCAAAAAAAAAATTGAAAAGGTCAAAGGGCATCCCGCAATTCCCAAAAATAGGAATGAAAATCCCAAAAATGGGATTTTTTACATTTTTGCCCATAGGGTCCACATTTCTTTCAGGGCTGGGAAAATACTTTTGGAGTAAATATAAAACATATTGAGGTTTCCAAAACTGCTTTCAGTTTTCTGATCCCAGCTTTGGGATTTTAGAACATGTCGCCCAAAGTTGAAGTTTTGATAAAAAATAGGTCATATTCGGAAGGACGCAGTGGCAACATTTTCAAAAAATAGGACAAGTTTTTTACGCCAAAGCGTTCTGCGTAAAGATACCTTTTAGAAAACTATAAAATTGTTATATATTCTTAAAGAAAATTTTATTTTATTAATAAAAGAGTTAAGACACATTTTGGGCAAAAAAACGGCAAAAATCTAAAATTTTTTGAATTTTTAAATTAAAAAACGTATATTTTTGGATCTGTAAATGATATTGATCTGAAATTTTTTGTACATTATTGGAAATTTTGTTGTCTAACTAACAAGAAAAAATTGAGTCCATTTGGTCCAAAATTACGCCCGGTATTCAAAAAAAGGCGGACCAAGGTATGGTAAATTTTGTATCACTAAATTTTTAAATGCCTATAACTCGGATATTATAAGAGATAAGTAGTATGTCCAAGCATGTTTTTTCAAGATCTCGTCGAGCGCTTTCAGAAAATATAAAAATCTTTGTATTTGGATGAAAAACAAAAAAATGGCACGAGTTTAAAAATTTTACATGTCGTAGGTACCCTACTTTGAGCCGCCACAGCTCCGTCCCTGGGGTATCTGCGGGGTTCATCTTCAAAACTTAAACTCGAATACTCCTTGGCTACGCTCACGCCAAATTTTATCCCGATCGGATCAGCCGTTTAGAAATGCCAGATTTATTTCCAAAAAATTTCCATTCTGCCCCACTGTGCATTCTTATTTGCAAGCGTTTATAGGCGTCTCATTAACTTCGCTTAGAACTCCACACATTATGTAAGTGAAATTTTAATTTGTCTTAATGATATTGTGGCTTACATTCTAAGCGAGAGCACATCGATGAGGCAGCCTAGGACACTTTTATGTTAAATCTAAGTGGAAGAATAAGTGAAAGCATCACCACTGACTGCCACGAAATATCACTTAGATAAGCGAGTACATAATGTGTATTTTTACCGCTGGGTTATTAATATAAAAGAGAGTAAAAGAGATCAATATGATAATAGTTGTATGAAAATTTTAGTTAAATATAATATTTTTTCACTAGTACATAATGCATTTTGGTTGAAAATTTTACTGATTACTGAAAAAAATTTCAGTATTCAGTAAGATTTGCATTACCAGTATTTTTTACTGTTTACTGAAATTTGTTTTTCAGTAGTCAGTAAAATTTTACTGAATACTGCAATTTTTTCAGTAATCAGTAAAAATTTACTGAATACTGAAAATTTTTTCAGTAACCAGTAAAAATTTACTGATTACTGAGATGTGTAATGCAGTAAAATTATACTGCAGTGTTCCCAGGTATGCTGGGCTGAAAAAAATTTCAGTAAACAGTAAAAAATACTGGTTATGCAAATCTTACTGAATACTGAAATTTTTTTCAGTAATCAGTAAAATTTTCAACCAAAATGCATGATTAGTAAAAAAATATTATATTTAACTAAAATTTTCATACAACTATTATCATATTGATCTCTTTTACTCTCTTTTCTACTAATAACCCAGCGGTAAATGAAACAAAGTACTTAGATAATATTCGATGACATCAGTATGACGTTCTAAGCGAGCAATCTAAGTACTTAGAGTGCAATATATGCGTAATCCAACATATCATGCACTTTAATTATAACATAGATTACGATTTAAGCAGAGAGTTAGCTGCCTTTTTCATGTTGTTTTTTGTTTTTATTTCTTAAAAAAAAAAAACTTAACTAAAGTACCGTTTTATTTTTCTTTTGTATACTACATACATGAAAAGAAGAATATTTTTGTTTCAGTTTAAAGTTGATCTTTTGTAAGTGACGTTGTGTTTTGTTAAAAAAGTTATTTTATTGTAAAAATTTAAAATAATTGTGGTGATCTAAATGGCAGAAACGGACTTAAAAATTGGGGTAAATGTACTTCATATATTCTAGTTTTAATACTGACAATTTCCTCTTGATTATTTACAGGATCTCTAAAGGAAGATTAGCGAAAGTTTCAAAAGAAAATTAAGATTCATTTCATTTATCTTATCTTTTATTGTTTAATTATATTTTTATTGAATTAACTATAATACATGTTTATTATTTGATGATCATTTTTAAATAAAATTGCATAATTTTAAAATAAATATAAAAAATATATATTTTTTCTATAACATAATCGGAAGACATGGTACTTTAACTTACAAATGCAAATAGGATTGTAATCTACATACATTACATTCTTATTTGCAAGCGTTTATAGGCGTCTCATTAACTTCGCTTAGAACTCCACACATAATGTAAGTGAAATATTAATTTGTCTTAATGATATTGTGGCTTACATTATAAGCGAGAGCACATCGATGAGGCAGCCTAGGACACTTTTATGTTAAATCTAAGTGGAAGAATAAGTTAAAGCATCACCACTGACTGCCACGAAATATCACTTAGATAAGCGAGTACATAATGTGTATTTTTACCGCTGGGAATCTAATATTATAAAATATAATAAATGCTTCCAACAACTTTTTATTGGCCGAGAAAATTATATACGATTTAGCCTCTTGTATAAATTTGTACATAGCTAAGTTATTGTCTTCTGAAAAGATTTGCAATCCCAAAAAGTAAAATTTATCGCACTATAGCTACTTGTGATGATAAATATGTATTATATTCAAAAATATGTTGAAAATAGAATTTTCAGTAAATTATTAGATTGTACGGAATAGTGTAAGCACACTTACACTCAGTAAAACTTTACTGAATACTGAAAATTTTTTCAGTAAACAGTAAAAACTTATTTTTACTGCAATTTTACTGGTACTGCAAAGTGCCCATCTATGATATTGACACAAATATAAACATGCCTAAAATTTCGAAATTACCCATCTCTAAAAAATGTGCAAAACTTTTTTTGGAAGACAACAATTATAATTATTTTTCTTATTTTTTCCCAATATAAATATACAAAATTTGTTTTGTTCACATCTCTGAAACTTGTAGGAATTTAATTAAAAAAAAGGAATTTAATTTAAAATTCTCAAAAACAATCTAATTATTTTAAAATAAAAAATAAATAAAGACAAATATGCTAAATTTACAAACCTTGATTCTGCCATATCCAATTTGGACCACGTACGACCCTAATTCCTGGTGGAATTGATGGACGCATTTCTAGAAATATAAATAAAAAGTGGGAAAATATTTATTTTTATTTACATATGAATTCACTTTTTTACTCGAATACGAGTTGTTGTCCTTATAAGATAATGTGATCCTGTTCTAACCTATGGTCAAAAAATTTTAGTTTTTTTAACTTTCAAAAGTAAAGCATTAGGCCAATTACTCTAATAGTTTAGCGAATATTTTGGAGAATACACCTTAATTCTTTACTGCTGTAATTTTAAACATATTTTCAGAGTATTATAATCCAGATAACATAAAATATGTATGTCCCAAAGATTTATTCAAATCAGGCAACCTTAAACCAAAGACTTTGGAGGTCAAAAGTAAAATTGAATATGTACATTAAGATGTCCCGTGGACCACTTTTTTGAAGTAATACATCTCAAACGATGCGTTCAAATGTACTAAATATGAGAAAAAAAAGCAATTATTTTGAGAAGGTCATCAGTTCCCTACCTGCGATTGAAAAACTTGATCTCAGTACAAAGAAAATGTTCTGCAATATTTTCGAAATGGGTCTCAAAAATTCCGTAATTTTGAGCTTATCGCGAGAAAAATAATTAAAAATTTTGTTAGTGTATTTTTGGTTCGCAAAACGACTTTTGGTGTAAAAAATTCTGAAATGGACCAAACCAAATGCCAAACAATTTTATAATATTTTTCTGTATAAGCTAAAAATTACTACAATTTTGGCAGTTCAAAATCGAATATATTTTATTTTTTTTATTATACTGAGGTCGGGATTTTCAATCGCTGGTAGGGAACTGAGGACCATTCGAAAAAAAAATATTTTTTATTTTTCTCGTGTTCAGTACACGAGAATGCTGCACCTTGGGACACTCTAATTTACATATACCAAAATTTATTTAACTAGCCGAAAACATCTGTTGTTAGTATCTTCTTTGTTTTGCATACATAATTAATTATGTTTATAAACTTTGTAAATAAATAAATAAATTACACAGTGAGACGAAATAAACGAAAGTGACAATATTTTTCTGAAAGGTGGATCCGAGTAGAACAGAATATGTTTTTTTTTTAATTTGCCAAACACCTCCAAAATCTTTAAGGTTGATGTCGCTTTGTTACAGAAATTGCAAACTCAATTTGAAAAAACAAAAACACAACTTTAAAAACAAGAGCATAATTTACAAAAACAACCTACACCCTAAATAATTTTCTAGAATGCATAACAATGAAAGTAAAGAAGATCATTCTTATTTAATACTTTTTTTGTACATTTTAATTTGAAATGTTGTTTCTATGTGAAGAAATTATCATTCTTATGTCCATTGAATCTATTTTGTTTATAAATATTCCCATTTTATAATAGTGCAATTTAATCTTCAAAAATGAAAATAGCCAAATATTTCTTTCAGCGCAATTTCATTGAAAATATATCAATAGTGTGTGTGTAGTGGTGATTTTTTTTCATCTGCATCTATATACGCCGGTATATGATTTATAATGACATATATGTAGATATGATGTTTAAGTAACCTGTGCCTCGTTTCTGTAACTCTCGTATCGAGAAGTTTCTCGCATGAAACAGTGAAATTGAAGAAAAAACAATGTGAATTGAAAAAAATATCATTTCTCACATGCAAGTGTTTCTGTAAGAAAATTTTGTGAGAAGTTTCTCACATGAACTGTCAAAAAAACTCACATTTTAAAACGGTGCGGAAAGGAACATTTTAAGTTAAAAAAATTTAATTTAAACATGAATTCTATGACATAATGAAAAAGTAATGTTATATTTATAATTAATTAAGATTAAAATAAATATTGTTCACTAATTTTTAGAAAATAGGAGGAATTTCGGATATACAGAAGCAAATGCTAAAAAAGTACGTGGGCGTAAACTTAGAATTTGCCAAGGGCGAATTTAGTGGGATAATTTTTCGGACAATTTTCATTTAATTTCTACATTTTTTGTTTATTTATTCTTCGTTTATAAATTTGTTCGGCAATTTTTGTTTTCTTCTTTTAATTTTTATGTTTTTGACAGCTGTTTTATTGAAAATTTCCAATTAAAATGTAATTCTCACTTTAAGTTACAGAAACACTTTTTACTCACAAATCGAGAAACGATGGAATTTTTTGTTTCACACTTCTCGATGTGAGAACTTCTCACTAAAAGTTACAGAAACGGGGTACTGGAGAAATATGTGTGCACTTCATCGGCAAAGATATTTTTGATTTCAGTTTTGCATCGTTTTTCATGTTTGGAGATGTTTTTTTAAAGTATTTTGTATAGGAACCGTACTATTTATAAATGTAATAAAAAACTATGTCACTTCATGAGTAAAACAACTTTGTTTTTAAAAAACCGTTAGCTATTGTCGACGTTATTGATTTTTTTTTTTTAATACAAAATTGTTCAAAAACTTATTTTCCTAAAGATGCTTTATATGGCAGATAGGGTTAAATATGGGCCGATCCTCATAAACGTTATTTATGCTGAATTTCATAATTATATTAATGTAATTAAGAGAAATATGGAATTAAAGTCATTTTCTAAAGGAGGATTTGCATGGGGAGTAGTGTCAATAAGGTCCGATAAATACAAAAATCGGTATAAATGAGTTTGCCGTAATCCTTAGTGATATTGCTGAATCTTTAAACAATACGGACTTAGTTGACCCTAGTCCCCATACAAACCCTCCTTCAGAAAATGACTTGAATCCCATAATTCTCTTTTTATATTAATATGACGATGCACAGTGGTATAGGAAAAAAAAAAGAGGGAAATAATTCGGTAACTTCTAAACGGTTAATCCGATTTTAATGAAATTTGGTGTGCACAAAGAGGAGGTGTTGTCGAGTTTAGGTTTTGAATTTGGACCTTATAGGCCAACCTGGGGCCCGGCGGGGGGTCCTCAATTTAGGACACCTCGGCTATGTTAAATTTTTAAAACGATCCTATTTCTTCATTTGAGTTCCGATTTAAAAAAAATTTCGTATATAGAATCTCCTCATCGAGCACTATCGCAAAAACTGAATAAAAAACATTTTTTAATTTTTTTTAAAAAAAGTATTCCGCGAATTTTTTAATTTTCAAAAATTATATACAGTTTTGAAAAATAGACAAAATTACCTTTCCATTGATATATAACATGCCTACCTAATGTTTTTTAAGTGACAAATTAATTAGGGAAAACTCAACATCTTTTAGAAAATTTACCTAGCACTATTATTTTCATCCATATATGTAACAAATTTAAGAGTTAACCTTATGGATGAAAATAATAGTGCTAGGCAAATTTTCTAAAAGATGTTGAGTTTTCCCTAATTAATTTGTCACTTAAAAAACATTAGGTAGGCATGTTATATATCAATGGAAAGGTAATTTTGTCTATTTTTCAAAACTGTATATAATTTTTGAAAATTAAAAAATTCGCGGAATACTTTTTTTAAAAAAAATTAAAAAATGTTTTTTATTCAGTTTTTGCGAAGATACAAATTTTTCAAATTGCAATAAAAATTTTATTTATGAATATTTTTTGATGAAATTTTACAGTTAGGTAGATTTTTTTACTCAAAATCCAAAATTAAATAAAAATTTCGAATTTTCTTATTAGGAATCCCGGAATTCCCAAAAAAGTTTTAAAAAATCCCAAAAATGGGATTTTTTGGTTTTTTGCCTATTATATCCATACCAGGGGCGGGGTTATCGAAACCCGTTACAAAATGATTAAGAACTTATTGGGTCATATAAAACAGGTCACTATAATTTGATATCGACTATGCGATTTGAGAATTTTTGCTCAAAATTTAATTTTCCATAAAAAATAGGGTTTTTTTGGATGGACCTGGTCCCCTCGGTATCAAAAATTTTTAGGTTTTGTTTCATTTATCGTATTTTATGTAAAGTCAGCTTTCCAAAAAGTATAAATTCTATATACATCTTCTTAGAAACTTTTTAGATAACTTAAAAAGAAAAAGATACTTTTTTCCCAAAAAAATGACAAAAAATCGCCTTTTTTTAATTTTTTAAATTTAAATGCCTATAACTTTGGACTCAGTCATGATTTTTACATAATTCTTTCACTGCTTGGTATATAAACTTGTTGTTAAGCAAATAAAAAAAAATGGCGAAAATCGGAAATATTTGGACCTGCTATTATCAAAAAAACTAAAGTAAGGACGGTAAAAATTTTAAAATTTTAATATTCAAATGCGAATATCTCCTAAACTATAAGAGATAATTTACTGCTACGACGACATTTTTTATAGTGCTCGATGAGGAGATTCTATATACGAAATTTTTTTTAAATCGGAACTCAAATGAAGAAATAGGATCGTTTTAAAAATTTAACATAGCCGAGGTGTCCTAATTTGAGGACCCCCCGCCGGGCCCCTGGTTGGCCTATAAGGTCCAAATTCAAAACCTAAACTCGACAACACCTCCTCTTTGTGCATACCAAATTTCATTAAAATCGGATTAACCGTTTAGAAGTTACCGAATTATTTCCCTCTTTTTTTTTTCCTATACCACTGTGCGATGAAATCTAGCATAATGCCCTAATTCTGTTAGACGATTATGTCGTCTTGTCTGAGGAAGAAAAGTAGTCGAATTTACGTTTCTTCATGTCAATATATTTTTTTCGTCTATGTTACGTGGTTTGTGTCTATGATTTACGTCATTGTCAAACTATTGTTACCAATATATATATATATATATATATAGATTATATATATATATATATATATATATATATATATAGATATATATATATATATATATATATATATATATATATATATATATATATATATATATATATATATATATATATATATATATATCTATATATATATATATATATATATCTATATATATATATATATATATATATATATATATATATATATATATATATTTTAAATATTTATATATTTTGCTTTACATTTATACATTTTAAACATTTGGCAATAATATTTTTTTAATAAAATTGACAAATACAAAATTTTAATTAATAACAATTTGTGGAAAAAATATGGCAGATTGTACCAAAAAAAGAACGTAAGTATACAATTTGCATTTTTTATTCTTTTTTATTATAAATACATTTTATACATTGAAAATAACAACAACCGAGCAGTTCGAGTTTTTATGTAGGGAAATTAAAAAGTGCCCAGAAATAGCTTCAAACAAACCCGTGTTTGGAGGAAGCAAAGCCAAGATTGAGGGTTGACATAACTGCAAAATTAAATGGTCTTGGACCTCCCCAAAGAGAAGTTGGGGAATGGAAAAAGGTGAGTATCAGTGTAGTTATCATAAACAACAAAATAACATTTTTTTAAGGTTTGGGCGGAACTGAAATCCAGAACCAAAAATAAGTTGTCGGAGAACCACAAATCCTTAACAGGTACTGGAGGCCCTTACCAAGAAGATACGCTATCTCCACTGGAGGAAATGGTAGACGAAGCCATTAATATAAGATCAGCAGCACTACCACCTGGAAACGCGATAGGTTTAGAGGAAAATATATGTCCAACCTCTTACACTAAAGCTGATTGTGGTCAAACTAATTCGAAGAAGAGGGTCGCTGATTCTACCACTGATTTGCTGAGGGAGCAAGTAAACCAGCAAAAGAAAATGCTAACATATTTGGAAGAACTAAATGCGACACAAAAACGAATTGCCGATTCCACAGAAAAATTTGCAAACATTGCAGAAAAGTTTTTTAATTATGTATCATCAGATGAATAAACTACAGTTTATTTTATTTTAAAAATATATAAATAGTGTTTATAAAAAAACTCAAAGGTAGATAAATTGATAGATAGATAGATAGATAGATAGATAGATAGATAGATAGATAGATAGATAGATAGATAGATAGATAGATAGATAGATAGATAGATAGATAGATAGATAGATAGATAGATAGATAGATAGATAGATAGATAGATAGATAGATAGATAGAAGAGTGTTGGTTGAAGAAACGAATCCAACAAAAGAAAACATTTTTAATATTTTAAAAAATTAAGCAGACTACAAAATTTTATTCGTCTGGTTTGAAGTTTTGAAACTTCCACAATATTTTTAGTGAATCAAATATTTTACGTTATTAAGAGTTTTTATCACAGACAACAACCATTATTGACTTCAAGAATTCAAAAACAAATACTCAAATGTGTGAGGAAGAAAATTCGTCCAATATCGTCTAACAGAATTAGGGCATAAATAACTTTTATATAAACATAAATCCTTCCACCAAATTATGGCTCATATTTAACTAGAAACCGGTAAATCGGTTAACCGGTTTTTTCCTTGTCGGAAACCCGACCGGTCTCGAATAGTTCATACTTTCGAATTATTCGAGTGGCCGGTTTTTTTATTGATGAAATTTTCATTAAAATCGGATTAACCGTTTAGAAGTTACCGAATTATTTCCCTCTTTTTTTTTTCCTATACCACTGTGCGATGAAATCTAGCATAATGCCCTAATTCTGTTAGACGATTATGTCGTCTTGTCTGAGGAAGAAAAGTAGTCGAATTTACGTTTCTTCATGTCAATATATTTTTTTCGTCTATGTTACGTGGTTTGTGTCTATGATTTACGTCATTGTCAAACTATTGTTACCAATATATATATATATATATATATATATATATATATATATATATATTTTAAATATTTATATATTTTGCTTTACATTTATACATTTTAAACATTTGGCAATAATATTTTTTTAATAAAATTGACAAATACAAAATTTTAATTAATAACAATTTGTGGAAAAAATATGGCAGATTGTACCAAAAAAAGAACGTAAGTATACAATTTGCATTTTTTATTCTTTTTTATTATAAATACATTTTATACATTGAAAATAACAACAACCGAGCAGTTCGAGTTTTTATGTAGGGAAATTAAAAAGTGCCCAGAAATAGCTTCAAACAAACCCGTGTTTGGAGGAAGCAAAGCCAAGATTGAGGGTTGACATAACTGCAAAATTAAATGGTCTTGGACCTCCCCAAAGAGAAGTTGGGGAATGGAAAAAGGTGAGTATCAGTGTAGTTATCATAAACAACAAAATAACATTTTTTTAAGGTTTGGGCGGAACTGAAATCCAGAACCAAAAATAAGTTGTCGGAGAACCACAAATCCTTAACAGGTACTGGAGGCCCTTACCAAGAAGATACGCTATCTCCACTGGAGGAAATGGTAGACGAAGCCATTAATATAAGATCAGCAGCACTACCACCTGGAAACGCGATAGGTTTAGAGGAAAATATATGTCCAACCTCTTACACTAAAGCTGATTGTGGTCAAACTAATTCGAAGAAGAGGGTCGCTGATTCTACCACTGATTTGCTGAGGGAGCAAGTAAACCAGCAAAAGAAAATGCTAACATATTTGGAAGAACTAAATGCGACACAAAAACGAATTGCCGATTCCACAGAAAAATTTGCAAACATTGCAGAAAAGTTTTTTAATTATGTATCATCAGATGAATAAACTACAGTTTATTTTATTTTAAAAATATATAAATAGTGTTTATAAAAAAACTCAAAGGTAGATAAATAGATAGATAGATAGATAGATAGATAGATAGATAGATAGATAGATAGATAGAAGAGTGTTGGTTGAAGAAACGAATCCAACAAAAGAAAACATTTTTAATATTTTAAAAAATTAAGCAGACTACAAAATTTTATTCGTCTGGTTTGAAGTTTTGAAACTTCCACAATATTTTTAGTGAATCAAATATTTTACGTTATTAAGAGTTTTTATCACAGACAACAACCATTATTGACTTCAAGAATTCAAAAACAAATACTCAAATGTGTGAGGAAGAAAATTCGTCCAATATCGTCTAACAGAATTAGGGCATAAATAACTTTTATATAAACATAAATCCTTCCACCAAATTATGGCTCATATTTAACTAGAAACCGGTAAATCGGTTAACCGGTTTTTTCCTTGTCGGAAACCCGACCGGTCTCGAATAGTTCATACTTTCGAATTATTCGAGTGGCCGGTTTTTTTATTGATGAAATTTTCTTTAAATTTTAGAAAAAAAATAACAACATTTATATACATTTTGTGTTCATTTTTGTTTATGTCTTTTGTCATCTTCATTTTAAAACTTTGATTAATATTTATTTTTGTAAATTAAAACAAGTTTTATTAATTCATTAAAGTCAAATAGCTTAAAATACCTTCATTAAACTATTGACAAATATAAGATTTTTTTTCGTAGGCTCAACCCTAAGTTGATTTATAAATTTTTTTCTCAGATCTCAGATTTTTTCGCTAATTTTAGGTTTATAGCGAAAACTAATTATGATTTCTTTTATAATAAAATCTAAAACTTATAATTTTATCGTTTACACATTTGTAAAAAAATCTCAGAAAAATTTTAAAAGATTATATTTTGGGAACAAGTCTCTAATCTAGGTTGTATTGGATTAATAGATGAATATTTGACAAGCTTCCAATTGACCAGCACTGTTTTTAGGCAATGTGGAATGCCCCTCTGTCAACCAAATGATAGCCAAATTCCTTTTTCATAGTCTATATGTATGTTTAATATAATGCTATATTAGATAATTATCAATAATTGCAATAATTTATAAAAAATTGCAATAAAAATAAGAAAATGTGCAATAGCGATGTTAATTTTGTAGCAAAATACAGTGCGAGACGAAAATGTGTAAATGATAGTAAAATATCTAATCTTTTGGTCTAATATTTAAACTAAAAACGATATTTAAAAAAGTTTTATGTTTTTTAAAAGGGTATTGATAGAAGATATTTTTGAGCTAAAATAAATAAAAAAATCTACTTAATTATACTTCAGAAAAATAAAAAAAATAAATTTATATTAGATATTTATCAATAATTGCAACAATTTATCAAAAATTGCAATAAAAATAAGAAAATGTACAATAGTGATGTTAATTTTGTAGCAAAATACATATTCGTTATTCGGACACTTTTAATAATAATTTAAAATTATATGTTATACTAGCTATACCCAGTGTGCTACGCTACCCTCATCGTAATGAAATAACATAAATAATTACAGATTCCTAGGTTCAATATTTCATAGATTTTCAATCAATAATGATTGTTTATAGTTTCAATATTACTGGAAACTCAAAAAATATTAGTTGGAGAAAGAAAATGTAACAGAAACTCCCTTTTTAGATTTTAGTTGAATACGGATGGTGCATGTTAAATTTTCAACCAGAAGTTCCTCTCATACAGATTTTTATGTTTTTAGGTTCAATATTATAGAAAATTCAAAAAGTATTATTAAAAAGTACCAGAAAGTCTCTTTTTATATATTTTCGTTCAACCAGGATACTACGTGTTTCATTTTATGTTTAGACATAAGACTTTAAATAAAAGACATCTTTTATATAATTTCATGTTTCTATGTTCAATATTATCGAAAATTTAAAACGTACCAGTTAAAGAACAGAAAAGTACCAGAAAATACTCCATTTTAGATTTTAATTCACATAAGTCCCTGAATGCTTAGTTTTGAGTTTCTATGTTTAATATAATTGAAAACTCAAAAAGTACCAGTTGATGAACGAAAAGGTACCAAAGGGTTCTCTTTTATAGGTTCTTATTTACTCTGGGATCTAAATGCCTAATTTTATGTGTCCAGGTTCAATATTATAGTAAATTCAAAAAGTACCAAAAATTCCCCTTCTATAGGTTCTCATTTACTCCGGGCTCTACATGCTTAATTTCATGTTTCTAGGTTCAATATTATAGAAAACACAAAAAGTACCAGTTAAAGAACGAAAAAGTACCAAAAAGACCCCATTCATGGGTTCTCATTTACTCCGGTTTCTACATGCTAAATTTCATGTTTCTAGATTCAGTATTATAGAAAATTTAAAAAGTACCTTTTGAAGATCGAAAAAGTTCAAAAAGTCTCCTTTTATAGGTTCTCCTTTACTCTGGGCTCTACATCCTTAATTTCATGTTTCTAGGTTCAATATTATAGAAAACTGAAAAAGTACCAGTTAAAGAACGAAAAAGTGCCAAAAAGTCCCCTTTTCTATGTTCTCATTTACTCCGGTCTCTACATGCTTAATTTATGTTTTATAGAATCTCATTTCCTCCGGGCTTTACATGCTTAATTTCATGATTCTAGGTGCAATATTATAGAAAACTCAAAACGTACCTTTTGAAGAACGAAAAAATTCCAAAATGTCCCTTTTTATACGTTCTCACTTCGTACGTTCTCAATTCAAAAAGTACATTTTGGAGAACGAAAAAGTACCAAAAAGTCCTCTTTTATGGGTTCTCGTTTACTCCGGCTGTACATGCTTAATTTCATGTTTCTACGTTCAATATTATAGAAAACTCAAAAAGTACCAGTTAAAAAACTAAAAAGTACCAAAAAGTCGCCTTTTATGGGTTCTCATTTACTCCGGTCTCTACGTGCATAATTTCATGTTTCTAGGTTTAATATTATAGAAAATTCAAAAATTACCTTTTGAAGAACGAAAAAGTACCAAAAAGTCCCTTTTTATACGTTCTCACTTACTTCGGGCTCTACATGCTTAATTTCATGTTTCTGGGTGCAATATTATAGATAATTCAAAAAGTACCTTTTGAAGAACGAAAAAGTACCAAAAAATCCCATTTTATAGATTCTCACTTTATCTGGACTATACATTCTTAATTTCATGTTTCTAGGTTCAATAAATTCAAAAAGTACATTTTGTAGAACGAAAAAGTACCAAAAGGTACTCACTTACTTGGGGAACTACATGCTTAATTTCATGTTCTTAGGTTTATTATAGAAAATTCAAAAATTCCCTTTTAGAGAACGAAAAAGTACAAAAAACTCCCCTTTTATAGATTTTCATTAACTCCAGGCTCCACATGCTTAATATCATGTTTCTAGGATCATATTATAAAAAACACAAAAGTATCAGTTGAAAAACGAAAAGTACCAAAAAATAGTCCTTTGTATCGGAGTTCCAAGTAACACCCCATTGGTATATTTAGTGTTACTAAATCTATCAATTTCGAATCATTCTCTTTACTTTAATAAATTTCTTTCTTAAAATCTTTAAATTTAGTTTGTTTATATTTTAACAAAACAAATGCATAAAAATGGTCATAATGGTCTTTAAAGTATGTAAAAAAATAAATTCAAAAAATTGTTTTACTCTCTTCTTTATGTCATCTATTTGCATTTCCAAAATCTGGGCGCCTTAGTTTAGTCCTTTTGACTGGTACAACTTAATATTATTATTTTTCAGACTATTAATTTCTGCTAACTTTGTTTTCAGTCCCATTATTATTTTTTTACAAAAGTGTCATCCGAATTTTGGAAATATAGTTAGTCACATTTAAGTTCAGTATTCCTATGGTCTAAGCATTTAATTTTTTGGCCATGTGGGGACTTCTATAAATAGTCCATCAACATTTACCGATGCAAAAAAACGAGTTTCGGGGAACGTCCTTTTATCCTAATTTCTTAGATGAAAAGTTGTAAGGAGTATTACTATATTTATGAAAATTGAGGTTTTAAAGTGAAATTTGGCATAACATCTAACTTTTAGGTTAGATGCAGTGTGACCCGGTCTCGAAAAATGTTGCGGCTAAATCCCATCCAAATTAATGCTAGAAAAAATGCTAAATTAATTTTAAAATGCCAAATAAATGCAAAAATTTTTTAAGCGATTTCATGAACAATTCATTTTAATTTGTAACTGTAATTCATTGTAATTTAAGTAAGAAAGTATATTCTGTCGTGGTTGGCCAATGATAAACTACCCCAGATATGAGTATAAAATGTAATAAAGCATTTATGTTGAATTGTACCTTGGTTCCGATATATTTAAACCAATTTTCTGAGAAAGGCTTTATACATTTGTATATCGTCACCTGAAAGGCAAACGGCCCGAACTATATATCAAAAAACAAAAGGAAGGTAAAAATTCCAATTTATCCATTTTTCCTTACGCCATTATCAACTACCATAACAAATTATAGGTTTTACTATTAAATAATTTGTTTATTGAATAACAAGAAATCGCGTTGATAGAAACAAACTTTTCAACTTAAATAGTTTTTGGTTCCCCTGTAAAATTTTTAAAATTTAAGATAGGGCCGTTTGCGTTTTAGGTGATGATATGTATGGGCGCTAGGTAAAATAAAGGACCGACTTTAACCATTTTTAAAAGGTTTTGTCATTGGACCAATAAAGCGTATGTGCCAATTGAAAAAAAATTTCAATCTGTATGAAACAGTCAGACTTACATGGCTTAATCGATTCAGAAAATTATTCTTTGCCGATTGGTATACTCAAACGTGGTATAAAACAACAGAAATGCTAAAAATTATTTCAAAATTTTTGTAAATTTAGCAAATAAAATGGATACACCACATAGAGTATAGGATCAACAAGGCACATCGGTGCTGTGCGATATGTAGGAGAACTATAGGCATGAAATGGGGTCTTAGTCCTACTATGACAAATTGGATTTATAAAAGTGTAATTAGACCAATTCTAGCTTATGCTTCAATAATCTGGTGAACTGTTTCGGACAAAAAGTGTAATATCAAACTACTACAGGGAGTTCAGCGTACAAGTTGCTTGGGTATAAGTGGTGCCAAAGCTCTGGAAACGTTGCTAGATATTCCACCCATTGAAACATATTTAAGATATGAGGGGGCGCTTACAGCCGAAAGTCTCTTTACTTTAGGCGAACTGGCCAAAAGCGATTATAGGACACGTAACTGGACACATTGGAAGGTTATACACAATCATCGGACGTGCCTGATCGCATACCAGACACAGAATATGTCGGAAACTTTGAAACGCTGATCCCAGATAGAATGTCTTGGTCAAGCGGAAAACTAGAGAAATACTAGTAGAAATCCGTTGTTATACGGATGGCTCTAAATTGGGGGATAAAGTGGGACTGGGGTTCTATATTGAAGAACTCAGAAACATAAATATATCACCGTTTACCTAATGTGATATGTGAAAATTGTATTAGAATAAATATGCCGCCCACGGCCCTTAATATATTCACCGACAGCCAGAAGGCAATTAGGGCGATATAAGGTGGTAGAATTAAATCTAAGACCGTATTGGATTGTAAGAAAGCTTTAACTGAATACTCTCTCAGAGATAACGTTTATATCATATGGGTACCAGGACATTCGGTAGTAGTCGGCAACGAAATGGCGAATGTAATAGCTTTAAAGGGAAGGGAGCTCGAGGTAGTTAACCTGACGAACACAAAACCAACAGTGAACCACAATGATCCTGATGAGAACATGACGAGAGATCTCTTCATAGATAGTATTATGAGTGGACACACAGGATTACGAGCACATCTATACAAAATTGGCCATGCGGATTCAGACAAATGTAGAGCATGTGGAGAGGACAGTGAAACTCTAGAGCACTTTCTTTGCCACTGTCAAGTATTCGTCGAAGTTAGATCGAAGTATCTTGGAAGTGATGTTATTCCGGAAATAACATTCCTGACTAACACTGATTGGAAAATTCTTAGGAATTACGTCCAGGAAACTGAGTTTCTGAACATTGAAAAATAATATACTCAGTGAACAATTTTTTCATGAAAAGGAGCGCTCAACAGGCCAGATAATGAAACACTTTAAAAATGGTTTTCATGTCACAAAAATATTGAAAATTCCGTTGAAATAATCTTAAATCTCGGTGAATAGATGTCAGGTTTATAACTCATACTTCCAAGATTTTTTCGGAAAAAATATAAATGAGAATGTATGAAGTGAATAATGAGGGATATATTCAAATCCGTAAGTTTGTAATTCTGGAATAAATTGTCAATCATATTTCCGAAATTTATGTATTTTTTTTAATTAAAAAAAAAACGTGACAACAAAATTACTAAAAATTTGGTAAAAATAAAAAGAATAAAAAAGAATAAGAGGTCCTAATTTTATATTATTGATTTTTTCAATGCTCATTTTGAATAAATTAACAAGAACTCCTAAAGGATGATGAAATTTAAAAAAAAAATAAATTTTGGCGTATAGGAAAAAATTAAATTTGTTAATTAACCATCATACATAGCTTTTTCCAAAATTATATGTTTCATTCCAACCAACAAAAAGTATTAATTTGTAAAAAAGCGTTATTTACATATATATTTGAAAATACTGAACGTATTTGTAAAAATATATGAAATCTCTTGAATTATAATTTAAAAAAAACATTGGGTTCCAGAAAAATGTTTTATAATAGAACATTTTAAAGTATCCACTTGTATAGTAAAGTATCGAAAATATAAAGCCTTTAAAATAGTCCCTCGATAACTTCAAATAACAAATTCTACTTTTATGTGAAATCGTAATTTTTATGTTATTTATCTTCATGAATCTTTTTGCTTTATTTTGAATCACAGTGTAAATTACTACATTTCTAATAATTGTGTTTGGGTAGGCATTTAATTCTGATTTTTCCCGGTTAAAGCTATTTCCAATATAAATCTTTTCTGGTCATCTGGGAACATTTATAACACAAAATGCATATGTAATAAAATTTATGGTTGCAAAAATTTGTCTTTTTTTTTGTTTATATACTAAAATTGCAAAAAAAGCTGAAAATGCTAAAAATATTTTTTAAAAATGCTAAATAAAATGACAAATGCTTAATTAAAATTTTACAGCTAACTCAAAATAAAAAGTGCTAAATCTAGCTGCAAAATGCTAAAATGGTCACACTAGTTAGATGTTATGCCGATGAAATGCACACATATTTCTCCAGGTTACTTAAACATCATATATGTATGCCATTATAAAGACCTCAGCTTCATTTGGTGTTTGGTAAATTTCAAAAACAGATTCTTGTTTTACTCGGATCCACCTTTCAGAAAAATATTTTTGTCGCATAGTGTTATTTAGCTAGCTATACCCAGTGTGCTACGCTATCCTAAAAATAATATAAATAAACAAGTATTTATATGTACAATATTTTAAAACTCTTTCTTCTTTAGTTTCTAAAGATGTCATTTCCGGTATTGATAATTTCCTCCAAAACATTCATATTGATGGTAAAGTAAATACATTTACAAATATAGAGAACTCATGCCTGCTGAATTTTCCCATACATTCGAACTTACAGTGCTCGACAAAACTAAAGCACGAACTTTTACTTGTTAGAAAGAAGCTCACTAAAAATTCAATAGGGTATCGATTATTCGACATTTTCCAAAAACCGGTTTTCGAATAGTTCGAATAGTTGACATTTCAAAAAAACCGGTTGATATTTTTCAAATTCAGAAAAAACCGGTTGACCGGTCTTATATTATAAATAACAAAATCTATTTTATTTTGAAAAAATTAACGTTTATGTTTAAATTTGATGGCCCGAAGTGATTTTTAATTTAGATATAGTCGTCTGATTTACATTATTTCTTTAATGTAAAAAAAAATTGGAAAAAAGTGGAACACTTCTGTTAAATATAAGAAACTATGTAATCCTACCTAAAATCCATGTTTAGACAATTTTCATAGGCATTCCAACACATCAATAATAGTTTAGCCGCCAGTATTGTAATTGAAATATAATCTTAAGATTGATAAAATTTAATCAAATAGTTATTCCAATAAATTTAAAAAATAAAATTTGTTAATTTATTAGGAAAATCAAAAAAGTTTAACCAAAGGTACGTTAGAAAAATATACTCTAGTTCCTGGACTCCAATATTTTTAAAATTTAGACGGGCTGTATTATTATTTACTTCAAAATTTAATTTAAGTAATCTTTGAATACAAAGGAAATAAAAGTTTTCGAAACCGGTTTTTTAAAAGCAAAAAAAAAACGGGTTATCGATATTCGAAAAATCGACATTTAGATAAAAACCGACACTGGTAAAGCAGAAAAAACCGGTTGAAAAACCGAGTCGATCACCCTATTAAATACCAATCATTGACATAAATTTGTAAAAAAAAAACATATTTATGAAACTTTAATTATAAGCCACTTTCAATCACCAAACTTTGGTTGTAGTGGTGGACCCCGAAAAATCATCAAACGGCAGGACCAGCAATCATCAAACGGCAGGACCGGCAATTCGGATATGTATTAAAAATGGTTCTATTATATTAACAAGGTCCATGACAATTCAATTACTAAACTATCCAAAGACGAACTGCGGGAGGCTGCTCGAAGTCATATCGATGTAAAAACGTATTTTATATTCCCTAAAATATATTTCTAAATGATTTGATTCGACCGAAATTTTATACAAAGAACATTTTCATAAACTAAAAATTTTGATTACAAAAAACCAATTTTTATACCCTATACCACTTAAATCGGTTCATCATTTCACCTAGCCGCCATACAACTGTAACCCCCAAATAGGGCTTTTGAGCCCATTATTATGTTAACTGTTCTAGTATCTCTACCAAAATCGGCACAACTTACTTTTGTGTAAATCTGAATGTTACTGGTGATTTTCGTAATTATCGGGCTTCATTGACCCTAGCCCCCGTACAAAGTCCCCTTCAGAAAATGATTTAAAAATCAATATAAAATCACTTTTTTTGTCAACAATTGCTTAAAGCTTCATTTTTACATACTATTCACCGGTGTAGATATCCTATGGTCGACCTGACTATACATTCTTACTAGGGATGCCAAACGGGAATTCCCGATTCCCGAAAATCCCGGGATTTTCGGTATTTTAAAATTCCGAAGTTTAAGTGTTTTTCCGCTAAATGTATACATTATAAAATATTAAATAAGAGAATTTAAATAGATTTTGATTAAAAAATAAGCAGTGTCATAAAATTTTAAACATTTTGGCCTCTTTTTAAATCGAATTACATTATTCATTAAGTAATTTTTTAGACGTAATATGACTCTACTAACTTACAAGCTAAAATATCAAATATAAAAAGGGCAATAAATAGGCATAGATACTATCGGATACCTAAAAATAAGAAGTAAGAAATTATGATTTAGTTTTCACAATAAAGCGTTTGAGTTGATTTGTACCTCGCCTCCGATATATTTATGCAATTTATGGTTAAAAAACTAATTTTTTGAAATATGATTTATATGGGGGGTTTTCCGAAGCCCCCATAGGAGCCGATCCTCATAAAATTTGGAGGATTAATTAACGGTTACATACAATGTATTTATGCTGAATTTCACTGTGGCAATAGTCTTTTTAAGCGATTTGTGGACATTAAAGTCATTTTTTGAAGGGGGTTTTGAATGTGGCTAGGGTCAAAAGAGGCCCGAAATTCAACAGGGTCTTCAAGGCTAGTATAAAACTTGGTTGTGCCGTTTTTTGTCGATCTACGAGTATATTAAACATAATTATAAGCTCAAAAGCCCTACTCGGGACAAACCCAATATATCAGAATCTATACTGACAGTTAACCTGTTAATAAGATGGCGAGATGATAATTCCCTTATTTGGGTAAGAGGACAAGGGATATAACTGGAAATAATATTGCTGATACCTTGGCAAAAGCTGCAACTACGATGGCTATACTTGATATAGACCAGTTCTGTAGTGTTTACGGTCATTAAAAACCATATACCCGATATTCAGCTCAAGACGGTTGGTCACATCAGTACACTTGCTCAAAGGTGCTGTAGCCTCGTACGGATCCTCATAAATCATACTACCTACATTGCAGGTTTCAACAAATTGTAAATTTGGAAACGATGCAAGACGTATGGGTCTTCATAAATAGGTTTTTAGTCTACTATTCAGTACCTGGGATGGAAATTTTATGAATTTATATTGAAAAATTGACCGAGTATACCCTTGTACCGCTGTATCTAGAAAGCACTATATTTAAATAATTATTTTATTATTTTTACTACTTTAAATTAATTTGTTTACCAAAAATTTCACAAAATACTTATGAAAAAGCTTTCTGTATTAGTAAACACATACTAAGTGTATTCATATTGTAATATGAAATAGAAAATGTTATTTTTGTCCATGATACAACCATAAGAAGGTAGAATCACTAGGGAGAGTTTAAAATTATATGCCTTCTTATGTCAAATAATAGAAAAATAAAAAACAGAAATACGAATAATAACAGATGAAAATTGAGAAATATTTTGTTTATATTTGAAATACAGTAGAACAATTATATACTACATTACAGTGGAATATGGATATGCTTTGAAACCTTATATAAAATATTAATTTTTTTAAATTAATTTTTTAATCTATTAAACGTTGAAATTTTACTGAAATAAAGTACAGGCAATTAATAGATTCAGAAAACGCAATTATTTATTACGTAAGTATTTGAAAAATGTTAAGACACAAGTTTTATACAAAAACAATACAAATAGTATAACAAGTAGAGAGGTTGGTCATTGGTCGAAAGTAAAAATTTATTAAATAAATGTTTTAATCATTTTTTTTTGTTCACAGATAATTTTTCCTTTGCTGTTTTGCTACTTAAATTTTTCTTTAAATGTTTTATGCGGAAATGCATTCGTATTTTAAAGAAAAACGATTTCACATTTTCGGGTAAATCATTTTCGCTACTTTTATCCAACATATATTTTGTTAAATTACTAATATTACTAATAGAATCGCCATTTATTTTTCTAAACAAAATTTCAAGTTGTTTTAATTTGTTTAAAAACAAGCTATTAGGTTTCTTCAGCCCACCTTTGGAAACTTGGTTAACCCAAGAGAAGCCTCCTTCGTTATTTTTCGACTCAGAATTAGTTAGCTTAAGTTTTTGAATTATGTAGCCTGCTACATACTCTAACGCATCTTCCTCAAAACAATCAAAATCATTTTCGATGACACATGTTAATTCATTAGCCAGTTTTGCAATTTCCGTTTCGTTATCGTCAATGTTTTCCCCAAAATCTTCAATACCATCGTCAATATATTGTAGGCATGCTTTTTTGAATTGAAATTTGTTAGTTTCGTCTCACTCTGTGTTCCCTGTTTTTATAAGCTCGTTGTTCTTGGCTATTAACAAATGTTTTATTTGTAGATATCTATGTATATAAAAATTGTTAAAGAAAATTTATTTATTTACCTAGTAAATATTTTCGAAACCGATAAATAAATTGGATTGGACTTGGATGATCGCCGAAGCCTCTCATATTACTAAAAAAGTTTTCTACAATGTCTTGATTAAGGCGACTTGTTAATAAATATTCAATTGAAAGCTTCTCTTTCAGGTGTTGGTATAGTCCTTGAATCGATTTGTTAGTTATAATTACACCTTTTTGAAATTGTATTATAGATTTTTTTCCTGGTATAATTATTTCACTCATTAGTGCAGTCATTCTATTCAGTACATAGTTTTGTACCTCAATGTATTTACCATAAGGTTGCTTTGTGGGCAAGGTATTTGATGATTTCAATTTTGAATTGGTTATGTCAAACCAATCGTTAACAAGATCAAAGAAATCTGCTGTATTAATTGCGTTGTACAAATCAACACCGACAGAAAAACATCGACGGATAGCGCTGGCAATTGAATGGGAAAATAGCTTGGTCGCATATTTAAGTTTTTGCTTGCTACACTGCTTGAGGTTTAGATAATCCAGAGTCACATCGTTAGTTATTGATAGTTCAGATTTTGAACAATTTAGAATTTGAACAATGGTCTCGGGAGTAACCAACGTATTGTTGAATAAAATACCTGTATCAAATAGTTATTTGTATCAGGTTGAAAAGAAAGAATCAGATGAATTATTGAATAATGTACCTGTTTTAAGGAAATGATTTCTAATGAGTTTAATAAGATGTGGTGGATCAGCAATAACAAAAATAGGATTTTCAGGATTTGTTGGGTTTTCGAACCAATTTTTAGCTTAAAGTAGTAATATAGAAATATGTAGAATATAGGACTCAAAATTAAAAAAAAAACAAATCTCACTTATGCTTATATTTAGTTCTTTTAAAAGAGCTTGATTGGTAGGCCCCATATCCGAAACAATAGCAACAACTTCAAAGCCCGCAGTATTTAATGTGCCAATTATTTTGAAAAGTAATTTTATTCCATTTTTGTGTCAAAATCAAAAAAAAATCTTGCTTCCATGACTGTATTAAACCTCTTACTGTTAAAACTTGAACGTAGTTTGCTGAACGTCGTATATAATCTTTATTTGGATTTGGAAGAAAAAAAATCATTTACTCCTTTTACTGGTTCAAGAGAAAGTGTCGCATTTGGCATTAGACGTGCACGTTTTGTGGCTTGATGCAGTTCAATATAATCGGAGTCATTGAAATGATGCATGCAAATCCGGGAGTGTTTCTTCAGCTCAACACCGCAAGCTTCACTCCATTCTCTAATTTTATTTTCGGGACATTTTATAAATCTTACGAGATTCTGTTCAAATGAACATTTACACAAACAACATTTAACACGCATGTTTCTTATATTTTTTTAAATTAAATTTAAATTATTTCTCAATTTAGTTTTAATGTTTGATGTTTTATTTCAATTGTACTTTTATTTTTTGTTTTACTATGAGTCTGACAATTCAAGGCATGTGTAATTGAGAACTTATTTTGTAGTGATTCTACCTTTTATTGTTTTATTATGATTTTTGTCGACAATTTATTAAGATTTTTTGAAAATTTATTTATATTTTTCGGGATTTAAAAATCCCGAAAATTCCGGGATCCCGATATCGGGATTCCGGAATTTATTTAAAAATCCAGAATCCCGGGATTTTATTTGCTTTTTATAAGAAGCAAAATTTCGTGCTTTAGTTTTTTAGTTTTTTCTGACATGGTAAGTTCGAATATATTTTTAGTCTCAAAATTAACATGTGGTTGAAGAATTTGTGGACTAGCAATAGTGGCCCATAGCAATTAAAAACTGTGGCCCATAGCAATTAATACTAAACACCTATAACCCTAAAACTTGGAAAACTTTTACATCCATATTTGGGAGTAGTGTTTATAAAAAACCGAATTTTGGAAAAACCGGTCCTTCGGTTTACCGAAAATTGACCATTTCTAGAAAACCGGATTTTCGGTTAACGGAGTATAAAAAACCGATTAACCGAAAAGTTTGGAAATCTTTAAAATATTATAACGTTTAGTTGAAAAATGTCATTTTGCGAAATATTATGAATTACTTAATAAGATATTTGCACTTTTTAGTATAGATATGCACATTAATATATCATGAGAAAACAAACTTATACAGATCTGAAGATATTATTGATTCGTTGGGTATATGGAAGTTGCCATAGGAGGGATAAATTGACCTTTGAATATAAATATAACGCATCTATATCAATAAAAAAAATGTTATGTCCAGGACTATCAAGTATAGATAGTGTTCAGGCTCGCGACAATTCATCGGGAACGGAAGTGGACGACAACTGTCTCGACATAGTCATTGAGCCCCTGCTTTAATTGTGACCTCCCTCCGCTCGCTACGCCTGTGGTTGTTCAAATTGCTGTGAATGACGCTTAGGAATGCTGACAGGTGTCATTCTGACCTGTCAATCAACCTAAGCGCCATTACAGTTTGTGAAAAACCCCAGAAGCATAAATTCTCGGTCCGTTTCGTGAACGTTTGAAAAACTTCTCGATTTTTATTATACACGCGCAATAAACCAGTAAGTGCATCCTTCATTTTACCATCAAAGTTATTTATTCGTCTTAATAAATAACAAATTTCTTCATATAATGGTTGGAATTTGTTTAAATAGTTAATTTTTTATTGGTTTAAATGCCAAATTTTTACTAATTTCCTGATTGTCTGATATTGTAAATCTCCATTTTATATACATAATATATGTTTAACATTTCCTAACATTTGTTTAACAATCTTAGGTCTGTTTTCATATGCAAAAAACGGAAAATAATGTTTAGAAAAATATAATTATCTATCCAAAACTTTTTAAAAATCACAATAAAAAATCAAAGAAAACATAAAATTTTGTACTAAAAATTTTATTTTTTTGAAACCAATTAACCGAGACTTATAAACCGGATAACCCGGTTAACCAAAAATCAATGTTTTAAAAAAACCTGTTTGTGAAAAACCGAAATATGCAATAAAAACCGTTTTTTGGTTAACCGGTTTATAAACACTATTTGGGAGGAAATGGGAGAATTACCAATATCGGACATGGAATCTTTCATACGAAAAAAATGTGTATATCTTAGAAACTAAAGTAGTAAGAGTTTTAAAATATTGTACAAATACTTTCACTGTACATTAGAGTGACCCGTGGACCACTTTTTAGGATGAATACCTCTAAAACGATGCGTTTCAATGTTCTAAATACGAGAACCAGCTTCGTACCTGCGATTGAAATTCTTGATCTCAGTACAATATGTTAAAAAAATTCTGCAATCTTTTCGAATTGGGTGTCAAAAATTCCGTAATTTGGAGCTTATCGCGGGAAAAATAGTTAAATTTTTTGTTAGTGTATTTCTGGCCGCAAAATTTTAATTGTATTATAAAGGGCATAGAATTACAAAAAATTCTAAAAAATTCTCAAATGGGCTAAACCAAATACCAAACTATTTTTCAAATATTTGTCTGTATAAGCTAAAAATTACGACAATTTTGACACCCATTACGATAAAAAGCTAAAAAAATATGCCTCTCCAGCCGACTGAAAATCATTTTGTAGGCCAAAAATATTCTACAAAAATTATAAAATTATTTTTCTCGTAATCAGCTTAAAATTACGGAATTTTTTATTTTATTTTTCAAAAATTATACTGGGGTCAGGATTTTCAATCGCTGGTAGAAAACTGAGGACCATTCAAAAAAAATATTCATTATATTTCTCATGTTCAGTACATTAATGCGCATCGATTGAGAGGTAATCCTACATGAAATTCTTAAAAAGGTTGTTCCTCGGGACCCTCTACTGTACATATGTAAGTATAAGTATTGCCGACTAGAAAATCGTGGAGTTTTTTTTTCATATTTTTTTAGGGTACCGGAAAACACGGGGTAGAGCTATTATTTTATAAAAATTATAGGAATTTATAGTATACAGTCCGATATTTGAAATAACAGCAAATATAAGAAACAAAATTAATCCTTTAAAGCACATAAGATCAATATAACCCAAAGTTAGAAAACGGGAAAACATTATAAATTTGAACAATGCTCCATATCTGCGGTTTCCACCCTAAGTCAAATAAAAGTAGAGATGGCACATCTATAAAATATTGGAGGGATGAGCTGAGTATGTAAGCTACCTCTCCGGGAAAATATTATAAGAATGTTGGACTTTTTGCGGAATGCGTTATCCGCATAATATATGACTTCAACTTTTTGCTAAAGTACTGTGAATTTGGAACTTAACTAAATTCATATTCCGGGATATCAATATCCCTTATTTAATTGTAAGGAACAGAATTATCCGCCTGGAATAAAGACTTTTATTTCAGTACATATATATGGGTCATTTCGTGTCAAGTGACTTTAAAAATCGATGTCTTCTGATTTTGGTGATATTTGCACCAAGGTTAGTTGTTGCACAGTGGTATAGGAAAAAAAAGCGGTTAATCCGATTTTAATGAAATTTGGTATGCACAAAGAGGAAAATTTACATAGCACTATCATTTTCATCCATAAGGTTAACTCTTAAATTTGTTACATATATGGATGAAAATAATAGTGCTAGGTAAATTTTCTAAAAGATGTTTAGTTTTCCCTAATTAATTTGTCACTTAATAAACATTAGGTAGGCATGTTATATATCTATGGAAAGGTAATTTTGTCTATTTTTCAAAACTGTATATAATTTTTGAAAATTAAAAAATTCGCGGAATATTTTAAAAAAAAAAATTAAAAAATGTTTTTTATTCAGTTTTTGCGAAGATACAAATTTTTCAAATTGCAATAAAAATTTTATTTATGAATATTTTTTGATGAAATTTTACAGTTAGGTAGATTTTTTTACTCAAAATCCAAAATTAAATAAAAATTTCGAATTTTCTTATTAGAAATCCCAAAAAAGTTTTAAAAAATCCCAAAAATGGGATTTTTTGGTTTTTTGCCTATTATATCCATACCAGGGGCGGGGTTATCGAAACCCGTTACAAAATGATTAAGAACATATTAGGTCATATAAAACAGGTCACTATAATTTGATATCGACTATGCGATTTGAGAATTTTTGCTCAAAATTGAATTTTCCATAAAAAATAGGGTTTTTTTGGATGGACCTGGTCCCCTCGGTGTCAAAAATTTTTAGGTTTTGTTTCATTTATCATATTTTATGTAAAGTCAGCTTTCCAAAAAGTATAAATTCTATATACATCTTCTTAGAAACTTTTTAGATAACTTAAAAAGAAAAAGATACTTTTTTCCCAAAAAAATTACAAAAAATCGCCTTTTTTTAATTTTTTAAATTAAAATGCCTATAACTTTGGACTCAGTCATGATTTTTACATAATTCTTTCACTGCTTGATATATAAACTTGTTGTTAAGCGAATAAAAAAAAATATGGCTAAAATCGGGAATATTTGGACCCGCTATTATCAAAAAACTAAAGTAAGGACGGTAAAAATTTTAAAATTTTAATTTTCAAATGCGAATATCTCCTAAACTATAAGAGATAATTTACTGCTACGACGACATTTTTTATAGTGCTCGATGAGGAGATTCTATATACGAATTTTTTTTTAAATCGGAACTCAAATGAAGAAATAGGATCGTTTTAAAAATTTAACGTAGCCGAGGTGTCCTAATTTGAGGACCCTCCGCCGGGCCCCTGGTTGGCCTATAAGGTCCAAATTCAAAACCTAAACTCGACAACACCTCCTCTTTGTGCATACCAAATTTCATTAAAATCGGATTAACCGTTTAGAAGTTACCGAATTATTTCCCTCTTTTTTTTTCCTATACCACTGTGCGACCTTATTTTGCGGAAAAAAATAATTTTTTTAAAAAATTATACGTTAGAATTTTATGTTTTGTATCTTAAACAAAAGGTATTTAACACTATTTGCTTATGATATATAGAATTTACAAGTTTTTTTGCTTCATCGTATTTAATTGGTATTTGAAATATTTAGCATTGGAAAAAATGATAGAAACGATTCATAATATTACACTGGAGACATAAGTTAAGATTTCTTAAACGGCGTTTTTGTACTTATTTTAAAATTTTTTATTGCAAATGATATTCCCAATATCAAAATATACTGTTTCCTCGGTTCTTTATGTTAACGTGTGTGTTTAAGCGAGTTTTGTTGCGAGCTGCATTTTGGTAATTGCTCCTTTTAATGAATAATACTATTTTTAACAACGTTAGAATCTAATGCCAATTTTATACATCTTTGCTGGAAGATTCTAACGAGTAAACCGTTAACGGTACTTAAATATTGTTTGCCACCAAATTAAGTTCGTTTTACACAGTCTTAGATATTGATGTTGTCTACGACAAGCACTACGTGCACTTTATCTTTTATATAAAAACCTGCAAACCTTCTACGAGGTAATCTTTGGTTTTTAATAAAAAGGAGATCTACGTCTCACAAAACTTGAAAACTTTATTTTGTTTTATTTTCATACAAAATCTTGGACAAATTGGATTGATGCCAAACATTTGGTCCTAGCGAACCGGATTCCTGAATTGAGTACTGGATTTTATTGGCATCTTTTGAAGTCCATCATCCTCAATAATACAGTCCACTGGCAATATATTTATTATTTATTTCTACGAAATAATTAAGGTACGTAAATATATTTTGTGAGCAAAAGTGAAGTGATAAAAAACTCGGTTGTTTTAACGCGCACACATACACAAAGTTCTTTTTGTATTTTTTCGTCATTTTTACTTTTAATATTTAATACAGTGCAATCTATCCCTTAATTAATTTTTTGGAAATTTTAATTTTTTTTGCTCCGACTGACAATAAATTAAAGTTATTTTTTTATTTTCAATAAATTAGTGTTTTTATATTTTCTTTTGTGCTTCATTTGTTTACAGATTTACATCTGTAAAATATAAAAACAAAATACATATACGGTTAATTCTTGTTCTTCCATTATATTGGTCACCCTACGGTCGGTCAGTTTAGCCATTGTCACGTTTGTTGCTTGACATTTAAAACTAATTATAATATTTTTTGTCGTGAATTAGTTCTGATTTTTAATTTCCTTACATTTTATTAATTTTTTTTAATATTAAACATGTCTGTTACGCCACTAAACGAATTTATTAGAGCATCGGATGCTCTTGTCACTTCCGGCGCGATGTTTAATGATTTAGGTGAGGAAATTCATAACGTTTATACATTAGAGATTCAGGGCGAGGAAATAAGACGATTGTGGGAGGAAGTTAGGACATCTTATACAGCTTGTCTAAAGTTTTTCGAAACTTCTGCCTCCAGTAAATCTAGTGATGTAGACGTGGCTGCTTCGAAGTATCAGACCACATATATGGCTTATTTTCAATGTTTAGGCTCTATTAATCAGAAAATGGACAAATTTAAACGTGATTCGAAGAATAGTAACTCTTCAGCGGTAAATTTAAATTGTGGCAATTCAGAACACAATCTGACTCTACCCCCTTGTGATGTCGACACATTCGGTGGGGATTATGTTTCTTGGCCTACTTTTCGAGATTTATTCACGGCAATTTATATAAATAGCTCGCGGCTTAGTAATATAGAACGTCTTTGCCATTTAATACGTAAAACCGAGGGTGAAGCTAAAGATATTGTGACAAAATATCCATTAATTAATGAAAGTTTTGACTTAGCCTGGCGCGATTTGAAAGAAACATATGAAAATACTCGTATGTTGGTACATAACCAACTCAAACTTTTATTTGGTCTTCCTTCCTTTGACAAGGAATCAATAACAGCCCTTAAAACTTTACAACGAGGAATTAATAGTTGCCTTACGGCTCTTTCTATTTATAAAATTCCTACTGAGAATTGGGACCCAATTATTATTTTCATATGTATTCAGCGTCTGCCTAGGTCAACTGTGATTTTATGGGAACAGGGCGTTAAGGACAAATCTGTGTTGTCTACTTGGCATGATTTTGATAACTTTCTGACGGAAAGAATTCAAACATTGCAATGTCTTCACGACCTTAAAGAGACCAACTCTACTGATGTGGAATCTTCTGTACATTCTTACGATGCTACTTCCTCAAAACCATCGTGTATATTGTGTCCAAACCAGTCCCATTTTTTGCGAAATTGTCGAAAGTTTAAAAATCTTTCAATAATGGAAAGAATTTCTACCGTAAACAAATATAATTGCTGTTCTAATTGCCTTTCGAGGACACATAATGTCAGCAATTGTAAAGTTAATAGTAATTGTTTTATTTGCAATAATCGGCACCATTCTATGCTTCATATTCAGCATACAGAAATGCCTTCTGTTTCTACTGAACAGAATTCTGGTGCTGTTCTACGAACCACTAATTCGCCTCAAAATAATCAACCATCGACAACGTCGAATAATATTACGTCAAACCGTCAAGTATTTCATACTAGATATAATCAGTTCGTACTCTTAGGGACAGCGACTGTTAATATAAAACATAATAACAATAAGTATCAGGTCCGTGCTTTGATTGATCCGGGTTCGGAATGCTCGTTTATTACTGAGCGATTACGAAAAAGGTTTAACATTTCCTCGCGTTCTACGAATGTTGAAATTTCTGGTGTCAATAATACTGCATCAGTAGTTTCAAGAAATATTTGTTCTTTGAAAATCGGATCTAACTTCGATTCTTCCGTAGAACTAAATATAAATGCATTTGTTTTACCAGAAATATCGACAAATTTGCCTACGACTTCCGTCAACGCCAACATTCAAAAATTATTGCCAAATCTTCGTTTGGCGGATTTTAATCCTTTTGATAGCCGACCTATTGATATCCTTATTGGCGCTGATCTATACCCTTGGATTGTTTTACCGGATATACAACGAAACTTATTAGGGTCGTTATTAGCACAAAAGACGATTTTTGGCTGGATTCTGACAGGTCCAGTTAATCCTAATCAATTTAATTCAGTTTTTAACTTTCCGGAATATTCGACTTGGTCGCATAGGAATTGAAATACTTTTATCGAAAAATTTACTTCATTATCACTAAATAAGCTCACTAAAATATGTTTACGTTTTGCCTAATATTTAAGTATTTAGTTTATACAGTTGATGGATCTGTCATAAAACCAACCATGATTCATTCGGCTTAAGATATTGCAAATGAATTATTATATTGTCATTAGTTTCATTCGGCTTAAGATATTGCGAATGAATTATTATATTAACATTTGTTTCATTCTGCTTAAGATATTGCAAATGAATTAATTGTTACAATATGCTTGAGATATTGCAAGGTGGCCGGCAATGTTTAAGCGAGTTTTGTTGCGAGCTGCATTTTGGTAATTGCTCCTTTTAATGAATAATACTATTTTTAACAACGTTAGAATCTAATGCCAATTTTATACATCTTTGCTGGAAGATTCTAACGAGTAAACCGTTAACGGTACTTAAATATTGTTTGCCACCAAATTAAGTTCGTTTTACACAGTCTTAGATATTGATGTTGTCTACGACAAGCACTACGTGCACTTTATCTTTTATATAAAAACCTGCAAACCTTCTACGAGGTAATCTTTGGTTTTTAATAAAAAGGAGATCTACGTCTCACAAAACTTGAAAACTTTATTTTGTTTTATTTTCATACAAAATCTTGGACAAATTGGATTGATGCCAAACAGTGTGTTTTTTTTCAACGCCTATGACCATATGAGCTCTGACGGTTGAATTAGAGCCACGAATTTCATATTTTCTTAAATAAAAAGTTAAAAGAGTGAAACAAATCGCTTAACATTTTTAAATTACTTAAAAATTAGTTCTTGAAAAGATTTCGAGCCGAAGAAGTTTTGAATCCGCTTACAGATAACGATAATCCACTGATTTTTGGTCCAGATTTTGAGCAACTCAACCCATTCTTGGTGGTTAAAAAGGGGCTTAAATATCAAAATATCTTGATGGACAGGTAAAATAAGTTGAATTTAAAAGTAAAACTTCAAGAAATGTAAAAATTTTGAAAAATAATTTTAAATTTAGGTATAGTACTGTTTGGGAATTAATACTAGTATATAGACCCAATACGATCTATTGCAAAAAATAAAACAGAATATTTTTAAATGAGGAAAATAAAATATGTTTTTTATTTCATTACCTTTTCTAAAATCTAATACGTTTATTTTATGAAAAAGATTACAAAGAATATTCATTCTGATGTTTTTATGTGATAGGGTGCATTTTATCTAAACTTACGTTACAGTAAACTACCTACAATACAAACAGAATTTTAAAATTTTTTAGATTTTGTGAACTTTTTGTGTTAAATTTAACTAATTTTAGCAATATCACAAGTCCAACAATATACTTTGATGTTTAAGCCCATTTTTAACCACCAAGATCGGGTCGAATTGCAAAATAACGAAATATTCCTCGAACTTTGGGTGAAAAATCGGTGGATTGTCGTTATCTATAAGTGAATTCAAAACTGTTTCTTCTCGAAATCTTCTCAAAAACTAATTTTTTAGAAAATCTAACCATTAGAAGTTATATCTTTCACTATCTGAACTTTTTATTTAAGAAAACTTGAAAGTCGGGCCTCTGATTCAGCTGTCAGGATCCATATGGTAAACCAAGCTTCAAAAAAACAAATGTTCACATAAAAATTAAAGTAAAAACTATACTTTTATATTAAGAATCTCATTTATAATTAAAATTTTTAAAAATAAATACAAAACGCAGTTTAATAAATCTCAGCTTGTGTTCCCAGTGTAATACTGTGAATCGTTTCTATTAGTTTTTCCAATGCCAAATTTTTTAAATAGCAATAAAATACGATGGAGCAAAACAACTTAGAAACTCCATATATCATAGCAAAGTAGACTTAAATACTTTTGTTTATACTTTTTGTTTAATAAAGTGCAAAAGTGCTCATGCTATATTCTTTCAGCGAAAAATCTGTTAAATGATTACTGAATATGGAATTTTGTTTAAATTCATTTAGTTTATATACAATGCTACAAAAATGACAATAAAACAAAATCATTGCACCTAAAATTTTTCTGTATAACATCCAAAGTTAAAGTAAATTCACATTTTTGTCGGACAAAATAAAGTGTAAATTTTATATATCATTATTTAAATTTTTTGTATATCAAAACTTTTATCTAGTTTGGTTCTTACTTAAGCCATATATATATATATATATATATATATATATATATATATAGATATATATATATATATATATATAGATATATATATATATATATATATATATATATATATATATATATATATATATATATATATATATATATATATATATATATATATATATATATATATATATATATATATATATATATATATATATATATCAGAATTTTATGTTTTGTATCTTAAATAAAAGGTATTTAACACTACATATATAGAGTTTACAAGTTTTTTTGCTTCATCGTATTTTATTGTAATATTCAGCATTGGAAAAAATAATAGCAACGATTCATAGTATTACACTGGAGACATAAGCTAAGATTTTTTAAACCGCGTTTTTGTGCTTATTTAAAAAATTTTAATTGTAATTGATATTCCCAATATCACAATATACTGCTTCCTCTGTTCTTTGTGTTAATGTGTGTTTTTTTTTTTTCAACGCCTGGTTGACCATATGAGCTCTGACGCCTGAATTGGAGCCACGACTTTCAAATTTTCTTAAATAAAAAGTTAAAGCAATGAAAGAAATTGCTTAACATTGTTAAATTACTTAAAAAATTTGTTCTTGAAAAAATTTCGAGCCGAAGAAGTTTTAAACCCGCTTACAGATAACGATAATCCACCGATTTTTGGACCAGATTTTGCGCAATATTTCACATTTTGGCAACTCAACTCGTTCTTGGTGGTTAAAAAGGGGCATAAATATCAAAGTATCTTGATGGACAAGTAAAATAAGTTGAATTTAAAACTAAAATTTCAAGAAATGTAAAAATTTCGACAATTAATTTTAAATTTAGTACTGTTTGGGAAATAATACTAGTATATAGACCCAATACGATCTATTGCAAAAAATAAATCAGAATATTTTTAAATGAGGAAAATTAAATATGTTTTTTATTCTAAAATTTTTTTCATAAAATAAACGTATTAGTATTTTATGAAAAAAAATTACAAAAAATATTCTTTCTGATGTTACAGTAGACTACCTACAATTCAAACTTAATTTTAAAATTTTTTAGATTTTGTGAATTTGTTAAATTTAACTTATTTTAGCAAGAACGGGTCGAATTGTAAAATAGCGAAATATTGCTCGAAATTTGGCCCAAAAATCGGGGATTGAGGTTATCTATAAGTGGATTCAAAACTTTTTCTTCTCGAAATCTTCTCAAAAACTAATTTATTAGATAATTTAACCCTTAGAAGTCATATCTTTCACTATCTTCACTTTTTATTTAAGAAAACTTGAAAGTCGGGCCTCTGATTCAGCTGTCAGGATCCATATGGACAATCAAGCTTCGAAAAAAACAAATGTTTGCATAAAAATTAAAGTAAAGACTATACTTTTATATTAAGAATTTCATTTATAATTAAAATTTTTAAATAAATACAAAACGCAGTTTAACAAATCGCAGCTTGTCTCCCCAGTGTAATACTGTGAATTGTTTCTATTATTTTTTTTAATGCCAAATTTTTTAAATACCAACATAATAAAACAATAATAAGGTAGAATCAGTAGAAAAGTACGTTCTCAGTTTTACATGCCTTAAATTATCACAAAAAAGAAAATTAAAAAATATAAAGAAAAACATCAAATAAAAATTATAGGAAATTTTTTGTTAAGAAAATAAAATTGAATAATTTGAATCAAAAAAATTGTAAAACCAATAAAAATCAAAAACAGGATAAAGAAGTGTGGAATGCTTTTCATTTGTAGTTTTTATATTTTCCGTAAAAATTACTGAGAACTTTTTCAAATAAAAATCAATAATAAAAAATACAAATAAGTTTTAAACCATAACGCCGAAATAAAAATTAGGCAGTGATTTTTATTTTTTAAAATAAATTATAAAACTTATTATGCGATATTTACGTTTAAAACACATTAAAAATGATCGCGTTTAAACAGATATTAATAGAATATTCGTAAAAATTCTTTACCACTGATATCATCGACCAAATTTGCTGAAATTGTGCAAAAAACATCAAATAAAAATTATTGGAAATTTTTTGTTAAGAAAATAAAATTGAATAATTTGAATCAAAAAAATTGTAAAACCAATAAAAATCAAAAACAGGATAAAGAAGTGTGGAATGCTGTTTGTGTGTGCCATTTCATTTTTAATTCAGAAAATACAAATTGCTTTTCATTTGTATTTTTTATATTTTCCGTAAAAATTACTGAGAACTTTTTCAAATAAAAATCAATAATAAAAAATACAAATAAGTTTTAAACCATAACGCCGAAATAAAAATTAGGCAGTGATTTTTATTTTTTAAAATAAATTATAAAACTTATTATGCGATATTTACGTTTAAAACACATTAAAAATGATCGCGTTTAAACAGATATTAATAGAATATTCGTAAAAATTCTTTACCACTGATATCATCGACCAAATTTGCTGAAATTGTGCAAAAATTAGATCCGAAAATTGGAAAATTTAAATTCTTTAGGTGATTTTTATTCTTTGTTTTGAAAAATAAAAATCATTGATTGATTTCTATTATTTGTTTGAATAAATAAAAATTACTGAGTGAGTATTATTACAAAAAACACAAATAATTTTTTATTGAAACAAATAGCATAAAAATCAAAAATAATTTTTATTTTCAATTTTTATTATAAAAGTCAAGAAAAAGAAGTTTATTGAGGAAATCGATTAAAAAGGATCTGGGAAATCTTTAAGTGAGTGAAGATAAATACGACAGGTTAAATACGTTTTTCATGTAAGGAAAAAAATATCGCATGCGATAAAAAAGTATTTAATATTTGAAATAAGCGTATTTAAACATATTTATATAGATTTTTACACATAATTGTAAAAATAATGCACATATATCCTTAAAATTATAATTTTAAATTGCAGATAAAAACATTTTAAGAAATTCATTGAGTTATATGGCAAATATAAACCCTTCTATCTTAAAAACATGCAAAACACAAAGTCATTGAACTATCGAAATATGCAGAAGTTTTATCAAATATAAAATTTTTAAAGTTTTTGAAAATAAGTGTAAAATTATTAGTTTATGGGAGATGTGATCCGTGTATTTTCGCATCTCGGAGTACGCAACCCAGTGAAGAATACAGGCAATCTCTTAAAAGTTCTGAGTTCTTACAGTGACCACTATTTTTAAAAAATATTTTTTCAATATATGAGTTCTTGGAGGGATGTGGTCACTATGACCATATCCTTCGACCTCGGAGAGTGTAAACCAATGGAGAGCATAAACCATAGTTTATGCTATTTAACTTAGTTTTTAGTTTTTCCAAATTGAGTTTGTGGAAATTTACAAAATTTTTTTAAAACGTATTTTTTTCATATAAAAATTCTTTGAGGAATTTAGTCACTATGACCAAATCATTCGAACTCGGAGAATGAAAACCAGTGGAGAGCATAAACCATAGTTTTTGCTATCTAACTGCGTTTTTAGTTTTTCCAAATTAAGTTTGTGGAAATTTATACGATTTTTTGAAAATGTTATTTTTTTCATGTATGTCAGTATGAGTTCTTGGAGGGATGTGGTCATTATGACCATATCCTTCGACCTCGGAGAATGAAAACCAGTGGAGAGCATAAATAATAGTTTATGCTATCTAACTGCGTTTTCAGTTTTTCCAAATTGAGTTTGTGGAAATTTATAAGATTTTTTCATATAAAAATCCTTTGAGGGATGTGGTCACTATGACCATATCCTTCGACTTCGGAGAATGAAAACCAGTGGGGATCATAAACCATAGTTTTTGCTATCTAACTCTATAAAAAAGTGAAACCTTCTATATATCATTGTAAAAACAATTGGACTCATAATACTTAATGTTATTAACAATTCATAAAAAAGTCCATCATGCGATAAAAACTTTTTTGAAATTAATTTAAACATTTTTAAATGTTGCAATTTAAAATGTTTCTAAACATATATTTATTTTGAAGTTGCAAGTAACTATTTCTATTTTGTTCGATTGCAATTAAGTTTTCGTATATGATTTTTTACCAAAAAAAGGTCGAACAAGTTTGCTAAAAAATCCGTTACATTTTCTATGAGCTTTAATGTGAAACAGAAGAAAATAGTCGTTAAAGTGACAATATCTAATGTGAAGTTGATTATTATAAAAGTGTAAAGTTTTTTTTAAAAAGTGTCTCTAAATAATACAATATGTTAAGAAAGGAAATATACTTATTGGACTTAACAAAACCATATACGAATGAAACTAGAGATTGGATGCAGAAAATATGTGTACAGAATTTTTTATTTATTGATGTTTAATTTTTTTAAAGGTATGAAATATTAAAGTCCTTTAAACAGAAGTAGATATATGAAAATGGAAAATTGAGTATACACTTTTTCTATATACAATATTTTTTTATGTTTTTATGGTCTTGTTCAGGTCCAATAAGTAATGTCCATCATTTTTTGATTGCAATCTCCATTAAGAAAATGTTCTATTTTAAAATAATTTTGCAATGGCTTAACTAATAAGGATGTATGAACATTTAAGTGTATGGTTCAGAATAGATAACACAGTGAGACAAAATAAACGAAAATTGAAATACCTGGGAAGTGATACTAATTTTCTGAAAGGTGGATACGAGTAGAATAAGAATATGTTTTTGAAATTTGCCAAACACCTCCAAAATCTTGAGTTAAGTGCAAAAAACCGGGTTTCCGTACCTTTAAGCACTTATAAGACAGTTTCTCTACGAATTTAGAAAGCAGAAGCTGAGGCCTTTATAATAACATATATAATGTTTAAGTAACCTGGAGAGATATGTGTGAATTTTATCAGCAAACATATTTTTTATTTTAGTTTAACACTGTTGTCCAAGTTGGAGATGTTTTTTGAAAGTATTTTATATAGGAACCGTATTATTTATTAACTGATTAGAAACCTATGTTTATTTTTTAGTAAGATGCAACTTTGTTTTTAAAAATCCGTTAGCAATTGACGACGTGATTGATCTTTTTTAATACAACATTTTTTTAAAACTGATTTTTTGAAAGATACTTTATATGGGGGATAGGGCTAAATATGGGCTGATCCTCATACAATTTGGTGGAAGGATTTAGATTTATATAATTAAAGTCGTTTGCTTAAGGAGGATTTGCATGGGGACTAGGGTCAAATAAGGTCCGATCAATACAAAGATCGGTATAAATGACTTTGCTGTAATCTTTAGTGATACTGCTGATTCTTTGGACAATACGGTCCAGTCTAGTCCCCATACAAACCCTTCTTCAGAAAATGACTTAAATTCCATAATTCTCCTCTTAGTATTAGCATCGGCCCTTTAACCCTATTTGCCATATAAAGCATCCTTCAGAAAATCAGTTTTTGAACAAATTTGAATTAAGAAAAAGATCAATAACATCGTCAATTCCTCACGGATTTTTAAAAACAAAGTTGAGTTTTTCTCATGTATAGACGTGGATTTCTAATCAGTTAATAAATAGTACGGTTCCTATATAAAATACTTTCAAAAAACATCTCCAAAATTAGACAACGGTGTAAAACTAAAATAAAAAATATGTTTGCTGATGAAATTCACACATATCTCTACAGGTTACTTAAACGTTATATATGTCATTAAAAAGGTCTTAGCTTCTGCTTTCTAAATCCATGGAGAAACTTAAAATCGGTTCAGATTCAACTAAGTTACTGACTTATAAGTGCTTAAAGGTACGAAAACCCGGTTTTTTACCCGTAACTCAAGATTTTGGAGGTGTTTGGCAAATTTCAAAAACATATTCTTGTTTTACTCGGATCCCCCTTTAAGAAAAATAGTATTACTTCTTTTTTGACGCATCTTGTTTATGTAACGCATAAACATTATGAGATATAATTAGAAATAGAACATATTCTTATCACTAGCGCACTTGAAAACCCACCCTTAGATGGGAATATTAAATTGATAAGATTGAATGCATAAAAAGAGTGCTGAGGTCTTATCTTAGTTCTAAGTTAGTTTTAAGATTTTGTTTAATAGTTCTTAAGTTTTTAGTTTTATAAATAAATTTAGTGTTTAAAAAGAATCCAACGAGTGCCTTACAACCACTCGCGATCTTTTAACATTCAGAGTGTACATCGAGATTAGGACGAGTGCTTTACAACCACACGCCATCTCGTGACATTCAACAATAAAAATATATATTTTGTTTTATGTATTTTTTTTACATTTGGTCCTTCGACCCCGATCAGTGCCGTGGCCAGGTTCACTGTTCGTGAAAAAAGCGTCAATCTCGGCTTCGACAGAGATTGAATTAGCAACAGCTAATTATAAATCTAATATATCAGGTCTGTCACACATTCCGATCGAAATGGTTTCAATTCCGTATTATTATTCCGATCATTTTTGTTTTAGCTTCTCCAAATTCCGAATTATTTCGTAAATTGACAAAAAATGAATAAAATTATATAGATTTCATTTAAAATTGTTCTTGTTTAGCTAATCAAAACAAGAACCATGTTTTTAGTAAAGGTTCTTATTATTAAAACTAAGAAAAGCGTTAATTACATACAAATATCAATTCCACTTCAAAAACTGAAAGTGGTTTCATTCCGAAAGAATTTTTCGTTTTCTTTTTTAGAAGAAGCAAAAATACGGAAATAATTCCACTTTCGATCGGAATGAAATTCTGTGACAGGCCTGTATATAACATGTATATTAAAAAATAAATAAAATAAATACAATGTGTCGACAACAATAGAAGAAGACCTAGAAGCAAGGCTACGGAAGTACATGGAATCCACGATAATCTCCATTGAAGAAACGATGAGAGATGAGATGCTGATAATGCTGCAAACTGCAGAGCAGCAAATTAAAGCACCACTTAATGAAAATGCTCAAAAAGAGCAAAGAGCTCCAAGAGAGCTAGAAGAAACTCGACCAGAGTTGAAAAGAGCTCCAAGAGAGCCTGAAAATGCTAAAAAAGAGCAAAAGGTTCCAAGAGAACCAGTAGAAACTCCACGAGAGTTAAAAATTACTCCACGAGAGTCAGAAAATGCTCCAAGAGAGCAAAAAATCTCTATAAAAAAGAGATAATAAAAGCTCCACGAGAGCTGGAAATGGCATCAATGCCAGAAAAGGTTTCAAAAAGCCATGAAGAAACTCCACCAGAGTTAAAAAGAGCTCCAAGAGAGCCTGAAAGAGCTTCAAGAGAGCAAAATGAAGACCGTTGCGATGAAAAGAAGGAGGTAACGGAAAATAAATATGATGATGAACAAACGGTGGTTGCCGTTAAAGAAGATTATCTACATGAGGAAGATACTGATCCTGAACAACAAAAAGAAGAGTATAAACACAACACAGAAGTGTTTAAGAAAGTAACATTTAACCTATGCACGTGTTGCTATCGTGGTGAACACGAATTGGAAGAATGTCCAAAATTTGCGTCTCTTTCACATGAGAGCAAATTTTGGGAGATTGAAAAGAAAATGAAAAGATCAAGAGAAGGGATTACTGGAGTTATAAATTTATATAATTATGTAAGCGATATTGACGAAAGAATTTTACTGTTGAGCAACTATATGAAGCAATTTGAATATTGCTATTCTCAGTGCGGTATGTTCGAAATGGACATATTAATTCAGTGGCACAGATCAAATGTCAAATACGAGAAAGAAATCCAATTACTATTGCAGAGGAGAGCTGAAATTAGAAAAGAAGCAGAAGGCGAGAATAATGAATCTTATTACAAATACAGATTTATTTCAACAATTCAACACTCTGAAGAATCCGATTCAGTTAGTGGTTTGTCTAATGTTCCTGCTAAAATTTCCCCGGCAAGTCCTCATTTTGGAGGATTTTATGATGGTGACAACACATTCTTGGGCGCTTCTGCTGAATATACTGTTGAAGAATCAATTGGAGATGATGAAGAAGATGAAAAAGGGAGTACTGGTGATGTTTTGGAAATTACAGTTGCTGTAAGGGATGCTTCGAAAGAACATGCTTTAATCATCACTAAAGAATATATTGATATACAAGTAATTGAAGACAGATATGATTCTTCAAATTTAGATCCTGTTCCTGTTAAGCGCATCAAAAGCAAATTAGTTACTAAACATGAAGTTCCAGAAGTTATTAGTGCTATTGTGGAAAAAGAATCAGATGACTACGATTTTAATTTCTCGAGCGCTTATCATGATGCTATTGTTGATGAAAAAGGTGCTTTAGAGAAACAACTCAATAATATCAACACTGAAGTTAAATATGCCACTAAAGATGCTAATAATAATTCCGATGAGGGGATTCAAAATGAAACTGGAGCTATCGCAGATGAAACCAATGCTAATGATACCACAACCGAAGTCAACATATACGATGTGGCATTAAATATGTGTATTAATGCCAACAATGAAAGTACCGATGACGACAATGCTGATAATGATGCTAATAATGACGTGGAACTTGCCGAGGAAGAAACTGGAGATATCGATAATGAAGGCGGTGCTGATAATGAATTAGCCGAATATACTGGTGAAGAAACATTCTCTTACGCCAACAAAGATAATAATCCAGCCGATGAAGAGAGAGATTTAGAATTGAACAAAGCGAGCCGGAAGAAGAGAGCTAAGCTGTGGTCGTGGATTCCTGGCTACTACTGCTACAAGTATAGGAAGAGCAAGTCATGCCAATGATTCTGTACCGGTTTATTATACATAAGTGTTCATAAATTACTATTACATATTTAGAAAAAATAATTATACATATATTCAGTATTTCCCCTGGCAGAATGTTCAAACGTATTTGAACATGGTTTAAACTCTTATTTCGGTGCATGGGTTTGGTCATAAAAACTATTCGATTTGTTCACTTGAGTTACAAATAAATATTTATCGCTTGGTTTTTTATGGCAACCTTTAGTAATGATAAGAATTCTAGTACTAAGATGCACATTAATTCTCTTGTTTATTTAACGCATAGACATTATGAGTTATAATTAGAAATAGAACATATTCTTATCACTAGCGCACTTGAAAACCCACCCTTAGATGGGAATATTAAATTGATAAGATTGAATGCATAAAAAGAGTGCATGAGGTCTTATCTTAGTTCTAAGTTAGTTTTAAGATTTTGTTTAATAGTTCTTAAGTTTTTAGTTTTATAAATAAATTTAGTGTTTAAAAAGAATCCAACGAGTACCTTACAACCACTCGCGATCTTTTAACATTCAGAGTGTTCATCGAGATTCGGACGAGTGCTTTACAACCAAACGCCATCTCGTGACATTCAACAATAAAAATATATATTTTGTTTTATGTATTTTTTTTTACAGGTAGAAATATTTAAATAAATCTGTATATCCTTAATAGCTAGTATCATATGTAAATGTAATTTTTCTAACTCTTTTTCTGTAACGCATAGCTATTAATTACCCGAATTCCAAATTATATTGAATTATAAACATTTATATTAAATATATGTATGATTTATTTACAGTGAAAAATTAAAATGTAATATACATACACTCCCGCTCACTTAAATAGGTTCACTGTTTTGTTTACATTCAAATTAATTTTTTGCAAAAAATATTATATATTAAATTTTAAATAATAACATGATGTCTTAGGTATCACTAGTGAAACAAAAATTAGTGCAATACTTAATAACCGATTTTTAATAATTTTTTTTTTCTAAAATACTACGTTTTTGAACAATATTTTTTTGGCTCATTTGAATAGGTTCGTCATCTTTAATTGACAAAAACAACAACAAATTGCATTTTTCATGAAACTTTTTTATTTTTATAAACATTTTTACAAGGTTTTAGAAAAGATTTACTAAGGAACATATCCGCCGTTACTTGATATAACTCCGAAAATGCGTGGTGATAAAGAGTTATATAGATTCTTAAATAATGGCAAGGAAATTTCGGTCCAAGCCTTTTTAGTTCCTTCTATTTAGGCTTCATTTGTGTCATACTGTCTGCCCGACCTATACACATTACGAGAAAGAATATCGAAACCTTTTCAATAATAAATATATGAGAAGATTATGGAGGCCACTCCAAAATTTTTACATTCTGGCTTCGAATCCACCCTTTTACAGCCCTGGCGGTATGGATCGGGGCATTATATTTTTGAAATATCCACGGTAATGGTTCAAAGATATCCGAAAATGTGAAAAAAACTGTTTACAGTATGGCATTACATTTATTACAATTCTTACTAGATGAAAGAAATTTATGCTCACATGTTTCATAATACGAAATTGCCCCCCACTACATCCCACATCATCAACAGCTATGCAAACGACTCAGGTAGAGCTCTTCCTTTCAAAATCATAAAAATAATGATTATATCGATCTGGACCTTCTAAATTAAAAATTTTTTCATCCGAAAAAACAAGATGTTGATATAGCTTTTTATAACCATGCGTTCACGTGCAAACTGAAGAGGATTTCTCTTTACGAGTGACAATTGGAGTGCCTTTAATTAATTTTTTAATATTTCTAAAGCCTTGGCCCTTCTTACAATTCGTTTTACTATAGCTAGGCTTGCTGTAACACCCACTTTTTCTCTAATTTTTGCTACAGAATCACTTGACTTGGAGGCAAATTTTATGAAATCTCTTCTATCCGCTTTTGTTTTGACTCTATATGCAGTTCCATTTATGTTTTCCTAATATTCAAACAGTTTTCTTATAAAATTGCGAATAACATTCTGAATTTGGCCAATTTTTTTTTGCAAATTCCTGTGATTTTGGACAGCTTCCAAAAACGCTTGAATTTTGCCATTTTATTCTTTAGTTAATGGTTTACCGCAACCTATTTGTTAAAAATATATTGTCTATATTCACAGACAATACAATATGAATGGATTTTACTCACTGCCAGCAGTAAACTGATTTTATTCTGATTGAACTTAATCAAGTGAACCAAAAAAATATAACTAAAAAACGTAGTATGTTAGAAAAAAAATTATTAAAAATCCGCTATTAGGTATTGCGCTAATTTTTGTCTCACTAGTGATACCTAAGACATCATGTTATTATTTAAAATTTTAATATTACTAGTTAGTCCATTATTTTTTGCAAAAAATTAATTTGAATGTAAACAAAACAGTATACCTATTTAAGTGAGCGGGAGTGTATCACTATTTTTACTGTGTAAAAAGTAACATTATTTTATTTTAGAATTAATTAATAAACACAATTTTAACATAATTATATTTTTCTCAACATTGTTTATTTTAATTCTGTCTTGCGACTATAGTTCAAATATTTGCATCACAGTACCACTGTATGTATGTAACATATTTTTCTATTAACATACATTTATACTTCTTTGTATTTGTCAAACAAGTTTGAGCCCCTGTTTTTGAGCTTGATCATTTTGTTGCGCCAAAGAGAGCAAGTAACAAGTTGTATTATCTTAGAAATTATGTTAACAGTGTGTATGAATTAGTTTAGACAACAAATTGAGCTAAAGACTTGAGTTGCGCCTGCTACTTCAACACGTTCTAGATTAAAGTTTAATAAATTCATCGCATAAACTTGTTGCCCCGTTTTCTAAATCATATCTTATAATTTTTCAAAAAATTTTATAAATTTCTACAAACTCAATTTGGAAAAACTAAAAATGCAGTTAGATATCATAAACTATGGTTTATGCTCTCCATTGATTTTCATTCTCCGAGGTAGAAGGATACGGTCATAGTGACCACATCCCTACAAGAACTCATATGTGAAAAAAATATATTTTCAAAAATATATATAAATTTCTACAAACTCGATTTAGAAAAACTGAAAACGCAGTTAGATAGCATAAACTATGGTTTATACTTTCCACTGGTTTTCATTCTCCGTGGTCGAAGTATTTTTTCATAGCGACTACATCCATCAAAGGATTTTTATATGATGCTATTACATTTTCAAAAAATCTTATAAATTTCCACAAACTCAATTTGGAAAAACTAAAAACGCAGTTAGGTTAGGTTGATAGGAGGATGTATACTACATCAAATCCGAAGAAATACACCTAGGCCACTATCGGGCCTGTTGTGCGCTCCAATTCAAGAAAAAAAAAAAAAAAAAAAAAAAAAAAAAAAAAAAAATTGTTTACTGAATGTTCAGAAACTCAGTTTCCTGGACGTAATTCCTAAGAATCTTCCAATCGGTGTTGGTTAAGAATGTTATTTCCGGAATAACATCACTTCCAAGATACTTGGATCTAACTTCGACGAATGCCTGACAATGGCAAAGAAAGTGCTCCAGAGTTTCACTGTCCTCTCCACATGCTCTACATTCGTCTGAATTCGCACGTCCAATTTTGTATAGATGTGCTCGTAATCCTGTGTGTCCACTTAGAATACGTACCATCATACTAACCTCAAACTTGCTCATTTTGAGAAGATTTCTCGTCTTGCTCTCATCAGGGTCACCCCATAGAATCTTTGTGGTTCTACCCACCGTTTCATTATTCCAAGAGGCCTTATGGGATTCTCTCATCCATATTTTTAATTCAGCTTTTGTTGCGTCGAATGGTTTTGCGTTTGTCAGGTTAACTACATCGAGCTCCCTTCCCTTTAAAGCTATTACATTTGCCCTTTCGTTGCCGATTACTCCCGAGTGGCCTGGTACCCATATGATGTGAACCTTACCTCTGGGAGAGTATTAAGTTAAAGCTTTCTTACAATCCAATACGGTCTTAGATTTAATTCTATCACCTGATATCGCACAAATTGCCTTCTGGCTGTCGGTAAATATATTAAGCCCTGTGGGCGCCATATTTATTCTAATCCAATTTACACATTCCGTTATTGCTCGTACTTCTGCCTGGAAGCTTGTGTTATGATTAGGTAAACGGTGGTATATTTCTGTTTCTGGGTCTTCAATATAGAACCCCAGACCCACTTTGTCCCCTAATTTAGAGCCATCCGTGTAGCAACGGATTCCTACTGGTATTTGCTCTAATGATCCGCTTGACCAAGACATTCTATCTGGGATTAGCGTTTCAAAGTTTCTGACATATTCAGTGTCTGGTATGCGATCAGGCACGTCCGATGAATGTGTATAACCTTCCAATGTGTCCAGTATACATTGATGACGTGTCCTATAACCGTTTTTGGCCAGTTCGCCTAAAGTAAAGAGCCGTTCGGCTGTAAGCGCCGCCTCATATCTTATATATGTTTCAATGGGTGGAATATCTAGCAACGTTTCCAGAGCCTTGGTTGAAGTAGTACACATGGCACCACTTATACCCAAGCAGCATGTACGCTGAACTCCCTGTAGTAGTTTGATATTACACTTTTTGTCCAAAGCAGTCCACCAGATTATTGAAGCATAAGCTAGAATTGGTCTAATTACACTTTTATAAAGCCAATTTGTCATAGTAGGACTAAGACCCCATTTCATGCCTATGGTTCTCCTACATATCGCCCAGCACCGATGTGCCTTGTTGATCCTATCCTCTATGTGGTGTCTCCATTTTAATTTCCGGTCAAGTATTACACCTAAGTACTTAACTTTGTCTGTCACCGGTATCTTCTTGCCCAAGAAGCAAGGTTCAGTATATGTAGAAATTTTTGTCTTTCTTGTGAAAAGACAGATTTCCGTCTTCGCCGGGTTAACATTGAGGCCTCTCGGTTGAGCCCAGCTCAAGGCCGTATTCAGAGCCTCCTCAGCTCTTCTACACAAGTAATTTGGATCCTTTCCCTTTAAAAGTATTACGACATCGTCTGCATAGCAGACAGGTCTAAGTCCTTTCTCGGTTAGGGTCCTTAGGAGGCTATTAATCGTGGTGACCCAGAGTAAAGGTGACAAAATGCCACCCTGTGGTATACCGCGAAATACCTTTTTCCTGATAGTTATATCGTACATCTCGCAGCTTATCCATCTGTTCCTTAGCATGTAGTTGATCCAGTTACGGAGCACCCGGTCAACATAAAACTGGTCTAGGGATTGGATAAGGGTATCAGTGTGCACGTTATTGAAAGCGCCTTCGATGTCAATGCATACTGCCAGTGTATACAGTTTGCTATCGAAAGATTCACCTATGTAGTGGACAACTTCATTTAAAGCGGTTTCCACCGATCGTCCCTTTACATAAGCATGCTGCTTATATTTAAGGTCATTGTATGGTATGCTGCTTTTAACCATGCTATCGACTATCCGTTCCAAGGTTTTAAGTAGGAAGGACGTAAGACTTATCGGTCGATAGGACTTAGGTGTCGCATAGCTAGGTTTCCCTGGTTTGGGTATAAATATTACCCTTGCATCCTGCCATTTAACTGGGTTATATGCCAATTTTAAGCATGCAGTGAATATCTGTGACAGATGTACGGAAACCAGTCCCGCCTCCATCTGCAAAAGTGCCGGGAAAATTCCATCCGGTCCTGCAACTTTATAGGGAGCAAAGCTCTTGATTGCCCCTTTCACCATGTCAGTTGTAATAACTATTTCCGTGTTACCCTCCCCTTCCTCCAATATCGGTTCATCTATGTTATTCGATATACCGGGTGGGAAATGAGAATCCATTAGGAGTTTCATTGTCTCCTCCATATCCTCAAGCCTCCTGCCCGTGTCATCGATCATAGATTCCGGTTGGACATGAGTTTTGGATAGGAATTTTTTTATCTTCGATACGTCATTTACGCTATCTACCTGTTCACAGAAAAGTTTCCAGGAGTCTCGTTTGGCTTTTCGAACGATTTTCTTATATTCACCAAGTTTATTACGATACTCATCCCAGTATACTGCGGTCTTTTTACGCCGTGCCCGGTTAAATAGTTTGCGAAGAGTCTTCCCAAGGTTCCGGATCTCCCCAGTTACCCAGGGTTTTTCCTGGGCAGATCTCCGCTCTCGCAGAGGGCAGCTGTCCTCGAACGATTCAACCAGGGCACTTGTGAACGTTTCCACTTTGGCATCTATATCCTCTTTATTTCGACATTGAAAAGTGTCCTGACCTAAACGGTTCTTTAGTAAGGTCCCGAACATTGTCCAATTAGTTTTAGACTTATTCCGAAACTTTATCGGCTTTGGTGGTGGCCTTAGTATTTTGAATCTTATGTACCGATGATCAGAAAAGGAGTGCTCGTCCGAAACTCTCCAATCCTGAATTTCGTTTATAAGCTCTTCTGAACATATAGTTATATCTAATACTTCTTCTCTGATTCTATTGACGAAGGTAGCTTTATTACCTAAGTTCAATGTTATCAAGTCTTTAGTATTAAAGAAATCCATGAGGGCTTGTCCCCTGCGATTGGTGTTTGTACTACCCCAAGCTACATGATGCGAGTTGGCATCACAACCTATTACAATTTTCTTATTTTTCCTTTGTGCCTCTTCAACCAATTTCATCAGATCCGACGTTGGTGGTAGTGTCGGAGAATCGAAAGGCAGGTAAATAGATGCAAGGAATATGTTGCCACGACCTTGCTTCAGCACCGTTGCATCCGATGTTGATAATCCTGTTGAGAGGAGAAAACATAAGTTCTTGTGACATAAGATACATGTTCTCGGGCGAGATCCTGTATCAGCGTAGAAAAGTTGGAAATTTACGTGATTTAATCCAGAAACCTTGTTGCGAATCGTCCAAGGTTCCTGGATTAAAGCTATATGTATTTTACCTGTGTTGATTTTAGCCATCAGAGCGTTGGTAGCTGTCTCGCTCCGATGGAGGTTTATTTGGATAACCTCAATCATGGTCATCCATTAAACTGTCTTCCAACGAGTTGGTGGTCACCTCCTCGCTCTTTGGATTTGACTCCTCCGGATAGCCTGAAGTGGCTATTAATGCAGTGAGTACTGTTGATGGCACTGCGGTGTCCTTATGAGGCATAGGAATAGCAATATTTTTAATAGACACATTCCCAATTCTGGAGAGCATTGCTGTTCTGTCTTCTGGCGGGTGAGTGATTTCCTCCTCGCTTTTAGGATTTGACTCCTCAACATTGCTAGTACTTGCTAATGATGCTTTGGGTACTGTCTTAGGTGTTTTAGTGTCCTTGTCGGGGCCGGTTTTGACAGCCCTTTCAATCGGCGCCTTCCCAATTTTGGAAAGGGCAACTACACTTTCTTCTGGCGAGTTAATGGTAAATTCCTCGATTTTAGGATTTGACTCCTCAACGTTATCAGTAGTGGATACTGATGCTGTGGTCTTAGGTTTTTTAGTGTCCTTTTCGAGGCTTGTTGTAACAGCCCTTCCAATCGGCACCTTCCCAATTTTGAATATGACAGATTTAGAGGCGAAGTAAGCCCTTCCTTTATTCTTGGCAAGACTAGCCATGGATTTCTGGTCGATACCTATTACAAATAAAGTTCCCTCAGGTTCTTCTTTCCTGTAAAAGACATCCCATTTTTCCACGGCCAGCTCAGCATTTTGACCTCCAAGAATTTCCAGTATACGTTCATTAGCCAGTTTACTGCCCCATCCTTTTATGTAGACAGTGGACTTTAGGAGCACCGGAAGCTCGCTCTTCTTTGCCAGTCCCAGCCTAGCGCCGTCCCAGGGAGGAGGGATACTTTCCACCAAGTTCTTTAGGGTGCTAACACATTGGTGAGATGCCAACCTCATCAACATCACGCCCATGCTGAACTCGCAGCTCTCGCTCTCTATTGGTTGTTTGCCCTTTGAAGCGATTGCATGGTCCACTATCTTATTGTTGACCAGGTCTTCTATTTTACTCTGTTGGTCTATTGGAATTTTGCCTGTCGGATTACCGGCATCGTAAACTGCATAGCAGAGATCGTCCCGGTGCCTACTTCTGGCAACTTTGGCGTAAGATGGCGGCTCTTTTCCTTTTCCTCCGTCTAGCTTCTCCTTCCTCGTTTTTCGGGGCTTCTTTTGAGATTCCCTTACCTTCGAGGTTGATTTCGCCGACGTGTTCGTCTTCGGAATATCTGGCTTGGCGTTGTCACCCTTACTCGCAGGATTCTCACTTGAGATTCCTTTGAGTGAAGTATGGCTTGGCTTCGACTGTGTATTAGAAGACGGGGAGCTCTTTTTCTTCTTAGGTTTATTCTCAGTTGTCAACTCCTCGGGAGACCTGATCCTTTTTGCCTCAGATCTTGTGAGAGAGTCCGATTTTTCCTTTGGAGTGTCGTGGGATTGACTAACTATGATTTCCTGAAGCATCTTTTTCAACTTCCTCCTCTGTGCTCCAGAAAGTCTTTTCTTAGTAATAGGTAGTTTAGCTATGCTATCACTCACCTCTTTCACCATTTGCTCTACTTCATCCTTTTTGGGATTTGCTATAATGGTATTATTTTTATTATCATCTGAGGATTCAGAGTCGGAACCCTCACCTATATTTAAAGGCTGAGGTAGCTTAGAGCTCTCTCCGAGTACATCCTTCTCTTTCACCCCTATATTTTTGCCAGCGGCATGCTGTACACTTGACGCATTGTCCGCCACGGAGGCCAAGGTACCCACCTCCGTAGTAGTATTCTGCTCACGATTGCAGGATGACGACGACACGTGACTCGCGAGTAGATCAACACTTGCCGCCGGTACTGGGTTATTTAGGCCCTGCACCGTAACTTTTATCTTTTCATTTTTATTTTCCATATTTGGTACCTGGTACCTGGTCGATACCTATTACAAATAAAGTTCCCTCAGGTTCTTCTTTCCTGTAAAAGACATCCCATTTTTCCACGGCCAGCTCAGCATTTTGACCTCCAAGAATTTCCAGTATACGTTCATTAGCCAGTTTACTGCCCCATCCTTTTATGTAGACAGTGGACTTTAGGAGCACCGGAAGCTCGCTCTTCTTTGCCAGTCCCAGCCTAGCGCCGTCCCAGGGAGGAGGGATACTTTCCACCAAGTTCTTTAGGGTGCTAACACATTGGTGAGATGCCAACCTCATCAACATCACGCCCATGCTGAACTCGCAGCTCTCGCTCTCTATTGGTTGTTTGCCCTTTGAAGCGATTGCATGGTCCACTATCTTATTGTTGACCAGGTCTTCTATTTTACTCTGTTGGTCTATTGGAATTTTGCCTGTCGGATTACCGGCATCGTAAACTGCATAGCAGAGATCGTCCCGGTGCCTACTTCTGGCAACTTTGGCGTAAGATGGCGGCTCTTTTCCTTTTCCTCCGTCTAGCTTCTCCTTCCTCGTTTTTCGGGGCTTCTTTTGAGATTCCCTTACCTTCGAGGTTGATTTCGCCGACGTGTTCGTCTTCGGAATATCTGGCTTGGCGTTGTCACCCTTACTCGCAGGATTCTCACTTGAGATTCCTTTGAGTGAAGTATGGCTTGGCTTCGACTGTGTATTAGAAGACGGGGAGCTCTTTTTCTTCTTAGGTTTATTCTCAGTTGTCAACTCCTCGGGAGACCTGATCCTTTTTGCCTCAGATCTTGTGAGAGAGTCCGATTTTTCCTTTGGAGTGTCGTGGGATTGACTAACTATGATTTCCTGAAGCATCTTTTTCAACTTCCTCCTCTGTGCTCCAGAAAGTCTTTTCTTAGTAATAGGTAGTTTAGCTATGCTATCACTCACCTCTTTCACCATTTGCTCTACTTCATCCTTTTTGGGATTTGCTATAATGGTATTATTTTTATTATCATCTGAGGATTCAGAGTCGGAACCCTCACCTATATTTAAAGGCTGAGGTAGCTTAGAGCTCTCTCCGAGTACATCCTTCTCTTTCACCCCTATATTTTTGCCAGCGGCATGCTGTACACTTGACGCATTGTCCGCCACGGAGGCCAAGGTACCCACCTCCGTAGTAGTATTCTGCTCACGATTGCAGGATGACGACGACACGTGACTCGCGAGTAGATCAACACTTGCCGCCGGTACTGGGTTATTTAGGCCCTGCACCGTAACTTTTATCTTTTCATTTTTATTTTCCATATTTGTTTTTTTTTTTTTTTTTTCCAGTTTTTTGGTCCGCGGGGAATATAATATTCCCAGGTGGTGGACAATCTGCCCTCCCTCAGCTTAAGTGAAATTAAAGCTGGGAGAGGACAGATGGTCCATCACCACCCCCTATCCGCCACCCGGGGACGCGCTCGGTAGGAAAAAATCTGGAAAACTCCCCCGAGAAAAAAAAAAAAAAAAACAGTGTGTATGAAAAAAAAAAACGCAGTTAGATAGCAAAAACTATGGTTTATGCTCTCCACTGGTTCTCATTCTCCGAGGTCGAAGGATATGGTCATAGTGACCACATCCCTCAAAGGATTTTTATATGAAGCTATTACATTTTCAAAAAATCTTATAAATTTCCACAAACTCAATTTGGAAAAACTGTAAACGCAGTTAGATAGCATAAATATTATTTATGCTCTCCTCTGGTTTTCAATTTCCGAGGTCGAAGGATATGGTCATAGTGATCACATCCCTCCAAGAGCTCATATATGAAAAAATTGCATTTTCGGAAAATCTTATAAATTTCCACAAAATAAATTTGGAAAAACTAAAAACGCAGTTAGATAGCATAAACTATTGGTTATGCTCCCCACTGGTTTTCATTCTCCGAGGTCGAAGGATATGGTCATAATGACCACATCCCTCCAAGAACTCATACATATATGAAAAAATAAAATTTTCAAAAAATCTTATAAATTTCCACAAACTCAATTTGGAAAAACTAAAAACGCAGTTAGATAGCATAAACTATGGGTTATGCTCTCCATTGGTTTACACTCTCCGAGGTCGAAGGATATGGTCACAGTGACCACATCCCTCCAAGAACTCATATATGAAAAAAATATTTTTTCAAAAATAGTGGTCACTGTAAGAACTCAGAATTTTTAAGAGTATAATTGATTGCCTGTATTTTTCACTGGGTTGCGTACTCCGAGATGCGAAAGTACACTGATCACATCTCTCATAAACTAATAATTTTACACTTATTTTCAAAAACTTTAAAAATTTTGTATTTGATAAAACTTCTGCATATTTCGATAGTTCGATGACTTTGTGTTTTGCATATTTTTAAGATAGAAGGGTTTATATTTGCCATATAACTTAATGAATTTCTTAAAGTGTTTTTATCTGCAATTTAAAATTATAATTTTAAGGATATATGTGCATTATTTTTACAATTATCAGGCCTGTCACAGAATTCCATTCCGATCGAAAGTGGAATTAATTCCGTATTTTACTTCTTCAGAATAAGTAAAACGAAATTTTTTTTCGGAATGAAACCACTTTTAGTTTTGAAAGTGGAATTGATGTTTTTAATTATTTAACATGAAAGAAAACTTATGAAACTTTAAATATAAACCATTTGAACACTGTTTTTCATTATTATATTGCACTTTATTTAAATGTTTGTATATTTTATTACAAAATTAGAAGTTTTTAAACAAAATTCAACAAAAATTGCTTTTAGGAATGTAGTATTGCCACAATTTTTTTTTTTGAGCAAACCACATTTTCTTCTATAGTAAATCTAAGAGTTTTATAGAATTTCACATACTGGCAACACAAAGCATAGACAAAACAAAACAAAAAGAAAAGTAATTTAAAATGTAAGATAAATTTAAAATTATTTTGAAAATGTTATTCATTTTTAATTCTTTAGGGGAAAACATAGAAATCCTGAACAGGAAAAGATTTTCCTCGATTTTATGGAGCAACATCAAGATATAGCCAAAGGGTATGTCAAGGGAGACCGAGTAACAAAAGAGGCACTATGGATAGAATTAACGGAAAAACTGAATTCCTCTGGGCCTCCTTCCAAGGATTGCAATGGTTGGAAAAAAACATGGGCTGATTGGAAGGTGTATGTGAAAAACAAATTGTGTGACAATAAAAAAGAAAACCAAAAAACTGGTGGTGGTCAATTCAACAAATACATATTATCGGATGTAGAGGAATCGGTAGCAAGGCTGACAGGAATTTATAGAGCTGTAGATGGCTTAGTTGGATCCAAAGATTTTGCTGAAACAGTTTTAGAAAATTTGTTGTGTGATTCTAATAAGGAAACTTCAACTGATTTAGACGTTATAGCACCTTCAACACCTCGGAGTGCTTTAGAAAATCAGGAACACGCAGACAAAAATACAACCATATCATCAAAGAAGCGACCTTGCCTAACACATCTCCTGACCCTAAACGTAAAAGACCACGAACTCCATGCAATCCTCATACACCATTAACACCAGATTTAAATAAACTTCTGGCAGAAGAAAACAATTACTTAAAATCTATAGTTAATTTAATGGAAGAACAACGCGATGAAATAAGATGCCAAAATCAAAAATTAGATAGGCTATGTAATATCTTGGAAAGTCATTTTACTGACAGAAAAATAAATGATAAGGAAACTCAAAAGCAGATAAAAGAGAAAAATGAATTGAAGTTAAAATTATTAGAAATAGAATCTTTAAAACTTGAAATAGAACGCAAAAAATCAATGCGTCAATAATTCCCTATAGCTTCTGAATTCTAAATGATCTCATATGATTGAAATCTTATTTTAAAGTACATATGGATTCCAAAAATGTTTCTTTAAATAGTATTTTTAATTTAATTTAAAATAATAATAATACTTGAATTGTTTTAAACACTGTTTTTAATTCAATTGAGCAGCAATATTGTTTCTTATTCGTTGGGCAACATTAAACATATCTCTACCAGATATCTCCTCTACATCTTCATCATAATTCTCGTCATTTTCGTTCGTCGTTATAATATCCTCATACTCTACGTTGTACTCTCTACAAATGTTATGTAAAGCACAGCACACATTTATTATCTTTACAACTTTTTGTGGAGTGTATTGCAATGTCCCAAGCAAGCACCTAAATCGGCTTTTCAATACCCCAATTGTTCGTTCTATAATATTGCGGGCTGATGCATGCTTTTGGTTAAATTTGTGCTCTAACGTTCCAATTGTTACGTTTTTGTATGGCGTGATTAAAAATGGCTCTAAACCATAGCCGGAATCTCCCAATAGCCATGAATTTTTATTTCCATTGGAATAATTATTCAGAAAAAAAGTTCGTGCTCTGCTCATATTCCAAATGAACGAATCATGGCAAGACCCAGGTCTGCATGCATCCACAGCACAGACTTTCATTTTGTAATCACATATCTTAAACAACATAATATTACTTATTAAGAAGAAAACTAATGAAAAATCTATCTTACGATCATAGCATTAACACTAAATGATCCTTTTCTGTTAAAAATAAAGATTCGTCTTCTGATGGCTTGTTCATTTTGACGTGCGTACCATCAATACATCCTATTACCCCTGGTACATGAAATTTATTAAAAAAATGAGCTTTTGAATTTTGTATTTCATCTGCTGACATTTGAAGCTTTATCCATTGTGGGCATATTATGTTCTCAGTTGCATTTATTACTCTCCACATTATTGTTGAAACTGTGCTCCTACCTAAACTGATATCCACATCTTTAGCTAGAAATGAATTATTGAACTGAAGAAGGTTTACCATAAAAAATATGAGATCAATACCTATAACGCCTTGAAATGCACCTGTAGCTAGAAACCTAAGTGTTGTGGACAACTGTATAATTACAGGAATTGTTGAACTTTGGAGATGTGGGCTCAATTTTTCCAAAACCATAATAAAAGCCTCCTTGCTGAGGCGGTAATAGCTAACAAATCTGATACAGGAATTAGTTTAATAAATTAAAGACTTTAAAATTGCTTACACTGCACTGGGATATGAAAGAGGATCTGAAGCATCCCTCAATATTTTCCGACGTAGTTTTTCAACAGATTCTTGACGTTCCTGAGCATTGATTGCTGCAACAATTGAAATTCCTGGCATTTTGAGATTTTTTTTATTTTCTTATTTTTGTATTTTAATTAAATTTTTTGTATTTTCTTTTCCCTGTTCTTTTACATTAATCATTGCCACACAAAAATCAAAAAGCCGACAACTTAAAATATTTAGGGATTTACAAATTCGATCGGAATCCAAAGAAGCAAAATAAATTCGATCGGAATAGTAACTACGGAATTGAACCATTCCTATCGGAATGTGTGACAGACCTGTATGTGTAAAAATCTGTACAAATATGTGAAAATACGCTTATTTCAAGTATTAAATACTTTTTTGTCGCATGCGATGTTTTTTTCTCTTACATGAAAAACGTATTTAACCCGGCATATTTATCTTCACTCACTTGAAATCTTTTGGTACATTCAAAACATTTCTGGGACGATTCTTTCATACTGATTTTTTAAGCAAAAATTTCAAGGATTCTGTATAAGAATGAATAAACTAAATAAATAATTATTTTCTGTCTCTGGTCAAAACACATTCAGAGTATTTTCTGTGAAGACTTTGATCAAATATGAATTGAAATCTATTATTAAATCAAATAATTGATGTTGGTTTTCATCTGAAGAACATATTAAAAATTTCATCGGGATACTAATATTTGTATTAAGAAAGTTCAAGTAACTTTCTGATGGTGATATTATATACAGTGGTGGAAAAAATAATAGAAACGACTTTATTTTCGGGTGAAAACTAAATTTTCTATATAAATTTACTATATATATTATATATTATATATAATACCCGTTAGAATTTGATGATTTGTATCTTAAATAAAAGGTATTTAGGTCTATTTTCCTGTGATAAATGGAGTTTGTAAGTTTTTTGCTCCATCGTATTTTATTGGTATTTAAAAAATATGGCATTGGAAAAAATAATAGAAACGATTCACAGTATTACACTGGGGACATAAGCTGAGATTTCTTAAACTACGTTTTGTACTTATTTTTAAAAATTTTAATTATAAATGAAATTCTTAATATAAAAGTATACTTTTTACTTTAATTTTTATGTTAACATTTGTTTTTTCGAAACTTCATTGACCATATGGATCCTGAAAACTGAATCAGAGTCCCGACTTTCAAGTTTTCTTAAATAAAAATTTCAGATATTGAAAGAAATGTCTTCTAATGGTTAAATTATCTACAAAATTAGTTTTTGAGAAGATTTCGAGAAGAAAAAGTTTTGAACCCACTTATAGATAAGGACAATCCACCGAATTTCGGGCCAAATTTCGAGCAATATTTCGCTATTTTGCAATTCGACCTGTTCTTGGTGGTTAAAAAGGAGCTTAAATATCAAAGTATATTGATGGACTTGTGAAATAATGCTAAAATAAGTTAAATTTAACACAAAAAGTTCACAAAACCTAAAAAATTTAAAAATTCAGTTCGAATTTTAGGTAGTCTACTGTACCGTAAGTTCAGATAAAATGCACCTTATTATATTAAAACATCAGAAAGAATATTCTTTGTAATTTTTTCCATAAAATAAACGTATTAGATTTTAGAAAAGGTAATGAAATAAAAAACATATTTTATTTCCTTCGGTTAAAAACATTCTATTTTATTTTTTGCAGTAGATCTTATTGGGTCTATACTAGTATTAATTCCCGAACAGTACTATACCTAAATTTAAAATTAATTTTCGAAATTTTTACATTTCTTGAAATTTTAGTTTTAAATTCATCTTGTTTTACCTGTCCATCAAGATACTTTGATATTTAAGCTCCATTTTAACCAAGAACGGGTTGAATTGCCAAAATGTGAAATATTGCTCAAAATTGGGGCCAAAAATCGGTGGATTATCGTTATCTATAAGCGGATTCAAAACATCTTCGGCTCGAAATCTTTTCAAGAACTAATTTTTTAAGTAATTTATCAATGTTAAGCAATTTCTTTCACTGTTTTAACTTTTTATTTAAGAAAATTTGAAAGTCGTGGCCCCAATTCAGCCGTCAGAGCTCATATGGTCAACCAGGCGTTGAAAAAAACACACGTTAACATAAAGAACCGAGGGAAACATTATATTTTGATATTGGGAATATAATTTTCAATTCAAATTTTTAAAAATAAATACAGAACGCAATTTAAGAAATCTCAGCTTATGTCCCCAGTGTAATACTGTGAATCGTTTCTATTATTTTTTCCAATGCCAATTTTTTTAAATACCAATAAAATACGATGGAGCAAAAAAAACTTACAAACACCATTTATAATAGGAAAGTAGACCAAAATACCTTTTATTTAAGATACAAATCATCAAATTCTAACGGGTACTTTTTGAGAAAATTTAGTTTCACCACTAAATAAAGTCGTTTCTATTACTTGTTCCACCACTGTACGAATTTGGTTGTACTTTGAAAAGAAACATAATTTAATATTTTTTGTGTGTGAAATGAACAATTAAATTTTTTATATTGTCTAGAGAGTCCTAAGGTATAATATCACACTCTTTAAAATTTGGAAAAATTACATTTACCTAAATTGATTTAAATTTTAAAAAAAAAGTTCATAAAATTGCCTCACAAAAGTATTCGAATTTTTCCTGTATTTCATATTTGACCATATTATACGAAACACAAAAATTATAATCGAGTGGTTTTTTGCTTAAAATTGTGTTAACGGCTTACTATCAACCGAAATTATATATTTTTGGCCCATTTGTTCCACAATTTTGCAGCATTTGTACCATCTTTTCATGTAATATCATTAAAATGGCGATTTTTTTTTATCATATTTGCAATTTTTTTCCTTCTTTTTTCAGAAATAAAACCAAACTTTAATATTGGGATTTAATAGACCCCTTGAGGTATCTAAAAATAATAATTTTTGTTATAAGGATCTGTACTTAAAGTTCCAAGATGTATTTTTGGTATCGTTCTTCTGTTTCTAATTGAATTGTATGGATCTTAAGTCCCTTTTCGTACCACTAGGGTCGATATTTTCCGACAAAGTTGGCTAGTATACATTCATGTACATATTAGCACTAATATATTTTAAATGTTCAATACATTATATCGGTATACAATTCCAAAACATGTCTTTACAAAACGTCATCCTATACAGTAGATTTCGGTTTTTACTATTCGCAACTTTACAATAAAACTGTAAGTCCAAAATTTTGGGTTTATTTTGATCATAGTAATCAATATTTAAACAGATATCGATATTTTTGAGTTATACCATAATGATATAGTGGCTTGCAGCCTGGAGGTCATTGGTATATAAAAATAATGATTCTACCATATTGAATGGTGTTTCTTTGAGGCATGTTTTGGAGTTGTACACTTCCACAATACATTGAAAACTTAAAATATATAAAAGCTGATATCTAAGAGAATATATACAAGAAAACTTTCCCTGAAAATTTTTGACCCTAGTATTATGAAAATGGACTTCAATATATTGAATATCCAATATATTGAATTAGCGACAGAATAATGATGTCAATAATATATCTTGGATCGTTTAAATACAGATTCTTGTAACAAAAAATACTATTTTTATATACTCCAAGGGGTCTATTAAATCCCAATATCAAATTTTGGTTTTATCTCTGGAAAAAAGAGAAAATATGATATTACATAAAAAGAGGGTACAAATCCCCAAAAATTGTGGACCAAATGTGCCAAAAATACTATATCATTTCGGTTGATAGTAACCCCTTAAAACAATTTAAAGCATAAAAACAATTCGATTCTAAAATTTGTGTTTCGTATAATATGATCAAATATGAAATACAGGAAAAATTCGTATACTTTTGTGAAGTAATATTATGGACTTTTTTAAAAAAAGCTAATTTGATTTAAGTAAATGTAAATTTTTCAAGTTTTAAAAAGCGTGATATCAAACCTAAGGACTGTGTAGACAATATAACAAATTAATTTATTTTTCTTTTTTTTTTTTTTTGCACACAAAATATGTTATTAAATTTGGTTTCTTTTCATAGTTTACCTTGACTTTCATAGTTACACTGCATATATATATATATATATATATATATATATATCCGTAGTATTTTGCGCACAATTTCGACACTAATTTTTATTCACAGGACTGTCCTGAGTTCGTTGTTAATTTTTGGAGCTGATAGATGATGGTTCCTACGGTATTTCCTCAGTATTTCTCTGTCGTCCTGTATTGACAGCAGTTTTGGACGACTTGATAATGGTAAATACTCGATGGAATTCTTTGTTCCATGCGTGTAATGACAAAATATATTGTCGATGGGAATATATCAAACATTTCCTATATGTATTTAATTGATCGGCCTTGATTATACAGATATAAATTAATTTTTTAATTTGTATTGATCAACTCTTTTTCTTTGAACTTTTTAAACGCTTACACAGGAAGGATTTACAACATAATTATGCAAATTTCCAAAAAATATAATGTTAAATATTCCATATAACCACTACCTGAATAATGGGTTAATTAATGGGCAATATAACACGTGTTCAGGGATTCTAAAAAAGTTCTTAGAAAAAATTCGAATATTTTTGCGCAGTACCTGAAATGACCCTTTTTGGGTTTTTTCCATTTTCTTGGAAACCATTAATGAGTTTTTATTACTTTTTTTCCTGTATTTCGTAAAAATAATATAAATTAATAAAATTTCATTAAAAATTTTTAAATAATATTATTATTTTAAAGTAGCATTATAAAATAACACAGTAATTCATAAAAAATAATAAATTCGAATATTTATGTGAGACACTGTACATATATACAGTGTCTCACATAAATATTCGAATTTATTATTTTTTATGAATTACTGTGTTATTTTATGATGCTACTTTAAAAATAATAAAATTTGTTAATGAAATTTTATTAATTTTTATTATTTTTACGAAATACAAGAAAAAAGTAATAAAAACTCATTACTGGTTTCCAAAAAATGGAAAAAACCCAAAAAGGGTAATTTCAGGTACTGCGCAAAAATATTCGAATTTTTTCTAAGAACTCTTTTAGAATACTTGAACACGTGTTATATTGCCCATTAATTAACCCATTATTCAGGTAGTGGTTATATGGAATATTTAACATTATATTTTTTGGAAATTTGCATAATTATGTTGTAAATCCTTCCTGTGTAAGCTCTTAAAATGTTCAAAGAAAAAGAGTTGATCAATTCAAATTAAAAAAATAATTTATATATGTATAGTCAAGGCCGATCAATTAAATACATATAGGAAATGTTTGATAGATTCCCATCGACAATATATTTTGTCATTCCACGCATGGAAAAAAGAATTCCATCAAGTATTTACCATTATCAAGTCGTCCAAAACTGCTGTCAATACAGGACGACATAGAGATACTGAGGAAATACCGAAGGAACCTTCATCTATCAGCTCCAAAAATTAACAACGAACTCAGGACAGTCCTGTGAATAAAAATTAGTGTCGAAATTGCGCGCAAAGTACTAGGGAGCAATAATATGCATGGTCATGTACCAAGGTGGAAACCGCTCATATCGAAGTTAATCGATGTTAAGTGTCTTGACTTGAAATAGACCCATAAGTAAGAATATTGGATTCTGGAAGGAGGTTATCATCGACGATGAGAACAAATATAATATTTTTGGCTCAGATGGTCGTCAAATGATATGGCGAAAGCTTGGAGATGCCTTGGAATAATCTAACTTAAAACCAACTGTAAAGGACCCAAGTTGCTCTGTCATATTTTGGGGTTCTGTGTCCGTCCAAGGTGTTGGACTGCTAACATTTATTATAGTAACCATAGACTAGAAGGTCCACTTGTCAATTTTAGACCAGAATTTGCATGCTAGTACCACCAAAATGGAGCTTTAACCCATTCAATTTATTTTTCAACAGAAAAACGTTCTAAAATACACGACCTGGTACGTGAAAATGTTGATCATTTACAACACTAAGTATCTTCTTTCATCAAATTTTCAATGGAGTTAATGTCTGGACTTAAACTCCATTGAAAATTTGTATATATTTGCAAGAACAACTTTATAATCACTCATTATCCTCCAAAACCACCATACGGTTGCTTTGCATGAAGAATGGGACATAATAACGCCAGAACTATTCCATAAATTGGTAGAAACGGTCCCACGTCGCTTGGAAGTTGTTTTTAAAAACAACGGCTACTATACGATATATTAATTTCATTTTAATCATTTATGTTTGCTTCATAATGCTAATATAAATATGATGTATACAAAAAATTCGAATACTTTTGTGAAACTATTTTTTGCACTTTTTGCTAAATTAGTTTAAGTAAATTATTTTTTTAACATTTTTTAAAATGTGATATATATACAGTGGACGTCCACTAGTACGAATTATATAGTTTCAGGCCCTTTCGTAATACCGAAAAATTCGTATTATTGAACAACACATTTTGTATGGTTAAATTCAAATAATACACATAAAATAGTGGATTTTATTTATTTTTGTTTTATTTTTCATGAAAAATTACATAACGGAACAAAATATAATAAATGTGTATTATTTTAAATAAATTTCTTGTACATAAACAGGCATAAAAGGGACATATTTACGTATATGAATTGTTGAAATGAGATATACATATGTAGAAGGTTTTAAATTTTAATGTTTTTAAAAAGATGTGTGCCAAAGACAATTTGCAATTTACATATGTGTTCTAAAATGTATTAAAATGTTCAGATTACATAAAACTTTTATTAGAAACTTGAATGGAATATACCACAATTCTCTAATTTATAATTTTCTCTTAAAAATTAAAATAGTTATCCTTAAACCCATTGTTTGGAATGTGGAGTCACACTACTTTCAAAATTAACAGTTCATACATACATAGGTATATAAATATCATTTTACTTATTAAAAATCCATCATTTAACATCGATGTTTATTACATTGTAAAATGATTCTTACGGCTTTTTCAATAACAGCGCTTTTGAGGCTTCAATATTGTTCTCATCAGAGTTATTGTCGGGAACTAACAAAATACTTTCCTCATTGGCGTTATCATCCAATTTAATTTCTTCTCTTGGGTCATCAAAATTCCAATAAAATAAATTAATAACACTAAATAATTGTTGATTTGTAAATATACATGCAGTAAATTGTGTGTATAGGATTTTTAAAAATACAAAACACTTGTAATAAATACAAAAAAAACTTCAAAATTACTGAGCTTAAGGTGAATGATACCAAAATAATAAGATAAAAACATAATAAAAACTTCATTCATACGTAAATAAAACCAAAATTCCCATAAAAAATGCGTTATTCGTACTATCGAACAGAAAAATTGTGACTTTATTCGTACTATAGAGTAGACAATGCAACAATTTTGCCATTCGTATTATTGGATATTCGTAATAAAGAGTATACGTACTATTGGACGTCCACTATATATATATATATATATATATATATCCACTATATATATATATATATATATATATATATAGTGTTTTGTATTTTTAAAAATCCTATACACACAATTTACTGCATGTATATTTACAAATCAACAATTATTTAGTGTTATTAATTTATTTTATTGGAATTTTGATGACCCAAGAGAAGAAATTAAATTGGATGATAACGCCAATGAGGAAAGTATTTTGTTAGTTCCCGACAATAACTCTGATGAGAACAATATTGAAGCCTCAAAAGCACTGTTATTGAAAAAGCCGTAAGAATCATTTTACAATGTAATAAACATCGATGTTAAATGATGGATTTTTTAATAAGTAAAATGATATTTATATACCTATGTATGTATGAACTGTTAATTTTGAAAGTAGTGTGACTCCACATTCCAAACAATGGGTTTAAGGATAACTATTTTAATTTTTAAGAGAAAATTATAAATTAGAGAATTGTGGTATATTCCATTCAAGTTTCTAATAAAAGTTTTATGTAATCTGAACATTTTAATACATTTTAGAACACATATGTAAATTGCAAATTGTCTTTGGCACACATCTTTTTAAAAACATTAAAATTTAAAACCTTCTACATATGTATATCTCATTTCAACAATTCATATACGTAAATATGTCCCTTTTATGCCTGTTTATGTACAAGAAATTTATTTAAAATAATACACATTTATTATATTTTGTTCCGTTATGTAATTTTTCATGAAAAATAAAACAAAAATAAATAAAATCCACTATTTTATGTGTATTATTTGAATTTAACCATACAAAATGTGTTGTTCAATAATACGAATTTTTCGGTATTACGAAAGGGCCTGAAACTATATAATTCGTACTAGTGGACGTCCACTGTATATATATCACATTTTAAAAAATGTTAAAAAAATAATTTACTTAAACTAATTTAGCAAAAAGTGCAAAAAATAGTTTCACAAAAGTATTCGAATTTTTTGTATACATCATATTTAGATTAGCATTATGAAGCAAACATAAATGATTAAAATGAAATTAATATATCGTATAGTAGCCGTTGTTTTTAAAAACAACTTCCAAGCGACGTGGGACCGTTTCTACCAATTTATGGAATAGTTCTGGCGTTATTATGTACCATTCTTCAAGCAAAGCAACCGTATGGTGGTTTGGAGGATAATGAGTGATTATAAAGTTGTTCTTGCAAATATATACAAATTTTCAATGGAGTTTAAGTCCAGACATTAACTCCATTGAAAAGGTGTTGGACTGCTAACATTTATTATAGTAACCATAGACTAGAAGGTCCACTTGTCAATTTTAGACCAGAATTTGCAGGCTAGTACCACCAAAATGGGTTAAAGCTCCATTTTGGTGGTACTAGCATGCAAATTCTGGTCTAAAATTAACAAGTGGACCTTCTAGTCTATGGTTACTATAATAAATGTTAGCAGTCCAACACCTTGGACGGACACAGAACCCCAAAATATGACAGAGCAACTTGGGTCCTTTACAGTTGGTTTTAAGTTAGATTATTCCAAGGCATCTCCAAGCTTTCGCCATATCATTTGACGACCATCTGAGCCAAAAATATTATATTTGTTCTCATCGTCGATGATAACCTCCTTCCAGAATCCAATATTCTTACTTATGGGTCTATTTCAAGTCAAGACACTTAACATCGATTAACTTCGATATGAGCGGTTTCCACCTTGGTACATGACCATGCATATTATTGCTCCCTAGTACTTTGCGCGCAATTTCGACACTAATTTTTATTCACAGGACTGTCCTGAGTTCGTTGTTAATTTTTGGAGCTGATAGATGAAGGTTCCTTCGGTATTTCCTCAGTATCTCTATGTCGTCCTATATTGACAGCAGTTTTGGACGACTTGATAATGGTAAATACTTGATGGAATTCTTTTTTCCATGCGTGGAATGACAAAATATATTGTCGATGGGAATCTATCAAACATTTCCTATATGTATTTAATTGATCGGCCTTGACTATACATATATAAATTATTTTTTTAATTTGAATTGATCAACTCTTTTTCTTTGAACATTTTAAGAGCTTACACAGGAAGGATTTACAACATAATTATGCAAATTTCCAAAAAATATAATGTTAAATATTCCATATAACCACTACCTGAATAATGGGTTAATTAATGGGCAATATAACACGTGTTCAAGTATTCTAAAAGAGTTCTTAGAAAAAATTCGAATATTTTTGCGCAGTACCTGAAATGACCCTTTTTGGGTTTTTTCCATTTTTTGGAAACCAGTAATGAGTTTTTATTACTTTTTTCTTGTATTTCGTAAAAATAATAAAAATTAATAAAATTTCATTAACAAATTTTATTATTTTTAAAGTAGCATCATAAAATAACACAGTAATTCATAAAAAATAATAAATTCGAATATTTATGTGAGACACTGTATATATGTACAGTGTCTCACATAAATATTCGAATTTATTATTTTTTATGAATTACTGTGTTATTTTATAATGCTACTTTAAAATAATAATATTATTTAAAATACAGGAAAAAAGTAATAAAAACTCATTAATGGTTTCCAAGAAAATGGAAAAAACCCAAAAAGGGTAATTTCAGGTACTGCGCAAAAATATTCGAATTTTTTCTAAGAACTTTTTTAGAATCCCTGAACACGTGTTATATTGCCCATTAATTAACCCATTATTCAGGTAGTGGTTATATGGAATATTTAACATTATATTTTTTGGAAATTTGCATAATTATGTTGTAAATCCTTCCTGTGTAAGCGTTTAAAAAGTTCAAAGAAAAAGAGTTGATCAATACAAATTAAAAAATTAATTTATATCTGTATAATCAAGGCCGATCAATTAAATACATATAGGAAATGTTTGATCTATTCCCATCGACAATATATTTTGTCATTACACGCATGGAACAAAGAATTCCATCGAGTATTTACCATTATCAAGTCGTCCAAAACTGCTGTCAATACAGGACGACAGAGAAATACTGAGGAAATACCGTAGGAACCATCATCTATCAGCTCCAAAAATTAACAACGAACTCAGGACAGTCCTGTGAATAAAAATTAGTGTCGAAATTGTGCGCAAAATACTACGGAGCAATAATTTGCATGGTCAAGTACCAAGGTGGAAACCGCTCATATCGAAGTTAATCGATGTTAAGTGTCTTGACTCCGAAAATAGACCCATAAGTAAGAATATTGGATTCTGGAAGAAGGTTATCTTCGACGATTAGAACAAATATAATATTTTTGGCTCAGATGGGCGTCAAATGATATGGCGAAAGCTTGGAGATGCCTTGGAATTATCTAATTTAAAACCAACTGTAAAGGACCCAAGTTGCTCAGCCATATTTTGGGGTTCTGTGTCTGTCCACGGTGTTGGACTGCTTAAATTTATTATTGTAATTATAGACTACAAGGTCCACTTGTCAATTTTAGAGCAGAATTTGCATGCTAATTTTCAATGGAGTTAATGTCTGGACTTAAACTCCATTGAAAATTTGTGGTTATATTTACAAGAACAACTTTTAAATCACTCATTATCCTCCAAAACCACCATACGGTTGCTTTGCATGAAGAATGGGACATAATAACGCCAGAACTATTCCATAAATTGGTAGAAACGGTCCCACGACGCTTGGATGTTGTTTTTAAAAACAAAGGCTACTATACAAAACATTAATTTCATTTTAATTATTTATTTTTACTTCATAATGCTAATCTAAATATGATTTATACAAAAAATTCGAATACTTTTGTGAAGCTATTTTTTATACTTTTTTAAAAAAGTTAAATTAGTTTAAGTAAATTATTTTTTTTTTTTTTAATTTTTAAAATGTGATATAAAATTTAAGAACTGTCTGGACAACATAATAAATTTATTTTATTATTTTTCCCACAAAATCTATTATAAAAAAATGTCTGTTTTCATAATACATTAAATTCGAATACTTATGAGAGACACTGTATATGTACATATGTATATAATTCAGTAGAAAACATTATTTCCAAATTTTAATAAATATTTTAATCTGTGCTTCTTTCATTTTATCCATCCACTTTTAATAAGGATTCTTTCACTTTACGAGTAAAATGTAAATGTTAGATATTACATACTTATATTAAGGTGACGATATTTGCATACGAACATCTCCAAACTTACATATTACAAAAGTTAGCCAATCCACAAAATTACACTATTACTATTGATTCTGCTTCAAATTTCTTAAGGCATTAGTTAATAAATCATTTTGAAAGCCTAAATTATTATAATCATTTTAACTTGAATGATGTTCATGGTGTTTTGTCAATAATTTTGTATTAAACATACCCCTTGACAATTTTAATTTTTTTTTGTCAGATGAAAACGAATTCACTATAAAAGTTAAATATACACAAATGTTTAGATTTATTTATATTTGCAGATTTTTTAATATTTATAATAATCAAGTATTATTTTCTGAAAAATATTTTCAATATCCTTTTGTACCTTAAATGTAAACAATACCCCAGTTTAATGTTTAGAAAAGTATAATTTTCTCGAAATATTTACGTCATTTTAATATGTATGATGTGTTTAGATGGTATAAGGTTATGGCAAATACGTTCGAAAATTTGGTAATGTAGAGATGCCAAACTGTAATATTACTTTATTGCACTCTAGATCAGGGATGGAAAACCGAAATTTTGATATTGTACTGAACCACCACTACTTTTTTAACTTTGTTAACATAATGGTACTTTTTTCAAAAACATTTTTGTGCCAAAAGAAACAAATTAAAGGTGGAATTACACAACGCGCGTTGTACGCGGTATCGCGTTATAGGCTCCTGTCAAAAAAAGTTGAAATAGTGTATTTTCATTTACACATTTCAGTTACACATTGTAGTTTGTAACGCGTCTGCCGCGAAAAGTTCAGCAACTTTCAACTTTTGACGCGTCGGCAGCTGATCAGGGTTGTATTTTGTTTTGTGTAGAATAAGAATAACTAAAATGAAATAAATTTCTTCAACAATGGAAGAAAAATATTAAAAAATATAAAAATGTGGATTTTTTAAAACAGTAATAGTCCTAAAAAACATTAAAAGAGAGATCAAAATGACGCGTGGTGTGTAACTTGCCGCTTATAAAGCGAAAAAGTTTGAAAAGCGGTTAACGCGTTCCCGCCTCAACGCGTGTTCTGTACTTCCGCCTTAACTTTTGACAACACGTCACGAAAGTAACTAATCATAGTGAAGTTTTTAATAAACTTCCCTTAAATGTCAAACTTTTGGTGGCCGTATTATGCAATGTTACCGTAAGGTTTTTGTTAACAGAAAATTTTATCAATTAGAATAAGTTATTACCTCAAGCGCCGTTTGTTTTTCCATGATATGGACTGAGTTAAGTCACTGAACTACATAATGCTATATAAGACTGATAATACCCTGTTTTCCAATAAATTGCTTAAATTCAAAAAACACTCGTTACTAAATACAAAGTATATACATATATTCTATTATATGTATAAAAAAATTCCTTTTTAAATAAAAAAATGCACTTTTTGGATTTTTCAAGCTAAACATTTAAAAAACGAAATTGATTTCTTATTACATTATGATTATATTTTTTATTATTACAATGAAGTAAAAATGAGACGTATTTGAATTAAAAATTTTAATTTTTGTTTTATAGATACAAATAATTTTCCATATATTTTTCCAAAATATTTTTATTTCTATTATTTGACCACACCCTTTTTCGAAGGTTTAATTTAAAAATAAAATATTTTGAAATAAGTTTATTACTTTTACAAATTCTAATTTAACGCCATTTTCTTTTTAAGCGTCATTTACAAATTGCACACGGAGTAATTTTCTAAAAGTTTTAAAGTTTTTGTTAAAATTAATGTGTTTTTAAAGTGAAATTAAAATAAAATTTGTAAAAAACAAAAAAAAAAAAAATAATATCAAAAAATTTTATTAATACAAAAATACGGCAGAAATAGATAAATATAATGACACAAAAAACTCTGAGTGAAAAAATGGAAAAATATGATGAGATTTATCAGGAACAAAATGATATCGGGGCTTTGGTGGACGCCGAAAGCTATCTGTTAATGAATTTATTAAAAAATTTGATTTGGTCATCATAATGCCATTTCTTAAAGGTAAGTTGTATGTAACCTTATGCATGTTTAACATGTAAATTGAGGTTATGTTCTTAACAGAAGGATTTACATATTTTTAATTCCATTTTAGAGGTGCATATTACGTACAGATCTCTCCAATATATAAAAACTGAAGACTTAAAGGAAATTATTACTCTGGAGGGCCTTCGTTTGGAATTTCGTGAAAAGTTATTTACATGGAAGAAACAAGATGTATCAAAAATAATTTTTATAGACTCACCAACATTATCTCAATGTGTGGTTATATAGTAAGGTTAAATTGGCAATTTTCATACAAAAATATTTTAACCGGCAAAATATCTACAGTTTTTTAAATTGACATTCTAACACTTTCTAAGCGAAAGGCAAAGCAATATTATACTTCAAAAGGTCTATACTCTTACAGACTGAAATAGGAATGAGTTAATCAATATAATAATTGAAGACTCCTTATTTTGCAACAGATCATTGTCTCCAAGAAATTTTTCTAATCTAGTCGAAGAGATTTGTCAAGTTTTTCCTAATGAAAAAATGTCCAGGTAAGTACTTTTTAAAATTCAATCAACAATTAAAAACTCTTATAATGTAATTTAAAATTTTTTATGAATACTATTTTATACCACGGCGCGTTAAAAATCCTTCCGAGAAACTATACTCAAAATACGTCAATATGAAATCAAAAAGGAAAAATTATGAATTATATTCCTGAGGACAAAAATCATTCTACGCTTCGAAGTGTAATCGAATTGGATGATGAAAGCGATGATTGGAATGAAATCGTTGATAGCTGGCAAAAGTCTTTTTGTTTGTGGCAAAGAGAGCTAAAGAGCTTAAGTACAACTGAAAAAAGCTTGGCCTAGATTTAATTTTTTTTAATTATAATAAGTAATATTTTTTATTTCTCGACAGGTAAATATTTATTTCTCTTTGATACATCCAAATAAAAATAATTTACTGCATACAAAATGGGAATCATTTAAAGAAAAAAATAAATTGTTTTATGAAAGTTATGAATATTGCAAACAAATATTTGAAATTTTGAAATCATCAAAAAATATAAATTTTATAAAGAAAACAAGTAAGAAAGTATAGTCGGGCTTGGCCGACCATATGATACCCTACACCACACAGTGGGGCAGAATGGAAATTTTTTGGAAATAAATCTGGCATTTCTAAACGGCTGATCCGATCGAAATAAAATTTGGCGTGAGCATAGCCAAGGAGTATTCGAGTTTAAGTTTTGAAGATGAACCTTGCAGATGCCTCAGGGACGGCGCTGTGGCGGCTCAAAATAGGGTACCTACGACATGTAAAATTTTTAAACTCGTGCCATTTTTTTGTTTTTCACCCAAATACAAAGATATTTTCTGAAAGCGCTCGACGAGATCTTGAAAAAACATGCTTGGACATACTACTTATCTCTTATAATATCCGAGTTATAGGCATTTAAAAATTTAGTGATACAAAATTTACAATACCTTGGTCCGCCTTTTTTTGAATACCGGGCGTAATTTTGGACCAAATGGACTCAATTTTTTCTTGTTAGTTAGACAACAAAATTTCCAACAATATACAAAAAATTCAGATCAATATCATTTACAGATCCAAAAATATACGTTTTTTAATTTAAAAATTCAAAAAAATTTAGATTTTTGCCGTTTTTTGCCAAAAATGTGTCTTAACTCTTTTATTAATAAAATAAAATTTTCTTTAAGAACATATAACAATTTTATAGTTTTCTAAAAGGTCTCTTTACGCAGAACGCTTTGGCGTAAAAAACTTGTCCTATTTTTTTGAAAATGTTGCCACTGCGTCCTTCCGAATATGACCTATTTTTTTATCAAAACTTCAACTTTGGGCGACATGTTCTAAAATCCCATAGCTGGGATCAGAAAACTGAAAGCAGTTTTGGAAACCTCAATATGTTTTCTATTTACTCCAAAAGTATTTTCCCAGCCCTGAAAGAAATGTGGACCCTATGGGCAAAAAAGTAAAAAATCCCATTTTGGGGATTTTCATTCCTATTTTTAGGAATTGCGGGATGCCCTTTGACCTTTTCAATTTTTTGCATTTTCTTATTTGAAATGACAAATTTAACAAGCGTTGAAAATTTCATTGAGTTTTGTTCATAAATAAAGATTTTGTCATATATTACATATTTGTTTAGTTTCTAAAACTATGATTTATATCAAAATTTTAATAGGGTCGCAGATAGCTACAACAATTTAGTCCCTTAATATCATTTTTTAGTTAGATATGGAAATTCTCGACCCTTTACAAAAAATTTCAAGCCAATATCTCAATTACATTCAAAAATATGTTCATTTAAACCTGTGTCCTTTAATTTCATCTTTTTCATATTTTAGTATTAAGTATGACAGAACATACATTTGGTGTTGAATAAAATATTTGGACAATTTTTAAAAATTATTTAGTTAATTATTTTATTAAAGACTATAACATTGTATATACAATAAAAAAATTATAATTTTATTATGAGCCACGCACAACAACACCTAAATCACCCCACACAAACCACCTTTCCCGCCCACCGAAACATAAAACACAATTTAATACAATATCATCAGCTAGTATAATAGCTTTTTTTATTTGAACTGTTTATCTTAAACATAATACAATTAATTCTTACAACATACTTATATAGTTAATTCCTAACACTACTTATTTTCTATAAAATAATCCGTCATATCGGTATACATATCCAGAAGGTAATATAAGTCCTTTAAATCTTCCTTGTTTTGAGATGATAGAGTTTCATAACAAATCCATCTTTTTCGCATAGTTGAAAGAACAGGATCAGAAGATAGAAGTAAACTATTAAAAATATCTTCATTCTGTGATTGCCTGGAGCATTTTCTTGAGCTGAATAGTTGAACATGCTTAAAATCTCGATTCCTCGCTTCCTGGGCTTCTTCTGTTAACTCTCCAAGTGGAAGAATATTCGATTCAATTATTATTTGACCATGACACAATACTTTGTGTACTGTTGGTGTTAGTTCCCTCCATGGATACAGAGATACAAGTAATTTAGAAATTTCAGATGTATATTCCCCAAATCGATTTCCATTAATTTTATGTTTACTATTCAGTGCCATTAAAATAGTGTTAACTCTTCGAAGCAACTCCTTGTCGATTCCAGTTATTTTTGAAGTAATTTTAAAATCACGAAAAAACCTTCTCGCCGTATTACCGTCATTTGTACTACCGCAACTTGGAAGTGGTTTGTCGATGTTTAATCCCATCTGAACTTTAAATTCTTCTTGGATTCTGCTTTTTTCCGCAGCTCTCAGTTCTTTCAATTCTTCATTATTTTTTGTTGATTTAGTAAGATTCTCTGGCACACTTCTATATTTGAGGTCGTATGCTATGTGTAAAAAGTAATCCAAAAATCGTATTCTGACATGAAGTGGTGAAATTCCGAAAGACAGGACTTCTTCATTAATACTCTGCTTTTGTTTATATTTGAGAATTGCGACTTTTTCTCATTACATATTGAGCATCTCCAGAAGGAAGAAGTTTCTGTTATGGCATTGCTGACCTTTCCATCAATCATTGTTAAGCTTAGCTGATATGATACGTTAATAGAGAATTCCTTTATTTTTATGCAAATGGGCTCCAGTGCATTTATTTTATCTTTTAAATATTCCACTAAATCTTTTGTTGTTTTCTTTGACTCCTTTATATATTCAAATCCAATGGGTCTACAAAAATTTTTTAAACCCGGAGTTGTATTGATCCATATATCTTCAAATGAATTTCCGATGCTTGACGATGATGGATTAAGGGAATATGAACGAATTCGTAATGGCACTAATGATGACATAAATACACTTTTGTAGTCTGCCAATGTCCGACTTCCACAAGCTTGTTTGTATTCTGGAAGTGCTGATAAACCGTCACATCCCCACTTACACATTAAGACAACATCACAGTTATGAATTTTCCTTAGTTGGTCTTCTGAAAAGTCTGACACAATTCTTGATGCTGTGTTTTCGAGCAAAGATGATATATCAATACAAGCTTCCACATCATTAACAGCAATAGGTGATGGTAGGATAGTTTGTTTTTTTTTCCTGGATCGCCTTGTATGATGGTAATATATTGTGTCCTTTTTCATGCAGAGCTTTCCTTAATATTTGGTACTTATTTCGACTGAGGCCCAGTTCCAACATAAGCGCTATTGCTTCCTCTTCAGTAAAATTTGATTGTGATGTTGGAGTTAGTATACTTTCCACAATTCGCTTAAGTCGTTTTGGTGATGCATTAGGAAGTATAGTTGCAATATGTACGGTATCCATAGGTTGGTTTTCTTTTTTCAGCATTTCGTTAAATGTATCAGCAATTTCCTCATTTGAGATTGAAAAAAGTTTTTAGTGACCCTCTTTTTTTTTGACCTTAAACATAAGTCTTCGTATGACTTGCAAGGCGCTCCTGTTGATGTGTTGTAAGTTGAGATTTCCGTAGTAGTTTCCATACAACTACAAAATTTTAATCGAAATTTCTTTTGATTTCCATCCACAGACTTACTTTTTACATCAAAAAGTTTTAAAAAGTTTTCAATTTTTGATATGCCTGTTTTGTCTACTTTTCTACTATATGTAGTTTTTATATAATTTGAAATATCTTCAATTCTTTCTGGCCCTTTTGAAGATACACTCCATAAAACAGAACACAACTCTTCGTACTTTAATGTAATCTTCATTGTAGATTTATTAAATATGGTACTTAAAATCTAAGAAGTTTACTTATATACCAATTCTTGTCATTTCCGATACAGGTATTCCAAAGTAAAAAATTACGAATTGTCTACCTATCAACATTTAGGACTATATTACTATAACCTGTAATTCAGTCATTGATATTTCTTATTAGTGAATGAATCGAAATTATCATTACCTGTATATTTTTACTTACATAATCATAAACGAAACAGAACGAAATGATCTGTCGAAAAAATTTAGGTAAAAAATAGTTATACATTTTTGAAAATTTAAGCATAATAGGACCTTTCAATTATAAGGATAAGCAAACAAATAGAAAATAGGTAAATATAAGATTTAAATATGTTCTGTCATACTTAATACTAAAATATGAAAAAGATGAAATTAAAGGACACAGGTTTAAATGAACATATTTTTGAATGTAATTGAGATATTGGCTTGAAATTTTTTGTAAAGGGTCGAAAATTTCCATATCTAACTAAAAAATGATATTAAGGGATAAATATGGACTAAATTGTTGTAGCTATCTGCGACCCTATTAAAATTTTGATAAAAATCATAGTTTTAGAAATTAAACAAATATGTAATATATGACAAAATCTTTATTTATGAACAAAACTCAATGAAATTTTCAACGCTTGTTAAATTTGTCATTTGAAATAAAAAAATGCAAAAAAAATTGAAAAGGTCAAAGGGCATCCCGCAATTTCCAAAAATAGGAATGAAAATCCCAAAAATGGAATTTTTTACTTTTTTGCCCATAGGGTCCACATTTCTTTCAGGGCTGGGAAAATACTTTTGGAGTAAATAGAAAACATATTGAGGTTTCCAAAACTGCTTTCAGTTTTCTGATCCCAGCTTTGGGATTTTAGAACATGTCGCCCAAAGTTGAAGTTTTGATAAAAAATAGGTCATATTCGGAAGGACGCAGTGGCAACATTTTCAAAAAATAGGACGAGTTTTTTACGCCAAAGCGTTCTGCGTAAAGAGACCTTTTAGAAAACTATAAAATTGTTATATGTTCTTAAAGAAAATTTTATTTTATTAATAAAAGAGTTAAGACACATTTTTGGCAAAAAAACGGCAAAAATCTAAAATTTTTTGAATTTTTAAATTAAAAAACGTATATTTTTGTATCTGTAAATGATATTGATCTGAAATTTGTATATTATTGGAAATTTTGTTGTCTAACTAACAAGAAAAAATTGAGTCCATTTGGTCCAAAATTACGCCCGGTATTCAAAACAAGGCGGACCAAGGTATGGTAAATTTTGCATCACAAAATTTTTAAATGCCTATAACTCGGATATTATAAGAGATAAGTAGTATGTCCAAGCATGTTTTTTCAAGATCTCGTCGAGCGCTTTCAGAAAATATAAAAATCTTTGTATTTGGTGAAAAACAAAAAATGGCACGAGTTTAAAAATTTTACATGTCGTAGGTACCCTACTTTGAGCCGCCACAGCGCCGTCCCTGGGGCGTCTGCAAGGTTCATCTTCAAAACTTAAACTCGAATACTCCTTGGCTACGCTCACGCCAAATTTTATCCCGATCGGATCAGCCGTTTAGAAATGCCAGATTTATTTCCAAAAAATTTCCATTCTGCCCCACTGTGCACCAGTTATAACAGTTAACTGTGATTTATTATGAAGCATTTATCTTACCTTGATTCCGATTTATTTAAGCAATTTATTGACGAAATAAGTATATTTTCTAAAAGAGGCTTTATATGGGGGATAATAAATGAATTGCGGATATTCAAATCACTTTCTGAAGGGGACTTTGTATGGGGCTAGGGTCAAATGAAGTCCGATCATTTCGAAATTCGGCAAAGTTGTATAAAACTTAATAGTGCGAACTTTCATCGAGATACATTTATATTATACATAATTATGAGCTCAAAAGCACTTTTCGGGGGGTTCAGTTGTATGGGGGCTAGGTGAAATAATGGAGCGATTTTTCAATAGGCCTGTACTTTGATAACAACGTTTACATGGACACACGGACGGGCGGACGGCCGGACAACGTTAAATCGACTCAGAAAGTGATTCTGAGTCGATCGGTATACTTTAAGGTAGTTATTTAAAGTACTAAGGTTATAGTACTAATATTTTAATGCGTTACAAACATCAGCACAAACGCATAATACCCTTCCCACTATAGTGGTGTAGGGTATAAAAATTTATGTATGTATTACTTTTTTTGCAGATTACATAATTTGCACGCTGTTAAATGCAGTTCTTCCATCGACATTTAAAACACGTCTAAAAAAAGAAAAATAATTATTTTGGATGCTCACGAAAATTTTGCTGTGCGAATTCCATGTACATATATATGTACATATATATAAATGATTACCAACAAAAAATGTAGTTGTTTAATTTAACCATTTATATTTATCGAAGGTGATTCCTATGAAGAGTTGACAGGTTTTTACATATATTTTGAACAGGATTTAACATGTCTCACGTTTTATCTATTAATTACCCACAAAGCTTGCAACCCACTTTCGGTTTTTATACAAATATTTTTTTTTAATATTAACTCAACATCCGATTGCAAATCATCTAATTTGACATCGCTTCCTAATTTTTTGAATAGTTATTAGTAATTTTAATATTTTTTTTTTGAATTTAATCTTTTCGTATCATGATTTAAAAAACACTTAAAATTGGACTCCTTTTTCCATAAATTTTTCATGTTCAAAAACATCTTATTCGACGTGTTTAATTATAAAACACATAGACATGTTTCAGACTATGCCTTTTGAGGCAGGGACATCAGTCATGCCTTACGAGCTTGTTGGTAAAGGGGCACAGGGTATACAGAGGCGTCACGAGCAAAAAAAAAACCATTTCTATCTCTTTCAACACAAGTTTCACACAATTTTTTAGCTGTAGTTTATATATCTCTTCATGCACAAGTTTCACAAAAGCTAGACAACATCTGATTTTAGACTTTTTTAAACGTCAAAGGTGAAACCTCTGTATGCTTTGTGAAAGGGGGAAAAGAAGAAAAGAGTGTTGCAAAACTAGCACGCATAGACTGCTCATAGACTGGAATCAGCTATTGCTAATATGGCGGAGGCAAGCAAAAAAAATTTTACGAAAAATCAACAAAAGAAAATGTATAATGAACCACGGTAGATTTAAAAGGGACAAATATATAAACATATATTTCCATCTCTTTTCACCTCATACTTAATTTTTTTCAAATGTAAAAAACAAATTGCATTACAGTCAAACCCCTTTATAACTATTTCTTGCTTTTTACGAACTTATCTTAATTAGCGGAATTTTGATAACTATTTTGATACAAAAACATATTCTATAAAGAATTCTTGGTTAAACAGAATTACTATTTAGTCCCATGAATAAAATTTCATACATCTAACCATTTTCATATCGAACTTCAAAAAATATGTGTTGGAAACATATAAAAAGGGTTTACCGTACATGCAAAGTCAAAAAAGTTGTTTCTGGTGTTGATAGTGTATTGCAAATTGTTTTATAACGAAAAAACATTAAGGAATTATTAAAAAACAAATCCAATACACTTTTAATTAGAATCTAAGCAAATATTATATAAAATAAGGTTGTTTTCCTTTTAATCTTCATTTTTTGCAATTCTTCTTCACATACAATTTCTTCAATGTTTACATTTTTTGCGTTTTTTTTTTTCAAACGAGCGATGAAAACAATCATATCTCACACACTAATCGATTTTTAATACATTTTTATTTTTATTCTGCTCTAAAATTTTACCTAATGGCGGAATTCAAAAAAATGGTAAAAAAATGTAAACAAAACCATACAGTTCGAAGCAGCACTTCTTCTTCATATAAATGTCATTCAACCTAGAATGACAATTGTGAGGAAAATATCGCCGGAGACACGAAGTCCATATTGCGATTTTTGCATTTTTATTTTTCATATTTATTATTATTATTTTCTTTTCCCATTTAATTTTTCCTTTTTTTGTGTCTTTCTTCGCAAATCTTTTTTCTTTTTTTTTACTTTTAATTTAGATTTTTATTTATTTATTTATTTTTTTTTTTGGACTTTCGTGTTATATTTTCTTTTTTATCAAAACGTTATAAATTTTCAGTATATATATTAGATAAAATAAATGTCAAGAACATAATTTAAGAAATATTGGACACAGTAGATATATGACATACATATTTAGACGTGTACAACGTATTAGACATTCACTTGTAGATATACATAATATACACAGATTACAATGAGGGGATAATACAGAAAAAAATTGGATTGAAAAATAGAAGATAAATAGGAGAAATATAGGATAGAACAGGATGAACACAAAATGAATATAAGACAATTATATACACATGTAAACAACACCAATAGACGAACATGTAGACTAAACACGAAGGACACAAATAGAGATATATTAAGATCGTATATAATGTACAAAATAAAGTGAATCTTAATTAATAAATATTATATCTAACTTAAAACTAAGAATTCTTGACTTGAGCGTAGAAAAAATATCACAGATTATTGTTTTTCCAAGAATTTGGAATTGAAAACAAGTATATCACAATATCTATATCACAATGTTGGCTTTTTTGCAAAAATCAAAAGTATATTTAAACTCAATGTTATTCAATTTGAGTATATTCGGAACACTAAGTGTACCTGTCCTTAGTTTTTAGAGCTTAGCTCTCAAATCTGACCTGAGCCGAGGGTTAATATCCGTACAATGAAACAATAAATGGTCCACAGTCTGAGACACCCCACAGGAACATGAATCATTATCCCTAATACCAATTCTATAAATATGATCACCACACCTAGTGTGTTTGATCTTCAGGCGATTAATAAAGACTATTAGAGGCCTGCCTAAGAGGCTCTAATTTATACAGATGCCTACCAAACTCTGAATCGTTCCATCGACCCTGCCATAATAGGTAATATTTTCGTTTGTCAGAAGAGTTAAGATCAGAACCCAAAACTCGGATTGCACATCTGTCCATTGAAGGGATATGATCCGAAGCAACTATATCAGCGTAATCGTTCCCTTCCAGACCCGTATGACTGGACACCCAAAGAAAATGAACGATTATGTTCCTAGCGATCGTCTCTTAGGATGCGAGTCCAGAGCCTGTAACACTGATCTACTGTCCGAAACTACTAAAATTCTCCTGTTTCCCTGTATGAGTGCTAACATCAACGATTCAATTATGGCGAGAGCCTCTGCCGCAAAAATTGAGGATTCGCCGTTAAGAGGAAAGTAGGCCTCTATATTCATACTAGGGAACCAAATACCAGATCCCACAAGATCCCCGGATTTCGGTCCGTCAGTGTAAATACGTGTAAAATAAGACCAATGACCTCTGGCCATTTTCCTAAACTTAGCTATCACTTCATTAGGTGTACAATTTGATTTTTTAAGGTTCAAATAGATAACCAAATAGATAACCATAGAGCTTCCAGAGGAGTCAAATAGATTGTGTGTATAGGATTACTTACAATAGAAAACGATTCCTTTTTTTGACGTACCATTGTTGAAAATGGGTGCGAAAAAAGGGTGATTCGGACAACTTTATCATATTTTCCTTCACAATGCTATTGTCATACGAAAGCATTTTGTTCATGTATCTTTCTGATAGGAGTTGTAACCGCTCGCGAAGAGGCATTACATTTGCAATTTGCTCCAGGCATAAGGTGTGTGAAGACATCATGGCGCCTAACGCTATTCGTAGAGCCTTCCACTGTATTCTCTCAAGTTTAATAAATATAGATTTAGGATATGCTAATAAGAGAGGAGCAATATATTCCAACTTGGGTCTAATAATCCCAACATAGAGGCGTATTAAACATTCTGGGTCTGAACTCAAACTTACGCCACATAATGATCTTAGAATGTTTATAAATTTAAAGCAGCTTTTCTGAATTGCTTCAACATGAGGTCTTAGGTTCAAATGCCTATGGAAAGTAAAACCCAAAAACATAAAAGAATCCACAAATTCTATGGGTTCATTATGAAATAGCATCGGAGGTACTGGCAATAAACATCGTCTAGGAGCCGTAAATATCATGGCCTTAGTCTTCCTGACAGATAACGACAACTGTAGATCAGAGAGGCGATCACCAATCAGATTCAGTGCAAGCTGAGCCTTATGCCTGGCAACAGATGGATTGACGTCAGAGCAATAAACCACGATATCATCTGCGTAAGCCAACATGTATGTCCTCCGGAAGATTATCAAAAATCCCCTCAATAAACAGGTTAAAACAAAGCGGACTAAGCACACAGCCCTGAGGGACGCCGATAAACGAACGTCGATTTTCCACTTCCCCATTATGAAGAATGTACAGATTCTTAACCTCAAAAAGACAATAAATAATCCGTGCCAAATGTGGATGAATATCAAGAGCGATAAGACGCGAGTGCAGGAGTCCAATATCCACCTTATCCTTTTATGTCCACAAATACCGAAAATACAGAAAGGCCTTCCGAAATTTTCAGTGAAATAAATGACCACAGACCGATAACATTATCCATAGTGGACTTTCCCTTCCGAAAACCAGATTGAGCGCTTCCAATTTTGCCCTCAGATTCCAAAAACCATTCAAGTCGAAAGTTCAAAATTCTCTCGAACAGTTTTCGAACACACGATGCCTAGCAATCGATCTATATGAACTTGAGAGATTAGGTGGGCAGCATTTTTTCCTGAGTGGGATAACAGAATAGTTAAACCAAGAAGATGGAATCAAACCTGTACGTAATACTTCATTAAACATCCCAAGAATCATGGATTTATTATCAGATTTAAAGCATTTTAGATGGCCATTACGAATACCATCTAAACACTTCTTTCGCACGAATTTAAAACAAACAGCTGATTACATTTTATTGTTTTTCCCAAAATTATTATTTCTCGAGCCGAAAAAATGAAAAAATTACAAAATCATTAAAAAATAATAAACAAAACAATAAATTTACTGCACAAGCGGTCAATAATATATTTTCATTCATTTTAAATAAAAAAAAACACTGAATAGTTTATATTATTAAGATTTATTTTAATTTAAGCTTTCAAAAAACATATGATTTTTGTTTAAGTATTTAAAGCAATGATGCATACTTTATTGCAATAAAAGCGACAAACTTTCCAAAATCGCGAGATAGACTACATTTGTTGCACATCAAATTTTTCGCATGAAAAAAACATAATTTTTCGCACAAAGTATACAGAGGCGTCATGACAAAAAACATCATAATATGTATAAATATTAATAAAACACATAATTTATATGCAATTAAAACTTTTTAAAATTTTGCACATAATTTATTTTCATTTTGTTTATTTTCTTTTGCTTTGTTGTTCTGTTTAAAAAATAGCCTTATATAGTATTGTTTTAACGCACTGTGTGTATTAAACCCAAAAATTAGTTTTCTCTGTCTACCGAGACCATTTCAAAAAAGCTTTTATTCAATTTTATTCAAAATTTATTGATTTTTTTAAATGTTAGCTTATTAAAATTATTTCTTTAGTAAAAAATAAATTACTACTTTAACAATCTTACTTTATTTAGTTTATTTTAAGCTTCCTTGTACTTTTTCTCAATTAGATTTATTAAGAAAGAATTAGGGTGCACTCATACGGTGAAGTCAATTCAACAGCTGATCCCTAATTTTTTTTATTTGAGGTAGATACAACTGTCAAAGTACACCATTTAGAGTTGCCACAATCCGAAAAAAATATGTACATATATAGGGATTCATTATATTTTTAGGACAAAAAAATAATAAATCATTATATATTTCTTATACGACAATAGTAGAGACCTACACGGTATTATAAGTTCCTAATATTGACTGATAAAAAATAATATGTATATAATTTTATTTTTGCTACTACATACTTACAATTTTGTAATCTAATACTAATTTTTTGTTATTTTAATTGATAATTTATTTATTTTTTTAATAAGTAAATAATAAATAATATTCTATTTTTCAATTCATGTATAATTTTTAATAAATTTTATCTTATATTTACTTTACGTGAAGAGATTTTTGGGCATGTGGGATTGTCTTTTTGTAAGGTAAATTAAAAAAAAAAAACACGGTGGCAACATGTAAATTTTTTTACAGAAGTATCTACTTTTGTTGTTTTTGTAGAATTGACTTCACCTTATAAGTGCACCCTGGAAAGAATGCTTTGTATTTTAAAAAATAGCGATAAACAAGGGATCGAGTGACGTTAGCTGCATTACAATTGTAACTTACGAAAAAAAGAGTTGCTAAATATGAATCATTACAATATCGACCGACCTGACTTTACAATCGACCTCGATTGAATACCGTGCTTTTGTCAATCCATCCCTTCCTCATCTAGAAACTCGTAATCTATACATTCATCTTCTAAGTACTCATAATCTGTATAGTGGTCAGTGTTGCCTTCTGAGCCCGACACATTTATGTTGAGGCTATTGTTTGGTTCAAGCCATTTCTTTAATCGCGACGAATATATTATCCCTTTATAAGGCGTTTGAGTAACTTGACAATTTTCAACATCAGTAATCTCATAACGATCGTTACCAACATACTTTTGAATGACATATGGTCCCCGATATTTTGGAATAAGTTTCTTGTTAGCACCCACAGTAGTGTCAACATTTTTAATAAGAACTAAATCGCCTATCTCAAATATCCTGGGAGCCCTGTGATTTTTATCGTAGTACTCCGCATTATATTCTTGAGAGCGCTGAATTGCCCTATTTGGCGAATCCCGCACAATATCAAGATCAACCCTTTCCTCATTCGACATGTTTTGTAAATGCTCCGTGAGTTCGTCCAAAATTTCACCCGTTTGATCCACCCCAAACAACATCACACTCGGTGTTTGTTTAGTTGTACTATTCTACTTGAGTCAATTTCCTAACCCAGTCAGAATGATTAATTGGTTCTGTTAATTTTGCCAACATTGCCCTTAAATCGCGCTTTACCCTTTTCACTTGGCCATTTGATTGGGGTGAAGCAACGGACACCTCTACATGAATAATATTACGTTCTGACGCGAAGCGCTCAAATTCACTGGAAGTAAAGCATGACCCCCGATCGCTAATAATACGCCTTGGTCTACTATAATTCTCAAAATACTTAGTCAAGGAACAACATACCTCCTTTGTTTCCGAGGAATTCACAGCATATAGTTTTACGATTTTTGTAAACGAGTCTACCACCACTAAAATGTATTTTCGCTTAGAGTTTACGGCAGGTAATGGTCCACAATGGTCGATATGCAATGTATCAAAAGGTACGGACCTTTTCTCGATGTTATATAATTGTCTTTCATTCCTGTGATTAGGAACAGAGTAATAAATACATTTCAAACAATTGCGGATAAATCGATTTATCTTTTATCTTATACCGGGAAACCAATAATTGTTGAAAAACTGATTCCGAGTTTAAAAGAAAAAAACACACACGAAAGATATGACAATTAACAGAAACTTTATTTAGTAAAAAGAAAAAAGATCTTAATTCGATAAAGTTAAGAATAAGACTTAGACAAACAAGAAAAGCAACGTTAAAAAGGAATTTTAAATTACATAGTTGCATTATGTATGCGTTGCCATCAGTAGTTAAATTAATAGTGTTGCTATATTTCCGACACTCCTTCTCAACACATTTAATTTTAATAATTTCTAAAAACAAAAATACAATCTAATGTAAACCCATATATTTAGTAAACTTATTATGTTTTACTTTACATAAATTCTTGGTAAGAATGTCGGACATCATATCATCTGTCGGCATATATTTGGTCTCAACTTCGGCCTTGGAATACATATCTCGAACATGGTGATATTTAATCGCAATATGCTTACTTCTCGCATGATAGGTTGGGTTCCGCACTAAACATTGTCATTGTAGATTAACATCAGCCCATTATGCGGAAATTTCAATTCGCCCAAAAGCTTTTTAACATAAGCTACCTCCGTTGCTGCTGCTGATATCGCCACAAACTCCGCCTCCGTACTGCTAAGCGATACCAAATTTTGCTTTTTAGCATTCCAAGCAAAAACGCAATCAGCTGCTGTAAAGGCATAACCAGAAAATGACTTTCTGTCACTGGCATCTCCAGCCCAATCCGCATCAACATAACACTCGATCGGTTTTCCGGTCTTCTTATAATGGAGTTTGTAATCGGCTGCCTTCTTTAAATATCTGAATATGTGTTTGTAGGCCGCCTCGTGTTCAGAATGTGGGTCACAATTTTCTTTGTCACCGACAACATAATATCAGGTCTAGTGGATAACGCCAAATTCATTAAGATACTTATAGCAGACTGGTATCCAGTTGGGTCCACCTTTCTACAATTTTCGTCGGCACAATTTACCTGATATCCTGGTTCTAATGGTGTGGAAACTTCCTTGCAATCAAGCATACCATATTTGTCGAGCACATCCAAAATATACTGCTTTTGGGATACGGTGATTGCGCCAAGAATACCTTCACGGTTGAACTCCATACCAAGGAAATGTGACAGCTCACCTCCATCTACAACGTCAAATTCAGCTATAAGCCTCTTATAATTCTCCAGGTGTGGTAAAGATGAACTTCCTACAATTAAGTCGTCCACATATACAACCACTATATTGTAGACACCGTTCTCAGCTCTTGTATAAATACAAAGATCACTAACACATGGGCTAAAACCAAGCTTTTTCAGGACTTCATTTAATTTGCAGTTTCACTCACGGCCACTTTGTTTCAAGCCATATAGGGACTTCTTCAGCTTCAGCACCTTATTCGGATATTTCACGTCCTCAAAACATTGCGGTTGTTTCATTAACACCGTATCATGTAAATCTCCATTAAGATATGCAGATGATACGTCCATTTGGTGCAGGTAAATATCATGTTCCACCGCCAAAGCAATTCTTATATTTGCATAACGCACCACTCGGGAAAAAGTCTCATAATAGTTAACACCGAAACGTAGACATCACCCTTTCGCCACAAACCGCGACTTTAATTTATGGATGCCGCCATCTTTGTTCCTCTTAACTGCGTAGATCCATTTGCACCCTATCGCTATCTGGCCTAAAGGTAAATCTACGTATCGTTCCTAATTAGGGAATTGTATTCTGTCTGCATACTTTTCAACCACTCTTCAGCATATGGACCATTTAAGGCGCCTTCAACATTTTCTGGAGTTTCAATTTTTGACTTACTCATAGCATGAAGCTCATTATAAATTTTTCTTGGTCGTCCTCGACTCCCATCACGAATTATTCTGGGTGTGCCCGGACCAATATTTACCGCCGTACCGCCAACTGCTCCTTCTTGCTGAGCACCTTCCTCTTCACCATTATGCTGTTCTGAAATATTAGCTTCACTCTCTGAAATGGTTTCCGCCTCCTCTATTTCTTCATCTTCAATAATGTCCTCAACCTGGGACTGCTCGTTTGAAGAATCATCTTTGCAGCAAAAAATAAACATGCCATCAGCACTTTCATCTGTGTAACGACCATCAAATGTTTCCTCGAAAAACTTCACATCTCCTGCTACTATCACCTTACGAGTGGTAGGGCTGTATAATTTATAAGCCTTACTCTCCTCACTGTAGCCAATCATAACATATTCTGAACCTTTCGATGAAAATTTCCTAGATGATGTCTTGTCAAGAGCTATCGCTTTAACGCCAAAAATTTTCAGATGACCTACAGCTGGTTTGTACCCGTTCCAAGTTTTAAACGGTGTTTTATCTTGAAGAATCTTCGTTGTCGTTCGATTTCGAATATATACAGCAGTTTTCAATGCCTCTGCCCAAAAACCTTCAGATAAACCGGAGTGGATGAGCATGGCCCGAGCCATCTCCACTAACGTACGATTTGCCCGCTCCGCAACACCGTTTTGTTGGGGCGTATGTGGCACCGTTAACTGTCTTTTAATACCGTTCACGCGTAGAAAGTTATCAAATTCTTTGCTTAAATATTCACCGCCGTTATCCGATCTTAAACACTTTATCATTTTTCCCGTTTGTTTTTCAACTTCGATCTTATAATCTTGAAATGCCTTCAATACTAGGTCTTTTGATTTCAAAAAATACGCTGTAAAGTATCTCGAATAATCGTCTATAAATGTCACGAAATAACGAGAACCGTCGAATGAACACTTATTAACCGGACCGCACACGTCACTATGCACTACTTGCAACATTTCTTCTGATCGACTACCCGACACTTGAAACGGTCTTTCACAAATTTTACTTTTGGCACATGTAACACATTCCAATGAATTTGGCATATTTTTTATTTTAATACCACGCACTGTACTCTTATCATTTCCCTCAAACAGTTAAAGTTCACATGTCCAAATATATTATGCCATTTCATTGCCTGTTCATCCACTTTCGACCAGAGATACAAGCCGATGGGGAATGATCGGCGGCGGCGGCGCAACCATTTTGGATCGGCGGCGGCGGCTTATTACAGAAAATATCGGCGGCGGCTAAATTGTCGGCTCAATTTAACTTTTTCTTTACAAATTGACCTTATAAGGTTTATTATATTGAAAAATCTTTGTATAATAGTCTGTTACATAGAAACCTGTCTCTATATAAGTTTTTTTCTGCAGAAAATGGACATTTATAGTAGGGTTCTATAAATCGACTTTCGAATAATCGAACAATCGACTTTTTGTCGAAAAAAGTCGAAAAGTCGAAGTCGACTATTTTGTTCCAAAAAAGTCGATAACTCGACTATCGTCTATGAAAAAAATCGAAAAGTCGACTTTGTAAATAAAAGTCGAAAAAAGTCGAAAAGTCGGAAAGTCGAAAAAAGTCGAAAAGTCGAAAAAAGTCGATAAGTCGAAAAAAGTCGAAGAAAGTCGAAAAAAGTCGAAAAGTCGAAAAAAGTCGAAAAGTCGGAAAAAGTCGAAAAGTCGGAAAAAGTCGAAAAGTCGAAAATAGTCGAATATTTTAAAAAAGTGGAAAAGAGGTCAAAAACTCTAAAATAGTAGGAAAAACTCAAAAAAAGTAAAAAATAGTCGAAAAAAGTCGAAAAAAGTCGAAAAAAAGTCGAAATAAGTCGAAAATAGTCAAAAAGTCGTAAAAAAAGAGTTGAAAAGTTGAAAAAAGTCGGAAAAAGTCGAAAAAAGTCGAAAAGTCGAAGAAAGTCGAAAAGTCGAAAAAAGTCGAAAAAAGTCGAAAAAAGTCGGAAAAAGTCGAAAAGTCGAAAAAAGTCGGAAAAAATCGAAAAGTCGGAAAAAGTCGACCATTTATAAAATACTAAAAGTCTAAAAGTCGACTTTTAAATAAATGAAAAAGGTCGAAAAGTCGAAAAATCGACTTTTCATAAAATGGAAAAAGTCGAAAGGTCGAAAAGTCGACTTTTAAATAAATGCAAAAAGTCGAAAAGTCGAAAAGTCGACTTTTCGTTTCAACTATAGAACCCTAATTTATAGTAGTTTTCACTATTTTAATATTAGCACAATATTGTGTGGCAACTCTTTTCAATTTTCCATAAGAATTTAAAATAGTGGCAACTCCGTTCAATCTGGTGAAATTATGTTCTGAAATACATGTGTGATTCTAATCTTTATCAGCGGCTACGTTTAAGCCGGCTTAGCTTTTGAGCCGAAAGAAGTCGGCGGCGGCGCGGCTTGCAAAATATTACCGGCGGCCAGCCGCCGATTTGAGCCGTCTCAGCTTGTATCTCTGCTTTCGACACACTGTTACATTTATTCTCAATTTTCCCTTCTTTGCCCTCATATATAAACAAACCATTGTTCTCATATGCACGTAAAATACACTCAGTGTCTTTTTCCAATATTCTTACATGATTGTTCTTGAAAATCACACACATACCCGCACTAGTTGCTCTACTCACAGAAATAAAATTGTTCCGTATTTCCACTACATGCAACACATTCTTTAATGTAACGTTCGTACCGTGAATATCAACGTCGCCTCGACCGATTGCTTTTGCGCACATATTATTCGGTAACACTATTCTCTCTTCATACACTTCATACGTAATAAACACCCAGCGGTAAATGAAACAAAGTACTTAGATAATATTCGATGACATCAGTATGACGTTCTAAGCGAGCAATCTAAGTACTTACAGTGCAATGTATGCGTAATCCAACATATCATGCACTTTAATTATAACATAGATTACGATTTAAGCAGAGAGTTAGCTGCCTTCTACATGTTGTTTTTTGTTTTTATTTCTTTAAAAAAAAAAAACAGAACTAAAGTACCGTTTTATTTTTCTTTTGTATACTACATGAAAAGAAGAATCTTTTTGTTTCAGTTTAAAGTTGATCTTTTGTAAGTGAAGTTGTGTTTTGTTAAAAAAGTTATTTTATTGTAAAAATCTAAAATAATTGTGGTGATCCAAATGGCAGAAACGGACTTAAAAATTAGGGTAAATTTACTTCATATATTCTAGTTTTAATACACAATTTCCTCTTGATTATTTACAGGATCTCTAAAGGAAGATGACCGAAAGTTTCAAAAGAAAATTAAGATTCATTTCATTTATCTTCGTTAAAATTGTTTAATTATATTTTTATTGAATTAACTATAATACATGTTTATTATTTGATGATCATTTTTAAATAAACTTGCATAATTTTAAAATAAATATAAAAAGTATATATTTTTTCTATAACAAAATCGGAAAACATGGTACTTTAACTTACAGATGCAAATAGGATTGTAATCTACATACATTACATTCTTATTTGCAAGCGTTTATAGGCGTCTCATTAACTTCGCTTAGAACTCCACACATTATGTAAGTGAAATTTTAATTTGTCTTAATGATATTGTGGCTTACATTCTAAGCGAGAGCACATCGATGAGGTAGCCTAGGACACTTTTATGTTAAATCTAAGTGAAAGAATAAGTGAAAGCATCACCACTGACTGCCACGAAATATCACTTAGATAAGCGAGTACATAATGTATATTTTTACCGCTGGGCAGTTCACGCACACAACAAAAATGACTAGTTGCGCCGCTGTCAACGCACCAATTATCCACACACTCATTGTTGTTGTTTTTCATCGTTAGCAACTGCGTCATAAAACAAGAATTATTTTCGTCTTTTCTTTGTTGTTTACACTTTGCCGCGAAATGCCCTAGCTGTCCACAATTATAACACTTTTTGTTGTTTTGATCGTTGTTTTTGTTCTTGCCACTCTCAAAACGTCGTACTACTACTCCTTTTTGTATTCTCTGTCTTGCACTTTCTTTGACTTTCAACGAACTAAATAAGGGAAAGTTGTCTCTTGCCTCTATGACAACTACAAAGTTTTCAAAACTTTTAGGTAAGTTTGACAACAGCAAAATAACCAGCATCTCATCAGGAAGACTAATCTCCACCTCTGCCAAATGTTCCATCGTATCAACAAAAACATTTATATGATTAACTATTTTATCATCATCGGTCATTCTCATATATAAAAGCTTCTTAAACAGCATGATCTTTCTTGCCGGACCTTTTGGTTGATGGATCTCCTTCAACTTGTTCCACGCCTGCGCCGCTGTTTTACATACCTTAAGGTTATTAAGCTGAGCCGGTTTCACACAAAATAAAATTTATGCCAATGCTTTCTCATCCTTACTATCGAAAACTGCGGCTACTGCTGCGGTAGCTGTATCGGGTTTTACCTCCCTTCCACACGTCACCGACCACAAATCCGAGTTTACCAATACACTCTTTATATGGATACACCACATAACATAATTGGAATCGTCCAATTTATCAATCTGCATCAGATTCATTTTCCACACACACAGTGTTACTTTACTTTCCACTATATTTGTTTTCTATATTTTCACACAGAAAATTTGTCCCTTTCGTTTTCGTCTTTTGTAATTTTCTCCTTTATTTAAATTTGCACACACAGTGTGTTTATTATTCCCGACGCGCACTTAGAGCAGCCTGGGCCCATAACCTGTTGAAAAACTGATTCCGAGTTAAAAAAAAAAAAACACACACACGAAAGATATGACAATTAACAGAAACTTTATTTAGTAAAAAGAAAAAGAACTTCATTCGACAAAGTTAAGAATAAGACTTAGACAAAACAAGAAAAGCAACGTTAAAAAATAATTCGAAATTACATAGTTGTATTATGTATGGGTTGCCATCAGTAGTTAAATTAATAGTGCTGCTATATTTCCAACAATAATGCGTTTTAATTTGAATAATACTTTTTTCCACTCCAACATGACCGTACTTATCACGCATAAGCCTAATAATATTCTCCTCCATTTTCCTGGGCACATACAACTGTTTCTGTCCCTGTGCTCCCCGTCGAAACTCCAACACATTTTCCAAAAAGTATTCTTCAACTTCGCCATTCTCCAACCGTCCCAGTATTCCCAATATGTCCTGATCCCTACTCATACATATGAAAATAAACCCAGGCTCCGCTGGACCTCTTTGGAGTTTGAGGGGATCGGATAATCTTGAACCGTTCCTATATGATCATCATTTAGTAGGGTGATCGATTATTCGACATTTTCCAAAAACCGGTTTTCGAATAGTTCGAATAGTTGACATTTAAAAAAAACCGTTTGATATTTTTCAAATACAGAAAAAACCGGTTAACCGGTTTTTCATTATAAATAAAAAAATATATTTTAATTTGAAAAACTTAATGTTTATGTTTAAATTTGATTAATAAAACATGGCCCGAAATGATTTTTAACAGTTTAAAAGATTATAACTTTAGATCTAGTCGTCTGATTTACATTATTTCTTTAATATAAAAAAATAGGAAAAAAGTGGGACACTTCTGTTAAACATAAGGTACTATGTAATCCTAGCTTATTTTAAAAGCCCTGTTTAGGAAATTTGCACAGGCATTCCAACACTTCCATAAAATTTCAGCCGTAAATTAATTATTGTAATTGGAATATAATCTAAAGATTGATAAAATGTTATCAAACAGTTATCAATTTTACAAATAAATTTTTTTAAATTATAAGGAAAATCAAAAAAGTTTAACAAAGGAGCTGTAGAAAAATATACGCTAGTTCCTCGACTCGAATATTTTTAAAATTTAGACGGGCTGTATTATTATTTACTTAAAAATTTCATTTAAATAATCTTTGAATACAAAGCAAATAAAAGTATTCGAAACCGGTTTTTAAAAAGTGAAAAAAACCGGGTTATTCGATATTCGAAAAATCAACATTAAGAAAAAACCGTCACTGGTAAAGCAGAAAAAACCGGTTTTAAAACCGGTTGAAAAATCGAGTCGATCACCCTATCATTTAGCCGGATTCCCATTTCACTCACTCGATACCCCAAATAGTCAAGTTCTCGATATCTAAATTTACACTTCCCTATGTTCAGTTTAAGTCCATAGCTACTCAACAGCGATAAAACTCTGCGTAATGTCACGACATGTTCATCAGCGTAATGAACCATTCCTCTTCCTGACCAGCACCAAATAGTAAGCGTAAGGTTATTCACGCGGTCTAATTATACCATGTTTTAATAAATGATCAAGTTTTTCCCTAACTTTCTGATGTTCCCGATATGATAATCGCCTAGGTGTACTGAATACTGGGGTGTTATTAGTCAATCGTATTTTCATGGAATAATCCAGTTCCTTCAATTCGGCGCCGCTCTCGTCTTAATAACACTTAAGTATCACCCCCTTTATATCTTCTGTTTCTGTCAGGTTCAAGCCAGGGTCAATATCAATACCGCCGGAAACGGTCTTAATCGTTCCTATAGAGCCCCTAATGGATTCTCTAATTGTATCAAAAATTGTGACACCAGGATCTAACCGTTCCATGTCTAAAGTAGTGGTACCGAAATTTATGGGATCAATATTAAAAATCTCAAAATTATTCATATAAAATAACGACAAATTAAATATGTTATATTTATCATTAATGGCTGGAACCTCATTTCCTTTCTCATTTTTACATGGGCTTCTAAATTGGGCTTCTAAATTCTAAAGTGCACTCGAAACAAAATTATTAATTTCAGTTTTATTTATATTTAAATTCAAAAGTGTATCTTTGCTGTTTTTTTTTTTCTTATACGACAAAGTTAAATGTTTAGTTTTGGTAATAAGTCAATAAACAGTGGCACAACCGCCTCTTCATCAGGCAATAAAAGAAATTCATGATTAACCACGCGATCTCTAAATACTATTTGGTATCTTATAAATCCGAAGGTACTTATTTCACTTGAGCCAACACCACGAAAGGATGATGGTAAAAGGTACTAGGGACTTCTGTATGCAGCTAACCGGACTGCCGGAATCAAAAAGTGAAATACTCGAAATTATTTCAGTGCACTTATCTCTTATAATAATAGCAACACTCGCCGTTTGATATGCGTCCACTGGAACTACTTCATCCAGTTCATAATCGGCAATGGCAGCAGCACCACGATTTCTTTTTGGGTAATTTTGTCGGTAATGACCTACTAGAAGCACGAATTCGGAGGCAAACTGTAAACAATTATATCATCGTACGGCATCTTCGGTAGTATTTGCAGCAGTTTGTTGAACAGCAGGATTTGGTTTAACATTACAATTTGTTTTTAAAATAAAACCTATTTTCCTCAATGGCAGCAGTATGACGGCGACGCTGTTCGAATCGGTCAAATATATTTGCATCTTTCGTACGATACCATTTTAACTGGTTTTGTTTTGGTCTTATTTTTCGGTTTTCTTTTCAATTTTCTTAGTTGTTGTTCTTGTTGTAAAAAATATAAAAAATAAAACGTCATAATATGTATTTATATTAATAAAACACATAATTTATATACAATTAAAACTTTTTAAAATTTTGCACAAAATTTATTTTCATTTTGTTTATTTTCTTTTGCTTTGTTGTTTTGTTTACAAAATAGCCTTACATAGTGTTGTTTGTTTTAATGCATTGTTTTTATTAAAGCCATCTATGATCAAGTCCACCAACTCTTGCTCTTTAATACAGGCCTGATTAGCAATAGTTTGCATTGCAATCACATAGCTTAGTGAAGACTCGGTAGCTAACAGCATACGTGTCTGGAGTTGACGATACACCTCCTGCCGAGAGACAGTGCGCTTAAACAATTTTATTAGATTTTGGGCCTAAATTAAATACATATCACCAGTAGTGATTATCACCACATCAGCAGTCATTTCATTGTATTTCTGTTTGGTGGAAGGCACACACTTCATTGGCAATATATCAGAAACCTCATCTACACAAGGCAACCGTTCAGCAGGGTATTCTACTTGCTTCAGTGCAGCATCAGGCGTATCGGTAACAGGCGTCTTGGCAGCAGGCATCATTGATGTATCAGTCTTTTCCTCAGTTGTATGGCTTAAGGAATTATGATTTCAATCCGTGTAAGACGCGCATCCATTTTGATCTTATGGTATTAATATTATTGATCATCAGTTTGTAAAAAGGCTATCGTGTGTTTACCCCGTGTGTTTAACAATCTTATACCCCATTTACACATACACGAAATCTAGTACTTATGAGATTTCGAGCCAAATCTAGTTGATTTTAACTCGATTTCCCATACAAAACAAAATCTACTTCGTTGCTAGATTTCGTTAAAATCTACACAAAATCTAATAGTTTTAAGTGATGCAACTCTGTTTTTTCCTAAAAAAATACGACGCTACACAAGAATTGAAAAACATGAATGAAAAGTTAATCTAATATTAAAGTTAATGTTATATTTAAATATTTATTTTTTTATTATAAAAAAATTTATAAAAATACCATTTTTACTTCTTATTTTTCATATCACACACTTTTTCGAGAAATATTAGAAAAAATTAAATCTTCCTAAATGTCAAGAAGAGTGAGTGTAAACGGTCTAGATTTGCTAAAAGATTTTAATTGAAACCCACTAGATTTCGTGTATGTGTAAATGGGGTATTACTTTATTTAGCTTATTTTAAGTTTCCTTGTACTTTTTCCCAATTGGATTTATTAAGAAAGAATGCTTTGTGCCGGTCCACACACAGAAACTTTAGTTGAGAAACTTTTTCTTAATTCTCTTCTAAAGTTTCCTTAATGTCTACACATAGGAATTTTTGTTTCAGAAACTACGTGTTAATTGCATTGATTTGTTTTTGTACGAATGCGAAGAATAACAAAACAAAACGAGTTTCCGAGTACGAGAAGCTCCGTACCGCGAGAGAGAGAATGAAATTTCTTTCTCTTTCTCTCTCACTTTTTTCATTTTATTTATTCTTTATTGAATTTTTCTTATGTAGAAATTTATAATAAGTATTAAAATCCTAAATTATAACTAACGTTGTTATTGCCGATGCAATTTCAACCAAAGTTCTCGATAATTTGATTATCTTGCAAAATCCAATGTTTCCGTTCTTCTCAGTCGTCTATAACCCTCAAATGACAGCAACTACCTGGCAAGGGTATTTGGGTGATCAATTAGTTTCAACAAGTATGTTAAACAAGAGAATTTGATCTCCTCGCGTATTATGGGGACATTGAGATCCCTAAGAATATTACTGTTGCGAATGTACTACGGGCACCTGTTATTGACCTTAACAGTGCTGACTGCTTTCTTTGTAATTTTTCAACATTATATGAGGAGGCTGTTCCCCACAGTTGAATGCCGTATAGCCACATCGGTTTTATAACTGTTTTGTACAAAAGCGCTTTGTATTCCAAGTCTAGAGCTGACCGTGGTTCAATTATCCAGTACATTTGAGATGACTTTAATTTTATTTGTGTAACTTGGCTTCAATGTGGTGAGTCCATGTTAAGCGGCGATCAAGGTGGATACCAAGATATCTCACATGGCTTTGTTCAGGAATTTTTATATTGTTTATCTGTACGGAAGGACAATTTTCTCGTCTTAATGTAAATGTAACGTGAGAACATTTTGTTGCATTGACCTTTATTTTCCATTTGTCCAGCCACTTTTCCAATTCGCCGATGTGAAGCTGGAGTTGTTCAGAAGCTATTGAAGTGATATCATGTATGCTTACAAAAGCGGTATCATCCGCCAATGTAGATGTGTGAGTCAGTGCGCTCGTTGGCATATCTGCAGTATATAAAATATATAGGAACGGACCTAGAATACTCCCCTGGGGTACTCCAGCAGATCTTTAGATCTGATTTGAAAAGATCTTTCATATATGTAATTTTTAAACAGTTTGTGAACATTCGCAGGTAGTAATGTGATAATTTTGTGTATTAGTCCATCGTGCCAGACTTTATCGAAAGCTTGAGAAATATCTATGAACAATGCTGAGCAATATTGCTTATTCTCGAAGGCCTTCCGAATAAGAGTAGTTATTCGATGTACCTGTTCGATAGTGCTGTTCTTTCTTCTGAAACCAAACTGATGGTCAGGAATAATACAATTATCATTAACGTGTACTATAAGGCTTTCAAGCAATAACTTTTCAAAAAGTTTTGAGAATATAGACAACAGGCTAATGGGACGGTATGAAGTCACTTGAGTGACATCTTTTCCTGGTTTTGGTATCATAACAATTTCGGATACTTTCCATGAGGTAGGGAAATATCCAATATGTAGCATCGAGTTAAAGATGAACAAAGTAATTCTCAGTGCTGAATTGGTAGTTTACTTATCATCGTGGTAGTAATTTTATCTATACCAGGTGATTTTCCTGCCTTTAGACCTTTGATAGTCGTCTTCACGGTATAGAACCGGAATTTTATTGGGCGTGGAACCACATTATTTATAATGTTAGGCCTAATAGAAGAATCTGTATCATTTTCAGTAAACACATTCTCCAAGTGATTGGCGAAAGCTTCAAGTTTTTCTAACGTATTTCTTGCCCATTGACCATTCTGGAGGCGTGCAATATGCAATAGGGTATTGCATATGTTTAACAGCATTCCAGAGACTATATTCTTTTTTCTTAGTAGGGTCTAAGTTTTTGAGATAATTTCTCACATTAGATTCCTTATTATTTTTTAAGGCGATGTGAAGTCTTCTTTGGCACTGATTAAGTTTAACCTTTATGTTTGGCGATTGTTGCCATTGACGTCTGAGTGTTCTGTTTTCTTTAATTAGAGACTCAATGTTCCTAGGACATTTCGAATTTTTGTAGTATCCCAAGGTAACTGGGGGTGTAGAAACTTTGACAGCATCTCGTAAGATATCCGTAAATATATCGACAGCGGATTGTATTTCATGGTCATTATACCCTACACCACTATAGTGGGAAGGGTATTATGCGTTTGTGCTGATGTTTGTAACGCATTAAAATATTAGTACTATACACACCTTAAAGTATACCGATCGACTCAGAATCACTTTCTGAGTCGATTTAACGATGTCCCTTCGACCGTCCGTCCGTCCGACCGTCCGTGTGTCCATGTAAACGTTGTTATCAAAGTACAGGGGGGTTATTGTGTATTTCGATTCGAATAAGAAAAATTACGAATTCGAAAAAATTGTATTATGGAATACGATTTTCGGAAATTTATTTACGAACTTTCGTAAATAGTTTTTAATTTTGGGATTTTTTTCTTCTTTCAAAAAATCAAAAAATTCCTTTCGTAAATGCAACCATGTATTACGAAAACATGTGTCAAATTCGTTATTAACGTTCGTAAATCATACGAATGCTATTTTGCTTGCGAAAAGAGGGAAAAACAATTTTAAAATGTAAGTTATTAATAAATACATATTTATACACTTGTTTGATTAATAAATGTAATAAAATTTCTAAAGGGTACAGTATGAAATAGTGGTAGATTTCATGGTTCAACATTCCGACTTGGCAAAGGGACACCTAAACGCTTCCAACGCAAAAAGTAAATCAAGAGAGTTATGGGAAAGACTATCCCTTGATCTTAATGCTGCCGGTCCACCAACACATGAGGTCGAAAAATGGAAAAAAGTAAGTATATATTTAATTCAAAATTTTATTGTTATAATACAAAAATGTGTTTATTGCATTTATGTTTCTAGGTATGGGCAGACTACAAACAACACATCAAGGTGAAGTCCCGCAGAAACAAAAATAGCCTTTCTGGAACAGGTGGAGGGCCAAGTAATTTCTGCTCCCTAACACAATTAGAGCAGCAAATCGCTGATTTGTTTGCTATTAACGAAAGTGTCGATGGTATGAGTGGAACTTATCGATATAGAGCTAAGAGAAAAAGGACATCAAGTGCAAGTGCTACGGAAGTTCCTACTCAAGTAGATGATATTGATATGGATACCACAGCAAATGATACAGCTGAAACTTTAGCTGACTTATCAAACGGTCAGAATACAGTCACTCCACGTTCTCGGCGTAATAGAAATTTTTCTAACAAGAACAATCTCTTAACAAAACAAGTGGAAAACCAAACAAAATATCAAGAAAATTCATTGGAGCTATTAACAAAAATTGACGAAAACCAGAAAAGTTCCAACAATGAATTAAAGGAAATAAATAAAAATCTTTTAACTTTAAATAAATATTTAAAACGTAGCTGTGAGTACAAGGAACGTCAATACAGATTAGAGAAAGAAAAATTTGAATATATAAAGAAAAATGAAATAGAAAAAACAAAAAGGAAAATTGCACAACTTGAACTTAAACAAAAAATGTTCGAACTGGAAGCAAACAAAACATTGTGAAAAGTTTTATCTTAAGACATTATTAGTAATCGTAATCAATTTTTAAATTTTGAAAACAACTGAAGTATTATAAACCTTTTTGAAATTTAAAAATTTATTGTTCTTATTTTTTCTTAGTTTTATATAAATTTAGTTACTGAATTGTTTTATGTTTTTAATAAATAGTTTATTGAAATTTAGTATAAACGTTTTATTAACTTTTTGTCATATTATTTTTAATTTCATTTCTAATATTTTTTGCAATATTAGAAAAATTACTTTCGATATTGTTAATGTTTAAAGTTATACTGCTTATATCCTCATTTTGCAAAATAGGGGTTTCAACTTTGTACAGTAAACAAATGTTATGTAGTGCACAACAAACATTATGAATTTGGACCGCCTTTTCTGGGGAGTAATGCAGTTCTCTTGCTTTTATATATTGCTTTTAATAATCCAAACGTTCTTTCAATAATCGACCTTCCTTTTGAATGTTGGTCGTTAAAATAGGATTCCGCGGAATTTTCAGCAGCATTTCTGTATGGAGTCGAAATCCATGGTTCCAATGGATATCCAGAGTCACCTGCAATAATAATCAATTATTTAATTTTTCTTCTCTTAACATAAAATAATCCTCTTACCTAATATTCTTGTTCCAGTATCACCAGTTTAGAACATTTCTTTTAAATATTCTCTCTCTTCTGATAAATTCCAAACATGTGAATCATGACAAGCACCTCCATAACGCCCATTAATAGCCCTAATGTACATTTCATGATCACATATCTATAAATTAGTAGCATTGAATTATTTTCATTTGTATCTATGTATATGCATGTCCACACTTACGGCCATAGCATTAATACTATGTTTCAGTTTCCTGTTGAAATACAAATATTCATTATTATTTGGCCTTATAATTTGAATATGAGTTCCATCAACGGCTCCAATTACCCCTGGTATGTAACATTTAGTATTAAAAAATCTTTTGGCTTCCATCCTTTTCTCTTCACACATTTCGAAAACAATATGCTTGGTACAAAGATTTGTTTGGATAGCTTCGCAAACTTCACCTATACAAGCTGAAATGGATGATTGCGAAATACCTAAGAAACGATCTTGGCCTATCTGGTGCTGATATCCACCTTGTGCCAAAAACTTTAATGTGGCTGCCAATTTCAACATTGAAGGAATAGATGTAGATGTTTGTGCAGCTTTTAAATCATCTTTAATAGAATTGAAAACGTACATAAATGACACTTTATTAAGTCGGAAATTTTTCACGAATCTGAAAGCAATAATACATTTAATTAAATATTAATATTTACAATTCTCAAATAATAACTTACGCATTTTCATTAATATCCATAATATTTGAATTATCTCTTATATATTTTCTTTCAATTCTTTCCGAAATAACGTCTTCCTCATCGCTTTCCCACAATAACACACGTTTAACGTTATTTTGAAATTTGCAAGAAAATGGACGAATTTTCAAAGTGCTGTAATTTTTTTTACATATCTAAACTTGGCAGCACTTGGAATTTCCCTTGAAAATGTAAATACAACTCTGTATATCTTCCGAACGTATTACACAATATGAATTAGTTTTCGAATCGGAATTTTACTTCGAAATGTTTTTCGTTTCGAATCGAAATATACAAAAACCCCCAAGTCGCAATTTTCAAGATAATTTGATGAAATTTGGAATACACGTTTGTTTTGACCCAAAGACGAAGCCTATTGAAAATGGTTAAAATCGGTCCATTATTTCACCTAGCCCCCATTCAACTGAACCCCCCGAAAAGAGCTTTTGAGCTCATAATTATTTATAATATATATGTATCTCGATGAAAGTTCGCACAACTAAGTTTTATACAAGCCTTGATGACCTTGCCGAATTTCGAAATGATCGGACTTCATTTGATCCTAGCCCCCACACATAGCCCCTTCAGAAAGTGACTTGAATATCCGCAATTCATTTATTAGCACTGTTATTGCAATGAAATTTAGCACAGACAAATATTATATATATACATTATATAAATCTATATATATAAAAATGAATGTGTGTTTGTTTGTACGTTTGAACGTTATAGACTACTAAACGGCTGAACCGATTTTCTTGAAATTTTCACAGCGTATTGCTGCATGTCTGGAATAGGTGATAGGGTACTTTTTATTTCGAAATTTCAAGTGGGCGATGAGCCACGCCCACATTAAGAAAATATAAAATCCGTATATTTGAGATAATATAACAGTTAGAGTCCTCAAATTTTTTCGGAGCCACTTTAGTGTCAATATGATCATTTAGGACAAAAAGTAGGCGGACTAGCATTAGGGACGTGGTACCTCCCATATAAATTAAACACAAAAATTCGTTTATCTGGGAAACTAATAGAACTAAATTCTTAAAATTTAGCACGAATAACTTTAACATCCATGTAAACATTTTGGGTAATAAATTGGCGGACTACCCATGAGGGGAGCGGCACCTCCCATATTAATTAAATACAACAATTCGTTTATCTGGGAAACTAATAGAACTAAATTCTTAAAATTTTGCACAAAGAACTTTAACATCCATGTAAACATTTTGGGTAATAAATTGGCGGACTACCCATGAGGGGAGCGGCACCTCCCATATTAATTAAATACAAAAATTCGTTCATCTTAAAAACTAATAGAACAAAATTCTTAAAATTTTGCACAAAGAACTTTAACATCCATGTAAACATTTTGGTTAATAAATTGGCGGACTACCCATGAGGGGAGCGGCACCTCCCATATCAATTAAAAACAAAAATTCGTTTATCTGGGAAACTAATAGAACTAAATTCTTAAAATTTTGCACGAAGAACTTTAATATTCATCTGAACATTTTTAAGGAAAAAAGAACGGACTTTCATCTGGGGGGACTTGGAGCCCCCATATGAATAAAATAGAAAAAATCGTATATCTGAGAAACTATTAGAACTAGAATCTTTAAATTTTCTTGAAGAACTTTGACATTCATTTGAACATTTAGAGTATAACGGGCGGACTTTCAATGTGGCGCTTGGCACCACATATATGAATTAAATACAAATTTTTCATAGATAGATAGAAATTGGCGAACTTGCAATAATTTGCTTGGTATCTCTCATATGTAACATATTGTTAATCTGGAAAACTATTGTAGTTAGAATTTTCAAAATCGTTAAGTGGGTTTTTTATTTAATCAGTTTAAACGTCTAAACTGATTTTCATGAAATTTTCACAATATCTTCCTGCATGTCTGGAAGGAGTTATAACAGCTTTTTATGTTGAAATTTGAAATGAGCGAGGTCCCACGTATAGAGTCTCCAAATTTTGTACAAGTAACTTTTGTTTAAATACAAATATTTTGGACAAAAATAGGAAGTTCAGCAAAAGCGGGCGTGGCACCTCCCATATGAAGTAAATACTAAAATCTAATTAGTAAAATCTGTATATCTAGAAAACTATAACAGCTAGAGTCCCCAATTTTGGTGCCTCTCACGTGAAGTAATTACAAAAAATTATATATTCTTATCTATCTATCTATCTATCTATCTATCTATCTATCTATCTATCTATCTATCTATCTATCTATCTATCTATCTATCTATCTATCTATCTATCTATCTATCTATCTATCTATCTATCTATCTATCTATCTATCTATCTATCTATCTATCTATCTATCTATCTATCTATCTATCTATCTATCTATCTCTATATATAAAAATGAATGTGCGTTTGTTTGTATGTTTATATGTTTGAACGTTATAGACTACTAATCGGCTGAACCGATTTTATTCAAAATTTCTCAGCGTATTCCTGTATGTCTAGAATAGGTAATAGGCTACTTTTTATTTTGAAATTCCGAGTGGGCGAGGAGCCACGCCTATATTAGGAAAATATTAAATCCGTATATTTTAGATAATATAACAGTTAGAGTCCTCAAATTTTGTCGGAGCAACTTTAGTGTCAATATAATTATTTAGGACAAAAAGTAGGTGGACTATCATTAGGGGGCGTGGCACCCTAATAGTTAGAATCTTCAAATTTTGCACGAAAAACTTTAACATCCTAAACATTTTGGGTAATAAATTGGCGGACTACCCATGAGGGGAGCGGCACCTCCCATATTAATTAAAGACATAAATTCGTTTATCTGGGAAACTAATGGAACTAAATTCTTCAAGTTTCGCACGAAGAACTTAAATATTCAACTGAACATTTTAGAGGAAAAAAAGCGGACTTTCATCTGGGGGGTCTTGAAGCCCCCACATGAATCAAATATAAAAATTCGTATATCTGAGAAACTATTAGAGCTAGAATCTTCAAATTTTACATGGAGAACTTTGAAATTCATGTGAACATTTAGAGCATAAGGGGCGGACTTTCAATGGGTGGCTTGGCACAACATATATGAATTAAATACAAAATTTCATGCATCTTGCAAACTCTTATATTATTCAAATTTTTTATAGATAGATAGAAATTGGCGATAGATAGAAACTGGCGAACTTGCAATAATTTGCTTGACATCTTTCATATGTAACATATAATAAATCTAGTATTTATTTATACATATTCGTTTTAGGGTATTTATTATGAGCCTGAAGTTTCATTTTATAAAAAGATGAGTTAGCTTTGGATGAGGTAAAAGCTTTACTACTTGCATATCAATACAAATCAGTAAACATAATCCTGATTTAGCACTTTCAATATCTCGTTCTTTTTCACATCTCATTTTGTCAATTTCATTTCGATGATTTTCAAATTGCTGTTTTGACAGGTTATTTGCCTTATAAGACAAAAATAAATAAAGCATAATTTGATGTTTTAAATAGTTTCATAAAATTAGGAAACGATACAGACCCTATTTCATTTTCATTATTTTCATTACATGAGGCTAAATAAAGATCATATATCTCTTTATAACTATTAAAATCTTCTCCAAAATATATCTTTTTGCTATATTGACGACGATAGTGAGAATCTAATTTAGGTAAATCTTCTAACCATTTTCGTAAATAATTTAGTTTTATATCATATTGTGCTCGTTGGACTCTTGCTTCTTCAGAAACTATTTGAAGAGAATCAAAGTTAATGAAACATGCCCATGGTCGTATCATTTTTTCCGATAAGCCCAATGTAGACAAAAACATTTGTCTACATACTTGGATACGATTTGTGTCGTGTTTTAAAAAGTAATGTTTTGTGATAAATCGTTTGGAATTCTCGGCAGAAATACGTTGTCTTTTTGAACATTCAACGAGGCTTTTAACATACATATTATGTATATAAATATCAATTAGAACTCTTTTAAGATGAAATTATTTTATTTGGTAAATTGTCTTAAAATGTTTGCAATTTATAATTCTTCAATAAAAAATAGTTTAACGATAAAACCTATCAGTTGTTTTGACAATTTGTAATGTTGTATATATAAGCGGTTAGTTAGGCCTTTGAGCATTTATCATAAATTCGCTTTTGTAGATAGGGCCGTTTGTTTTTTGTTAATAAAGTCTCTATTTTCGGTCATATGAGTCCATTTTTTTTTTGTGTAGATGTGTTTTGTAGTACATCAGAATCAATGAAAAAGTCGATTTTGAATTTTTTGTTAGTTAGGGCCGTTTGCGTTTTAGGTGACGATACATTTTATACTTTAACCAGTTCGTCTTCTTGTTAGGAAAACAAGAACAATAGGATTTGGTTCCAATTTTGAAGTCCTAGGGCTGGATTTACGTTTTGTATAAATGACATAACGGTCCATTCCCGTTTGGAACTTTTCCGTTTTATGCAAGCTCAATGTATTTGGATTGTTTTTGGTATGGCACCATTATTCTTTGACATTGGGCTTGAGTGACCTTCCTTATCATTAATGGTTTTTATAGTGTTAATATTGTTATTTATACTATTTGTGATATTGTTCACATTAGCATTACTATTTTCATTAACCATTGTATCAGTTGTTTGTTTTCCTATTTTTATACCCACCATCAAAAAAGATAGGGGTATATTGATTTTGTCATTCCGTTTGTAACACATCGAAATATTGGTCATAGACCCACAAAAGTATATATATTCTGGGTCCTCATTAAATTCTAAGACGATCTAGCCATGTCTGTCCGTCCGTCCGTCTGTCTGTCTGTTGAAAGCACGATAGTGTCCGAATGGAAAGAGCTAGAGGGTTGAAATTTCACATAAGTATTTTTTATAGGTAAGGTTTGTTTGGTATTGAAAATGGGCAATATCGGTCCACGTTTTCGGATAGCCACCATACAAGTGGCCCCTCGAAAAGCAGCTTTAACGGCCATAACTTGTTTAAAAATACGAATATAGCGATGAAATTCGACATAAGTAAGTTTCTTGTTATCCAAAATCACTATGCAAAATTTTATGAGGATCGGTCCATAATTGACCCTACCCCCCCATATAAGGTCCCCTTCAGAAAATGACTTTAACGCTCAATACTGGCTTAAAAATACTAGTATATAGATGAAATTCGATATAAGTAAGTTTCATACGAGTCAAAAATCTATCTAAAAAATTTTATAAGGATCGGTCCATGATTGACCCTACCCCCCATATAAGGTCCCCTTCAGAAAATGACTTTAACGCTCAATACTGGCTTAAAAATACTAGTATATAGATGAAATTCGATATAAGTAAGTTTCATACGAGTCAAAAATCTATCTAAAAAATTTTATAAGGATCGGTCCATGATTGACCCTACCCCCCATATAAGGTCCCCTTCAGAAAATGACTGCAACGCTCATTAATGACTTAAAAATACGAGTGTAGCGATAAAATTCGACACAAATAAATTTGATACGAACCAAATTCTATCTACAAAATTTTATGAGGATCGACCCATAATTGACCCTACTCCCCTATTTAAGGTCCCCTTCAGAAAATTACTTTAACGCTTATAACTGGCATAAAAGTATATAGATGAAATTAGATATAAGTAAGTTTCATTCGAGTCAAACGAGGCTTGATGGTGGGTATATAAGATTCGGCATAGCCGAATATAACACTCTTACTTGTTTCTTTTGCGTTGTCTTCCACACAATTTTCTTGTTTTGGCGCTCTTGAGAGAGGAGATCTCTCGTTTGTTGTTGTTTTTGAATCTGTTGTTGGTTTATTTATTTTTTCTTTTGCGCTATTATCTACACAATTGTTTTGTTTTGGCGCACTTGAGAGAGGAGATCTCCCGTTTGTTTTTGTTCTTACACATAAATAATTTTTATGATTTTTTGGATCATAATTATTGTTGTTGTTGTATATATTTGTTAAATTAAATATTGTGTTAATTTTTAAGTAGTTATTTTATTATCTTACAAAAAAAACATTACTAAAATGCTTTAAATTGCATTTTTGTTTACCATTAGCTGTAAGTTTTAGATCTTTTTGTAGTAATTTATTTTTTATTAAAGAAATAATTTCATTTTAATAAGCCAACATTTTAAAAATCAATTACTTTCGAATAAAATAAAATATAAAAAAAAATAAATTATTGGAAGTGGCAACCAGAGATACAAGCCGAGACGGCTCATATTTATTTAAGAAGCCGCGCCGCCGCCGACTTCTTTCGGCTCAAAAGCTAAGCCGGCTTAAACGTAGCCGCTGATAAAGATTGGAATCGCACATGTCTTTCAGAAAATAATTTCACCAATTTGAACAGAGTTGCCACTATTTTAAATTCTTATGGCAAATTCAAAAGAGTTGCCACACAATATCGTGCTAATATTAAAATAGTGATAACTACTATAATAATGTCCATTTTCTGCAGAAAAAACTTATATAGAGACAGGTTTTTATATAACAGACTATTATACAGAGATTTTTCAATATAATAAACGCTTATAAGGTCAATTTCTGAAGAAAAAGTTAAATTGAGCCGACAATTTAGCCGCCGCCGATATTTTCTATAATAAGCCGCCGACCTAAAATGGTTGCGCCGCCGCCGCCGATCATTTTGCATCGGCTTGTATCTCTGGTGGCAACGCTTAACATGTGTGATAGTAATCGCACACAAGCACAAGCAGAATAAAAATAAAGCAACTAGCAAAATTACGAAAGTGTGACAAAAGCAATATCGCCCTCCAAATTACGTTTCGTGCCTTTTTTGCAACACTCTTTTCTTCTTTCTCCCCTTTGCCTACAAGCTCGTAAAGCATGACTGGTGTCCCTGACTCAAAAGGCATAGTCTGAAACAAAGTATAACAAGTAGTCCGACTCTCATATATAAGAAATTACTCTCTCACATCTACGAGTGTCGTGTGAATTTGACTATCTTGTGAGAAATTTAAACTTGTCAAAATACTCAAATGTTTAACTTACGTTTTTGACCACTTTTAAGGATTGTAAGCGAAATTACGGTTGTGTACAAAAAATCTGTAATTTTTTAAAATAATTTTATCACACTTTTCAAACAAAATTTTGTTTAATTTTCTTAAACTAGAAAAAAATATTTTTTTCTAATTATTGACAATTCATTTTTGTTGTTGTTGGATTTTGAATTTGCAAACAGAGTTTAAATTTTTGGTATTGAAAATTCGAACAAATTTAAAATTATATTTTTTTTATAAAACTCTGTGTGTTTAGAATGCACCAATACATATACATTTTTGTTACTAACACATATTTAGAGTTAGGTACTTTTTCACACATGCTTAGAGTTAGGTACTGCTGTCAAAGAGTTGGACTACTTGTTATACTTTGGTCTGAAACAGGTCTATGTCAAAAAGTGTATATCTTGCCAGAGTGACCTTTTTAATATATATACCGTAAATAATGAAAATCATACATGCCCAAAATTTTTCCACACAAAACATATATACATATATTACAAAAAAATGTAAATATGTGTACATCTATTTAAAAATTTTCTACAAGCACACCAATAATTATCATAAAGAAGGCATTATAATACAATTTTAATTTATGTCTAATACCTTAGACAATTTTTTTAAATGTGTTTCAATTATTTTATTATTTTATATATTATTAGACTAAAAATAGAAATACTTTTTTATAACGTATTAGAAATACATTTCATTTTATGTAATTTTAAGTTTTTATAAAGATTTTACTACAATATTAAACTAAAAATACACTTGTTTCATTGCGCGAAAATTTTGTTTTTTATTACTACAATTTAAACAGTTTTCATGAAAAATATTTATGACATATGTAATGTACACAAAGAAACGACTTCCACTATTCAGTAACAGAATAAATTATTTACTCTTAGAGATTGCCAAGATTAGGACTGCGGGAGCCATGTAGTAGCTAGCAAACAATCGGGCAGGGGGGTTCTGTCCTTCCTTGAAACAATATCCTGTTCATATACAGATGGTTTTATTGCAGACTCCCTATTTTTTTCTAACGATGTTCATAGAAAGTAAACTCAATGGACCGGAATGACTACGAAAATAAAATTATTACTACAAAAGCCCGTTCATAGTCATAAGTTAAAAAGAGCAAATCTAATAACAAAACATATTTTAAACACTATACTCAAATTCAGCTCTATTAGATGTTATTTAAGAGCTGTTCTCTGTACCCTCCCAATACCTGTGTTCTAAAAAACAATATTATTTAGAACCCCTTGAAAAACACTTAACCTAATCCATTATTTACCCTAGAAAACACATAACTTTATATTCAGCTCGACATTATAGTAATTCAAATATTTATTCAATTAAATTATTCTAAACATTTTTAAAATTTAAAGTTTTATAGAATTCTTGCTTATATAGTAAACTTTCAACAATAGAAATAACAATAATACTACGTAATTGGTGACAAAATAGTGAGAGCATTCATTAACAAAATATAATTTTAATAAATTTGAAATATAAACCGAAAACGTTTACGTTTTATGACCGGTTACGAATGTAAATGTTTCAGAAAAAAAACCTGATGTAATAATGTAAATAGGTATGTTGCAAAGATTTAACTAACAGTATGTAACTTAATATGTAAGTAAAACAAGAATGGTTAATAAACAAAAGCTTTTCTAAATGAGATTAATCATATTTAGTGATAATAATAGCAGAACTTTACTTTTTCAGCAACATTGTTGCTTGCTTATGATGTAATTTGATACTCATTATTGCTTTCTTACATATTTATTTACTTTTATTTATGATCAATATTAGAGGTATGCAGTAATATGGGACTCACCAAACATGTAATTTCTCGACGATCTGGAAGGCCTCCTAGAGCTCGATGAACATGCTGCAGTTTAGGTTGATAATGCTGTAAATACTTGTTTACATAAAATTACATCAAATTTACTAACATTAATTATCTTAAAGTTTAGCTTACGATTGAATTAACCAATGCTCACACTTAACAAAATAAATTAAATCAAATTAGAGTTTTTTTTTTTAATTAAAGTACAAATTAATGGACATATTTTAATTCATACGCTCAAGTTTTTAAAGTGTTAAATTATTTACAAAATTCTCATGTTTTCGTGTTTGTTTTAATTGTTTGTTACAATGTTTAAATTAAAGAATGGTGTGATGATACTTAGGTTATAGAATGATCATTATCGATCAATTGTTTTAATCTATGGAATATTCAGTATTTTACTTTGTGTTTGATTTCGTATTTTGTTAAAATTTAGGGTTTAAGTAATAAAAATGAGAAGAGGAAGAGGGAATAAACAAATTAACAAATTTGTAACATTATGAGTGGGTAGTAACCTAACACTATCCGTATGGAATTTTCAGTTTATTAACGATGGAATCTTATATTTATAATATTCAGATATTAAGTAGTTTTAAGTATTTATAAGCATTTGAAATAAAATTTTTTTTGTATGAAATTCTGTAGAAACAATGAAATCTTTATTTTTGAGAAATTGAGTTTCTAGGTACTTTACAACAATGAATTGAAATTGAAAATGTTTGTAATACTGAATCACGATTTGGAATTACTCTTTTGAGGTTTAGCAAAAGTAAAACGTGAGCATGTTGGTTAGATGAATTGTTGGTATTTTTATTCACACACTGTTCGGCCCAAGGGCTATTTTTTTAGGATTTGCCAAATTTCCTTGTTAAACCTTTACAGATTAGGATGATGATTTTGGGGTATCTGCGTTCTTCGGTTTTTTTGGATTATCTGATGTTGGTAACATAAATCATTCTAATTTATTGTGATTTTAAGGAGATTTTGTGTATATGGTTCTGTTTTAATTTCACTTATAGAAATATGATATAACCAAACCACATGGGCCGATTTACAGGTTTGGGTTTGCCTTCGCCAAATTCACTTTGGGTAACAACTTTAGTATTAACTTTGGACCAAATTTATGGAATTACACTTCGATCTTAATTGGAATTCAATTTGATTATTATTTTGTGCACAAATTTTTGTATACGATTGACAATTGTTTCTAATAAATTATTAACAAAGGTTTAATGTTCCGAGAAACTTCTAGGTGTGGAACCAAATTTAAAATGGCAGAGTCTTGTATTTTTCTCTAGAACGAAACTTTATATAAATAAGAGTGTAATGACAAACACGTATAGTTATCTAGGAGGTTTGTTAATTAGATGATGAGAAAAAAAAAATGCAATGATCATTGGGTTTGGCAATGACATCGATCTATCAAATGTGATAATAGTGTTCACTTGACGTCATTTAATAATTTATAAAAATTTTCCACTTATTTTCAATATCTTTCGTATAATGAATATTAAAATCTCTTATTTCTTAATTTTAATTGACCTTTTATTAAATATCTCAATTATAATTTGCCTTCATTAATAACTAACTTCATTAGTAACACTCTAGTGAAAGGTACAATGTTGATAAATATTGTATATACAAAAAGCTTTATTTTAATTCTGTTGACATTGAAATGTTGCTAACATACATTAACTCAACGATTAGCAAAAAGAACATTTAAGCACCCAACGAACATTTGGCTTCACGTTTATATACCTAACAACACAATGCAGGAATATTTCCTAAAAATTTAACAATTGATTTTGTCAAATGTAAACAAAGTGAATCGAAATAAATGGCGCAAATTTAATTAAACCGATCATTACAAAACTAGATAATAATTATGATTTCATAAAATTATTAGATAGAAAAAGAAAGGTTTAAAATCTGAGGTCCTTAGCATGGTAGGTACCCACGACTTTTCCATGTAAATTCTCCACAAGATAATAGTGTTTGCCAAGCTTTTCTTTAATTCTACACTTTATAAATACAGGAGACAGTTTTGCATTAAAATTTTGTTCATTACTACTCTGGGCAAAGCTACGACGAAATATTTCCTGACCTATTTGAAAACTTTGGGGCCTAGCACGAAGATTGTACTGCTTACGATTTATGTTATATGCTTCCCTAATATGTTTTCTCAAATCAGCACGAATCAAGTTGAGACTATCGTCCCTGGATAAGTGATATGATGGTTCATCCAGCAATTTTATATTTTTGAGTAAACTATATGTGCTGCCATGGGTAACCATATCTAACCCAAACAGAGCATGGTATGGAGTAGACTGTATGGCCTGGTGATGAGAGTTCCTTAACGCGCAACTGATTTTTGACAAGTTTTCGTCCCATAGCCTGTGGTCGTTCTTCAAATAGGCACGAATCCCAGCAATTACTGACCTGTTCACTCTCTCCGATGCATTACTTTGCGGAGAGTAGACGGCTGTATAGAAGTGGCTTATTCCGTAGTTAGTAAGAAAGGCATTAAAATCATTTGCCCGGAATTGTGAACCATTGTCACTGATAATGGTTTCCGGCACACCATATACATGAAAGATTTGTTTTTCTAAATTTTCAATAATTATCGTTGAGGTAAACTTTCGCATGGGAAACAGCCAGTGAAATTTCGTTAGATGGTCTAGTACTATTAACAGTCCGATGTATCCGGTTTTACTCCTAGGGTAGGGTCCAAGCAAATCAATATAAAGGCGTTGAAAAGGCCTCAAAGATAGAGCTTGTTTACCCATCTCTGGTTTAAGACAATAGTTTGGAGCTTTTGTACTTTTACATACATCGCATTGTCTTATATATTCTCTAATGTCTTTTACTAAACCAGGCCAATAGAAATGTCGACGAACCAATTCAATGGTTTTGGCCATACCACCGTGAGCGGATATTGGGTCATCATGAGCCCTTTTTATCACATCTTTTCTTAGTTGGTGTGGAATCCACAATTTCCAACTCTTTTGTTCTTGGTTCTCTTCTCCACTATAATGTTCTGTGCGAATATAAATATAATTATCTACAACTTTGATGTCTGGGTATTGTGATTGTTGGCTACTGATTTTTTCTTTTAAATTAACATAGTCCGGATCTGAAAAATGTGATGAAGTTAAATCTACTTCCGGTTGTGCTAAAGTGAGAGCTGAAACCTCATCAATACAACTACGAGACAGTGCATCCGGCACAATATTATCCTTGCCTTTCCTATGGCTTATGTTAAATTTGAAAGACTGCAATTTGAACACCCACCGAGCAAGTCGTCCGGTAACGTCAGATTGTCTCATGAGCCAGACGAGACTCGAATGGTCCGTAATTATTTCAAATTCCTGTAGTTCGAGATAGCACCGGAAACGTTTAATGGCTTCTATGGTTGCCAGGCACTCACGCTCGGTGACACTGTAATTTCTTTGAGCAGTGTTTAATTTTTTACTCATAAAAGCTACAGGCCTCTCATTTCCTTCCTCATCCATCTGTATGAGGACTGCCCCTATACCTATGTCACTGGCATCGCAATGGAGATAGAATTTTTTGGAAAAATCAGGGTTTATTAGAACTGGGGCTGTTGTTAACAAACTTTTTATAGTTTCAAACGCTTTCTGGGCCTCAGGAGACCAGCAAAACTTCTTCTTTGTTGTTAGGACTTCAGTAATGGGGAAGACTATACCCGAAAAATTTTGGATGAACCTTCGGTACCATCCCGCAAGACCTAAGAACCCTCTAACTTGCCTAATTGTTTTGGGAATTGGCCAATTAACTATGGCGCTAACTTTCTGAGGGTCTGTAGTTATGCCACCACTGCCTATCACGTAACCAAGGTACTGGACCCGAGTTACGCAAAACTTGCTTTTCGAAACATTTAACGTTAGGTTCGCCTTTCTAAACTGTTCTGATACACGAACAAGCAAGGACAAATGGCTTTCAAAGTCAGCAGAAACGATTATCAGGTCATCTAGATAACCAAACACTGAGTGTCGAAGTTCTGGTGGAATTATCTCATCGATCAGACGGCTCATAGTTGAAGAGGCATTACAGAGCCCAAATGGCATAACGACAAATTGATAAAGGGGCCTGCCTGGTACGGTGAACGCTGTAAGTGGCTTTGCACTATCGGCTAGGCCGATTTGCCAATAAGCATCCTTGAGATCCAATTTGGATATTATATTGGCCCTTGGAAGCCTTGCAAATATACCCTCTATTGACGGCAACGGATAAGCGTCCTTTTTAGTGACGGAATTAAGCTTCCTTGCGTCGAAGCAAAGACGGACTTTATTAGGCTTGATCACAAGCCTCATGGGAGAACTCCAAGGGGATTGAGAAGGTTCAATTACCCCTAATGCCAACATCCTATCTATTTCTGCAAACATCAGTTTTTCCACTGCGGGAGAAACTGGATAGAACCGCTGTTTGACCGGCTTGGAATCTCCAATGTCGATCTCGTGCCTAATTAGGCCGGTTCTCCCTAACCCTTGCTTTTCAAAATTGGGGAATAATGCTATTATAGCATCTAATTGTTGGCGTTGGCCAGGAGTTAAAGGAAAATCGGGTTCATCTAATGTAGCATTAGATTGAACTTTTTCTACAGACTGGACTTCAGATGTATGATTAATATTAGCAGACGGAGGACAATAACATAGCAAAGACTTATCTATTATATCTACTGATTCAACTATATTCGGAATCAAATTGAAAGCATTCCAAAAGTCAATACCAAGGATTAAATTGTGAGTGATTGATGGGATAATAAAGAGATTAATTGTACGTTTCTGACTTCTAAATTCTATCTCAACCGTTAACCAACCTATAACATGTTGAGCCTGACCATCGGCAGTTTTCACTTCTGAACGGCATTTATGAAATGTTTGTAATTTGGAAAAATTTTGCTTAGCAAGCTCACCACCTATGCAAGATATATTGGCTCCTGTATCCAGGAGTCCATACTGAATTGAAAGTATGAACAGTTTAGGAATGAAACCTTAGCATAGAACCGTTGATCTGCAGAGTTGGTAATAATAGCAGAGATCAAAAACTTTCTACACAACCTACGTTCTTTGTAAAATAATCGCAATCTAATGGTATTTCGTTTGGGCTTTTGTTTTGAAATCATGGAAATTGAAGGTGAATTAAAAATTTCACGTCGTTTCGACATATAGTTTTGCCACCTTATATGGTACGGTAATTTTGGAAAAATTAATTTGTTACAGTTCAAATATTCATAGTTGGAATAAAAATCGTCATTTTCTCTCTTCAATATTTTTATACTTTTGTCTAAATTTATGTTGTTTGTTCCCAGTTTCTCAGTATTATCTATTTTGCCAATATTGTGTGCTTTTATTGAGTATTCGATATCATTGTTTCTACTATTTTCGAGTTTTTTGAAAAATTTATCTTTCTCGAAGCACATTTAGGGCATTGCGGCTTATATGTGTTCTTGGCTCCACAGCCGTAGCAGAACACAGTGCGTTGCATGAGACAATCGTCCCAATAATGACCAGATTCGTCACAATTCCAGCAACGTACTACCTTGTCCTGTACTTGCAATGCGTTTACCTCATTTGTCGAGGAATTTGGTAGTTCGAGGACATTTTCATCCTCTAAGTAATCTAATTCTGCTATCTGTCTTCTAGAAAATTGAGGATTTTGTGGGCGGTAAGTCAAGTTTTTTCTAACGTGTTCGTCATTCAAGAATGATTCCCTCATTTGTACCAGTTTCCGCAAATGAGAAATGGAATGTACTGGCACGTAGAGCAGATCTTGTCGGATTTCAGGTCTCAAATTCCGAGTAAGGATTTCTATTAACTCCATCTCTGACATAGTTGAAGGCAATCGATCCATAATAGAGGATATAAAATCGTAGAAAACATCGAAAGTTTCGCCAACTTTCTGCTTTCTATTCCTGATTTCTTCCTTTATGTCGAATGAGGATTTAAAGTCGCGATATTGGCATTTAATGGCCTCACAAAATTCTTCCCAATTAAAAGATTCGGTCTGTTTTCGATATCGCCAATACCAATCTTTGGCCTTACCATTTAAGAGAACATTTAAGTTTTTGACGATGGGAGTAAAATCTCCATTAAAATTATCATAAGTTAATGATCGAATTCTGTAGAGAAATTCCTCTACATTCAAACCGGATGGGGAACCATCAAATTTTATATTCCAGCTGGAGATAATGGCTGTTAACTTGTCCATGTTATAATTGGCGACATTAGAATGTGAAACTGAGGATGTATTGACCCTGTTTGCCGAATTTTGCGCAGATGTTACTACATTCCTATTCTCAAAATAAATATTTTCAGTACGATTTGTGTGCGGCTGGCTATTAGCATTAGGAATTAGGTTTAAATTAGTTAGTAAACGAGTGAGATTGTTTTCAATCATTTTATTTAATTGCTCATAATCTACAGTAGCCCTTGCGTTTCTAGAAGGTCTAGAATTTGAAGGGTTATCAACGTTTGGTGAATTTTCTTGACTTGGACGATTAACATGCCCTGGAGTAAAAACTTCTTCGGAGTCATTAGCTACATTACTGAATTCATGTAAAGAACGTTGACTTTCTTGAAACAGATTTCTAACGTGGCTACGAGTGTTGTAACGTTTAGCCATTGCTCCTCTTCCTCGCTTTCCTGGAATCTGTTTTACAGTGGGATTTTGTTTATTTAAAGGATTAATTTTCTTCAGATCTACTAGTTCGCATGGACGTTTGCAAATGGGGCATTCGGTGTTATTGGATAAATAATATTCAATACACGAACGGTGAAACGAATGATTACAATTTGTGATATTTAAACAATCGTCATTTTCTGTCATCAAATTATTACAAATCTGACAAATGGGCTCAGACTCTGAAACAATGATAGGCGCAGATTCCATGTTTACAGGTAATATAGAAGCTGAAGCAGCAGCTTCGTTAGGAGGTGTTCTCGAAAGTGACATTTCAAATCAAAAAAAAAAAGTATAAAAAATGTTACGAACAACTCAAAACTTATCAACAAATACGAAAAAAAAATCTTAGGGAATTCTTATTTTTTTTAAGAATTTATTACCCTTCAACCTAATACAAACTTTCGAGTTTAATTCCAACAATAATTGTATAAAATTTTATGCTTAATTCAAAAGGTTAAAATTTTTTTTTTTTCACAAGTCTACATGAAAGGAATTATTATCAACTGTATCTAACCTATATTAGTTATATTCAAGAATTTAAGAAATTAGCAGATGTTGAAATAAATTTCGTTAAGGCTTAGTAAACTTTTTCAGAACTTCGCAAGGAGTCAATTCTTGAATTATTGGCTTGTTTAAGAAAGTAGATTTTAGAAAAAGATGAAAGACAAGAATTTTGACAATTTCAGAAATTTATCTACTTTGATACTTTGAAAAAAAAAAATAATAAAAATGAGCAAGAAAATTCTTTAACTTATATTTACTGCTATATGTGACTTCTACATTGTTTGTATCAGTTTATCAATAAATTAAAGAAATAGAAGATAATCGTATTATCATACAAAAATTAGTTTTTATACCCTACACCACTTTAGTGGGGAGGGTATATTGGATTTGTGCTGATGTTTGTAACATACAAAAATATTCGTCCTAGACCCACCTTAAAGTATACCAATCGGCTTAGAATCGTTTTCTGAGTCGATTAAGCTATGTCCGTCCGTCCGTCCGTCCGTCCGTCTGGCTGGCTGGCTGGCTGGCTGTCCATGTAAACCTTGTGCGCAAGCTACAGGTCGCAATTTTCAAGATAATTGGATGAAATTTGGCACGCACGTTTTATTTGACCCAAGGACGAAGCCTATTGAAAATGGTTAAAATCGGTCCATTATTTCACCTAGCCCCCATAGAACAGAACCCCCCGAAAAGGGCTTCTGAGCTCGTAATTATGTTAAATATACAGATATATCGATAAAATACGGCACAACTAAGTTTTATAGAAGTCTTGATGACCCTGCCAAATTTCATAAAGATCGGGCCCCATTTGACCCTAGCTCCCATACAAAGTCCCCTTCAGAAAATTACTTGAATGTCCCAAATTAACTTATAAACACAAATATCGCGATGAAATTCAGCACAATAAAATATTATGTAAATATAAATATATTCATATATTCATATATCGGGCTTGGTCCATATTTGCCCCTAGCCCCCATATAAAGCCTCTTTCAGAAAATTAGTTTTTCATCCATAAATTGCTTAAATGTATCGGAACAAGGGAATATTGAAGATAAATGCTTTATTATGAAAAATAAATCACATTTAATATTCATAACTGGTGTAGGGTATCATATGGTCGGCCACGCCCGACTATACTTTCTTACTTGTTATTTTCCTTAGTATATATGTATATATATATATATTTTTCTACTCCATTAAATTTTATCAACTTGTTCACTCTTACAAGAGTTTTGACATAAATTTTCAAATGTATATTGACGAAAGTGAAAACATAATACTTTATATTTTCTCACTTTATGGTATAATTTAATAAAATTTTTATAAACTGTGTTTTCTTTTTGGGTCATAATTGGAATTAGGTGTAAAATGTAAGTATAGTTGTAACTAATAAAATATGTAGGCAAAACAAAACCAGACTATGGAGATTTTTGTACTAAAATGTTTAAAACTTCAATATGACAAACCAGATTTTTCTTTTCCACTATAAACTTAAACAAAAATTGGACAAATATTCGCAACCGCAAATTTTCCGTTTTCCTAATATTTATTCAAGGGCTGATACCTCAGTATAAAGAAGTTAAAAATCAAATTGTTACAAATATCTAAAATATTTCAGGAAAATTATATGACAAATTACATAACTAATTAAAAAGATAGACAATTGACTTATCGGTCGTTTAACTCGCAGAAAACGCAAGTTAACGAAATTCCAGAGAAGTGTTGTTTGTTATTCAACCAGACATGTAAGTTTGTAACACAATTTTTCAGAAAACTTTATTTTAATGAAATTTAGTAAATTTAACAATAATCGGAAATAGGAACCAAAAGCAAACAATGGGTTGTTTAACTTCCGGGCCCCACGTTGGGCGCCATTTTATATTATCTGTAATGTACACAAAGAAACGACTTCCACTATTCAGTAACAGAATAAATTATTTACTCTTAGAGATTGCCAAGATTAGGACTGCGGGAGCCATGTAGTAGCTAGCAAACAATCGGGCAGGGGGGTTCTGTCCTTCCTTGAAACAATATCCTGTTCATATACAGATGGTTTTATTGCAGACTCCCTATTTTTTTCTAACGATGTTCATAGAAAGTAAACTCAATGGACCGGAATGACTACGAAAATAAAATTATTACTACAAAAGCCCGTTCATAGTCATAAGTTAAAAAGAGCAAATCTAATAACAAAACATATTTTAAACACTATACTCAAATTCAGCTCTATTAGATGTTATTTAAGAGCTGTTCTCTGTACCCTCCCAATACCTGTGTTCTAAAAAACAATATTATTTAGAACCCCTTGAAAAACACTTAACCTAATCCATTATTTACCCTAGAAAACACATAACTTTATATTCAGCTCGACATTATAGTAATTCAAATATTTATTCAATTAAATTATTCTAAACATTTTTAAAATTTAAAGTTTTATAGAATTCTTGCTTATATAGTAAACTTTCAACAATAGAAATAACAATAATACTACGTAATTGGTGACAAAATAGTGAGAGCATTCATTAACAAAATATAATTTTAATAAATTTGAAATATAAACCGAAAACGTTTACGTTTTATGACCGGTTACGAATGTAAATGTTTCAGAAAAAAAACCTGATGTAATAATGTAAATAGGTATGTTGCAAAGATTTAACTAACAGTATGTAACTTAATATGTAAGAAAAACAAGAATGGTTAATAAACAAAAGCTTTTCTAAATGAGATTAATCATATTTAGTGATAATAATAGCAGAACTTTACTTTTTCAGCAACATTGTTGCTTGCTTATGATGTAATTTGATACTCATTATTGCTTTCTTACATATTTATTTACTTTTATTTATGATCAATATTAGAGGTATGCAGTAATATGGGACTCACCAAACATGTAATTTCTCGACGATCTGGAAGGCCTCCTAGAGCTCGATGAACATGCTGCAGTTTAGGTTGATAATGCTGTAAATACTTGTTTACATAAAATTACATCAAATTTACTAACATTAATTATCTTAAAGTTTAGCTTACGATTGAATTAACCAATGCTCACACTTAACAAAATAAATTAAATCAAATTAGTGTTTTTTTTTTTTTAATTAAAGTACAAATTAATGGACATATTTTAATTCATACGCTCAAGTTTTTAAAGTGTTACGCTTGTATTTATAAAAAAATCTTATTTTGCTTTTAATGCACTCAATAGTTAAAGCACACTTTAGCCTTAAAAACCAATTATAAATTTGTGATATTCATAAACAAATAATAAACGTATATTAACTATTGTGCTGATTTATGTTTAAGTTGGCAGCACTGTACAATATGGCTGTCATTTTATGTGTTAGTGTTGCGTACAATTAGGATAAAATATTCGTTGATTCGGTTTTCTTAATTTCATATTTTTGTTTATAATAGATTTTTGTCAATAAAAACAAACTTTTAAGAAAAATAAATATATATATGGCTTTAATAAATGTCTATTTAGTTCAGATGTATAAATATAACATATAATTTCTAATTATTATTAAAAGTATCCGAATAACGGATATTTTGCGACAAAATATACATCACTATGACACATTTTCTTATTTTTACTTATTTTCCTTGTAATTTTTGATAAATTTGTGCAAATATTGATAAATTTCTTTGATATTTGACTAATTTTAATGTCGGCGAATATATTTTGCATTAGTATAACACTAATCAATATAATTTACATGGTTAATTACTTTATGCCATTATATTTAACCAACAAACTTTGAAAAAGCCAAATCAAATGATTTTGTCCATCATTTGGTTGACAGACGGGCACTTCCAAATTGCCTAAAAATAGTGCTGGACAATTGGAATATTGTCAAATATTCATGCATTAATCCAATAATGCCTAGATTTGAGTTTTTTCCTCAAAATATAATCGTTTAAAAATTTTCTGGGATTTTATTTACAAATTTGTAAACGTTAAAATTAGAATTTTTAGATTTTATTTTAAAAGAAACCATAATTAGTTTTCGCAATCAACCTAAAATTACCGGAAAAATCTTTATCTGAGAAAAAATTGTTAAAAATCAACTTATTGTTGGCTTAAAGAAGGGTCGAGCCTACAATAAAATTCTTCTAATTGTCAATGGTTTATTGAAGGTGTTTTAAGCTATTTCACGTTTATAAATACAATTTTCCTGAATTTTGCCTAAAATTGTTTAATAAACCTAAAATAAGTTTTTATAAATACAGCCGTTAAATTATTTACAAAATTCTCATGTTTTCGTGTTTGTTTTAATTGTTTGTTACAATGTTTAAATTAAAGAATGGTGTGATGATACTTAGGTTATAGAATGATCATTATCGATCAATTGTTTTAATCTATGGAATATTCAGTATTTTACTTTGTGTTTGATTTCGTATTTTGTTAAAATTTAGGGTTTAAGTAATAAAAATGAGAAGAGGAAGAGGGAATAAACAAATTAACAAATTTGTAACATTATGAGTGGGTAGTAACCTAACACTATCCGTATGGAATTTTCAGTTTATTAACGATGGAATCTTATATTTATAATATTCAGATATTAAGTAGTTTTAAGTATTTATAAGCATTTGAAATAAAATTTTTTTTGTATGAAATTCTGTAGAAACAATGAAATCTTTGTTTTTGAGAAATTGAGTTTCTAGGTACTTTACAACAATGAATTGAAATTGAAAATGTTTGTAATACTGAATCACGATTTGGAATTACTCTTTTGAGGTTTAGCAAAAGTAAAACGTGAGCATGTTGGTTAGATGAATTGTTGGTATTTTTATTCACACACTGTTCGGCCCAAGGGCTATTTTTTTTAGGATTTGCCAAATTTCCTTGTTAAACCTTTACAGATTAGGATGATGATTTTGGGGTGTCTGCGTTCTTCGGTTTTTTTGGATTATCTGATGTTGGTAACATAAATCATTCTAATTTATTGTGATTTTAAGGAGATTTTGTGTATATGGTTCTGTTTTAATTTCACTTATAGAAATATGATATAACCAAACCACATGGGCCGATTTACAGGTTTGGGTTTGCCTTCGCCAAATTCACTTTGGGTAACAACTTTAGTATTAACTTTGGACCAAATTTATGGAATTACACTTCGATCTTAATTGGAATTCAATTTGATTATTATTTTGTGCACAAATTTTTGTATACGATTGACAATTGTTTCTAATAAATTATTAACAAAGGTTTAATGTTCCGAGAAACTTCTAGGTGTGGAACCAAATTTAAAATGGCAGAGTCTTGTATTTTTCTCTAGAACGAAACTTTATATAAATAAGAGTGTAATGACAAACACGTATAGTTATCTAGGAGGTTTGTTAATTAGATGATGAGAAAAAAAAAATGCAATGATCATTGGGTTTGGCAATGACATCGATCTATCAAATGTGATAATAGTGTTCACTTGACGTCATTTAATAATTTATTAAAATTTTCCACTTATTTTCAATATCTTTCGTATAATGAATATTAAAATCTCTTATTTCTTAATTTTAATTGACCTTTTATTAAATATATCAATTATAATTTGCCTTCATTAATAACTAACTTCATTAGTAACACTCTAGTGAAAGGTACAATGTTGATAAACATTGTATATACAAAAAGCTTTATTTTAATTCTGTTGACATTGAAATGTTGCTAACATACATTAACTCAACGATTAGCAAAAAGAACATTTAAGCACCCAACGAACATTTGGCTTCACGTTTATATACCTAACAACACAATGCAGGAATATTTCCTAAAAATTTAACAATTGATTTTGTCAAATGTAAACAAAGTGAATCGAAATAAATGGCGCAAATTTAATTAAACCGATCATTACACATACATAAACATTTAACGTAAATTTTAATGATATAAACAATTACTCTTTTAATTATAAATTTAAATTATTTGGTATCCTAGAAATTAAATTAATACCTATGTAAATAAATGATTTTTTGTGCATAAATGACTTTTTGTGTATATTTTGACAGTTGTATACAACTTCATTAAAAAACAAGTAAGAAATTATAGTCGGGCGAGGCCGACCATATAATACCCTACACCTGTTACAAAAAATGTGATTTAGTTTTCATAATAAACCATTTAAGTTGAATTGTACCTTGCACTCTTATAAATTTTTGTTTAAATTTACACTAATTATTGTAGGTAACCAGACTCCTAGTATAATTAGTGTAAAAATACATTTTGAAATTTATTAAATAATTTTAAACACATTGTATGTAAAAATACTAGATACAAATTTTGTACTTTTACTTACTTATGTGTTTAAAAATGTTTAGCACCATTCCAACATCGTGTAAATTTAAGTTTTTTGTGTCTAAAAAAACATTCTTTGTGGGTAAATTTAAAATTAAAATGTTTAATACCGCATGGAAATATACATTTTAATTGTTTAATAATAAACTACCTATATTATTCCCTTTTGATTAAAAAACAAGTTCAAATAGTGTATTCTGATGGTGTTTTATTAAATTAATATTAAATTTATAGATATATGTAGATATAAAAGACCACCATGTTAATAATTAGGATAGTGTTGCAATAATTATAAACTTTTGCATAATTTGTATTTAGGTTGAGGTGAAGTTGGTTGTACAAGTCCCCTTAAAATTGCGGTGTTCTTACATGCCCTGTAACATTCCATTGCGATATAGTTTTGTAGCTGTAGCTGGCGATGTAGCCAAACGACTACGTTTGCTGCGTCTAGCCCTAGCTGAGCTCAAAGACAATAGTCTACACAAACACACCGACTTTATTTGATGTATTTGAAAATGCAGGATTTCCTGTTACTGATCCAATGCTGCTACAAGTGGAACTTCTTACCATAATATAGACATATAATTGATGAGATGGATTAAATCTATAAAAAATTTAAATAAGGTTGCAAAAATGTTCTCTAACTGATTTTTATATTATCAGTGTTATCTCACCATTTTAAGTTTAATTTTGCTAAGTCCACACACGTATATTTTCTTGATATAAATATTGATTGGTTATTTTTTCGTTTTTATTGTTAAAAAAATATTTTTTGACAATTATTTTTCACTCATTTAAAATGAACAAAATTACATATTTTGTGTGTATAAATTAATTTTACTCATAAATATGTAATAACACATAGGAAATGTTTAATATATTAGAAACATGTTGACGAAAAACTTCAAATTCTATACTTTTTATTTATTTTTACAAATAATAGTATATAAACGTTTTTTTATAGCCACCATCAAAAAAGATGGGGGGTATATTGATTTTGTCATTCCGTTTGTAACACATCGAAATATTGGTCATAGACCCACAAAAGTATATATATTCTGGGTCCTCATTAAATTCTAAGACGATCTAGCCATGTCTGTCCGTCCGTCTGTCTGTCTGTTGAAAGCACGATAGAGTCCGAATGGAAAGAGCTAGAGGGTTGAAATTTCACATAAGTATTTCTTATAGGTAAGGTTTGTTTGGTATTGAAAATGGGCAATATCGGTCCACGTTTTCGGATAGCCCCCATACAAGTGGCCCCTCGAAAAGTAGCTTTAACAGCCATAACTTGTTTAAAAATACGAATATAGCGATGAAATTCGACATAAGTAAGTTTCTTGTTATCCAAAATCACTATGCAAAGTTTTATGAGGATCGGTCCATAATTGACCCTACCCCCCATATAAGGTCCCCTTCAGAAAATGACTAACGCTCAATACTGGCTTAAAAATACTAGTATATAGATGAAATTCGATATAAGTAAGTTTCATACGAGTCAAAAATCTATCTAAAAAATTTTATAAGGATCGGTCCATGATTGACCCTACCCCCCATATAAGGTCCCCTTCAGAAAATGACTGCAACGCTCATTAATGACTTAAAAATACGAGTGTAGCGATAAAATTCGACACAAATAAATTTGATACGAACCAAATTCTATCTACAAAATTTTATGAGGATCGACCCATAATTGACCCTACTCCCCTATTTAAGGTCCCCTTCAGAAAATTACTTTAACGCTTATAAGTGGCCTAAAAAGTATATAGATGAAATTAGATATAAGTAAGTTTCATTCGAGTCAAACGAGGCTTGATGGTGGGTATATAAGATTCGGCATAGCCGAATATAACACTCTTACTTGTTTCTTTTGCGTTGTCTTCCACACAATTTTCTTGTTTTGGCGCTCTTGAGAGAGGAGATCTCTCGTTTGTTGTTGTTTTTGAATCTGTTGTTGGTTTATTTATTTTTTCTTTTGCGCTATTATCTACACAATTGTTTTGTTTTGGCGCACTTGAGAGAGGAGATCTCCCGTTTGTTTTTGTTCTTACACATAAATAATTTTTATGATTTTTTGGATCATAATTATTGTTGTTGTTGTATGGAGAGCTCATAACAAAGTATGGCGCAATTTACATGAAGACTTTTCAGACGTCTGTTTTTTCCAATTCTCTTTTGAGAATCTTCCAAAAAATCATGAACATTTATACGGCGATTTTTTACATGCAACTATGCATGTCTTTTTTTGATGTTTAATTGTATAATCCTTTTTAATTACTTATTCGTAATAAAAATAAAATGAAATTTTTAACATAAAAACCATTTAATTTGATTTAAAAAAAAAAAAATAATTACACGCTTTAGTATTTTTTTAATGCAAATTTTAATGTTTTCATGTAAAAAAAAGACATAATTATTTTTTTACATGAGCATAATATCAACAGTACGAATGAGTTTAAAGAGGAATGTCAAAAACAATCATGAAAATCCCAAATCATGTTTGTTTTCTTACCCCCCCATTCTTCTCTACCCCGCTCACCACCAATCATCGACAAACATGAAAACAGACGTCTGGGCAAACATGAAAAAAAATCATCGTGTAAATTGGGTGTATGCATTTTTTCCATTGCTACTGAGCCTCCTTTCACTTATTGGAGAGTTAGAGAAACTCATGCACAATAACACAAACACTACACTTTATTTAAGGTTTTGTTGTTATTATTTTGCTACAATTTGTTATTGTTAATGTATTTTTAATATTAAAAATATATATAAGTATGTATTTAATTAGCGTCCATTCGCTGTTATTTATCTTTTTTTAAATTTTAATTAAGAATTTATGTTCACAACGTTATTTTCTCGTGAGAGCGATTTAAGTCACGCCTATCCACTATGAGATCAAACATCTCTCTAACTTAAAATCAAAAGTTTCCCAAAAATAGTTTCCTAGTGTGGATCGGCAGTTTGTAATTTAAAAAATTAAGATAAACAAGGGATCGAGTGACGTTTGCTGCATTGCAATTGCAAAAAAGAGTTGCCAAGTATAAATCATTACACTACAAAAAGATCTTAAATATACAGCTAATGGTAAAAAATATGTAATTTGAAGTATTTTATTAATTTTTTTTAATTAATAAAATATCTACTTACTTGTGTTTTTTTTGTAAGATAATAAAATAACTACTTAAAAATTAACACAATATTTAATTTAACAAATATTTAAAAATTATAAAATATTTAAATAAATACATTAAGAATTATAAATATGGCAACTCTCACATTCATTAGAAGGCATGCCTTAAAAGTTACAATGTAAACATTCAAGATTTTAAGAAGGGCATTTAAAAGAAAATTGAGAAAAAGGCATGTCTGAAAAGTCTCAATCTAAAAGAGGATATAATGTTTTTCAGAACAAGAATGATTTTTTCCTTACTTATGTTTAATGAACGCAGCTAGAACAAAGTGTAATGTCAAAACCAAAAATTTAATTTACAAAAATATAAATATTATTGTTTAAACGATAATAAAATGTTTTAATATTATAAACAATTGTTTTTAAATCTTCAATTCAATGTAATTTAAGTGAATTTATTTTTAAAACGATATTTTAGAGATTGCGGTAGTAGAGCTGAGGAAACGATAGCCAACCTTTATTTAAATATAGTAAATAAAATACTTTATTATTTTTTAAATACATACCATGATGGAATAATAAGGTGAAATCAATTCTACAAAAACAAAAGTTGTATACTTACATATGTCCTGTTTTAGATGGCAACTTTTCAGGTATGCCTTTTTCCCAATTTTCTTTTAAATGCCCTTTGTAAAATCTTGAATGTTTACATTGTGACTTTTAAGGCATGTCTGCTAAAGAATGTGGGAGTTGCCATATTTATAATTCTTAATGTATTTATTTAAATATTTTATAAACGAATTAATATCATAATTTTTTAAACATTTGTTAAATTAAATATTGTGTTAATTTTTAAGTAGTTATTTTATTATCTTACAAAAAAAACATTACTAAAATGCTTTAAATTGCATTTTTGTTTACCATTAGCTGTAAGTTTTAGATCTTTTTGTAGTAATTTATTTTTTATTAAAGAAACAATTTCATTTTAATAAGCCAACATTTTAAAAATCAATTACTTTCGAATAAAATAAAATATAAAAAAAAATAAATTATTGGAAGTGGCAACCAGAGATACAAGCCGAGACGGCTCAAATCGGCGGCGGCTGGCCGCCGGTAATATTTAACAAGCCGCGCCGCCGCCGACTTCTTTCGGCTCAAAAGCTAAGCCGGCTTAAACGTAGCCGCTGATAAAGATTGGAATCGCACATGTCTTTCAGAAAATAATTTCACCAATTTGAACAGAGTTGCCACTATTTTAAATTCTTATGGCAAATTCAAAAGAGTTGCCACACAATATTGTGCTAATATTAAAATAGTGATAACTACTATAATAATGTCCATTTTCTGCAGAAAAAACTTATATAGAGACAGGTTTTTATATAACAGACTATTATACAGAGATTTTTCAATATAATAAACGCTTATAAGGTCAATTTCTGAAGAAAAAGTTAAATTGAGCCGACAATTTAGCCGCCGCCGATATTTTCTATAATAAGCCGCCGACCTAAAATGGTTGCGCCGCCGCCGCCGATCATTTTGCATCGGCTTGTATCTCTGGTGGCAACGCTTAACATGTGTGATAGTAATCGCACACAAGCACAAGCAGAATAAAAAGACAAAAGCAATATCGCCCTCCAAATTACGTTTCGTGCCTTTTTTGCAACACTCTTTTCTTCTTTCTCCCCTTTGCCTACAAGCTCGTAAAGCATGACTGGTGTCCCTGACTCAAAAGGCATAGTCTGAAACAAAGTATAACAAGTAGTCCGACTCTCATACCCAGCGGTAAATGAAACAAAGTACTTAGATAATATTCGATGACATCAGTATGACGTTCTAAGCGAGCAATCTAAGTACTTAGAGTGCAATGTATGCGTAATCCAACATATCATGCACTTTAATTATAACATTGATTACGATTTAAGCAGAGAGTTAGCTGCCTTTTTCATTTTGTTTTTATTTCTTAAAAAAAACCTAAAGTACCGTTTTATTTTTCTTTTGTATACTACATGAAAAGAAGAATCTTTTTGCATCAGTTTAAAGTTGATCTTTTGTAAGTGAAGTTGTGTTTTGTTAAAAAAGTTATTTTATTGTAAAAATTTAAAATAATTGTGGTGATCTAAACGGCAGAAATGGATGTAAAAATTGGTGTAAATTTATTTCATACATTCTAGTTTTAATACTGATAATTTCCTCCTGATTGTTTACAGGATCTGTAAAGGAAGATGGCCGAAAGTTTCAAAAAAAAAATTAAGAAAAATTTCATTTATCTTCGTTAAAATTGTTTAATTATATTTTTATTGTTATATACATGTTTATTATTTAATAATCATTTTTAAATAAACTTGCATAATTTTAAAATAAATATAAACAAATATATATTTTTTCTATAACAAAAAGGGAAGACAAATGCAAATAGGATTGTAATCTACATACATACATTACATTACTATTTGCAAGCGTTTATAAGCGTCTCATTAACTTCGCTTAGAACTCCACACATTATGTAAGTGAAATTTTAATTTGTCCTAATGATATTGTGGCTTACATTCTAAGCGAGAGCACATCGATGTGGCAGCCTAGGACACTTTTATGTTAAATCTAAGTGGAAGAATAAGTGAAAGCATCACCACTGACTGCCACGAAATATCACTTAGATAAGCGAGTACATAATGTGTATTTTTACCGCTGGGTATATAAGAAATTACTCTCTCACATCTACGAGTGTCGTGTGAATTTGACTATCTTGTGAGAAATTTAAACTTGTCAAAATACTCAAATGTTTAACTTACGTTTTTGACCACTTTTAAGGATTGTAAGCGAAATTACGGTTGTGTACAAAAAATCTGTAATTTTTTAAAATAATTTTATCACACTTTTCAAACAAAATTTTGTTTAATTTTCTTAAACTAGAAAAAAATATTTTTTTCTAATTATTGACAATTCATTTTTGTTGTTGTTGGATTTTGAATTTGCAAACAGAGTTTAAATTTTTGGTATTGAAAATTCGAACAAATTTAAAATTATATTTTTTTTATAAAACTCTGTGTGTTTAGAATGCACCAATACATATACATTTTTGTTACTAACACATATTTAGAGTTAGGTACTTTTTCACACATGCTTAGAGTTAGGTACTGCTGTCAAAGAGTTGGACTACTTGTTATACTTTGGTCTGAAACAGGTCTATGTCAAAAAGTGTATATCTTGCCAGAGTGACCTTTTTAATATATATACCGTAAATAATGATAATCATACATGCCCAAAATTTTTCCACACAAAACATATATACATATATTACAAAAAAATGTAAATATGTGTACATCTATTTAAAAATTTTCTACAAGCACACCAATAATTATCATAAAGAAGGCATTATAATACAATTTTAATTTATGTCTAATACCTTAGACAATTTTTTTAAATGTGTTTCAATTATTTTATTATTTTATATACTATTAGACTAAAAATAGAAATACTTTTTTATAACGTATTAGAAATACATTTCATTTTATGTAATTTTAAGTTTTTATAAAGATTTTACTACAATATTAAACTAAAAATACACTTGTTTCATTGCGCGAAAATTTTGTTTTTTATTACTACAATTTAAACAGTTTTCATGAAAAATATTTATGACATACATAAACATTTAACGTAAATTTTAATGACATAAACAATTACTCTTTTAATTATAAATTTAAATTATTTGGTATCCTAGAAATTAAATTAATACCTATGTAAATAAATGATTTTTTGTGCATAAATGACTTTTTGTGTATATTTTGACAGTTGTATACAACTTCATTAAAAAACAAGTAAGAAATTATAGTCGGGCGAGGCCGACCATATAATACCCTACACCTGTTACAAAAAAATGTGATTTAGTTTTCATAATAAACCATTTAAGTTGAATTGTACCTTGCACTCTTATAAATTTTTGTTTAAATTTACACTAATTATTGTAGGTAACCAGACTCCTAGTATAATTAGTGTAAAAATACATTTTGAAATTTATTAAATAATTTTAAACACATTGTATGTAAAAATACTAGATACAAATTTTGTACTTTTACTTACTTATGTGTTTAAAAATGTTTAGCACCATTCCAACATCGTGTAAATTTAAGTTTTTTGTGTCTAAAAAAACATTCTTTGTGGGTAAATTTAAAATTAAAATGTTTAATACCGCATGGAAATATACATTTTAATTGTTTAATAATAAACTACCTATATTATTCCCTTTTGATTAAAAAACAAGTTCAAATAGTGTATTCTGATGGTGTTTTATTAAATTAATATTAAATTTATAGATATATATAAAGACCACCATGTTAATAATTAGGATAGTGTTGCAATAATTATAAACTTTTGCATAATTTGTATTTAGGTTGAGGTGAAGTTGGTTGTACAAGTCCCCTTAAAATTGCGGTGTTCTTACATGCCCTGTAACATTCCATTGCGATATAGTTTTGTAGCTGTAGCTGGCGATGTAGCCAAACGACTACGTTTGCTGCGTCTAGCCCTAGCTGAGCTCAAAGACAATAGTCTACACAAACACACCGACTTTATTTGATGTATTTGAAAATGCAGGATTTCCTGTTACTGATCCAATGCTGCTACAAGTGGAACTTCTTACCATAATATAGACATATAATTGATGAGATGGATTAAATCTATAAAAAATTTAAATAAGGTTGCAAAAATGTTCTCTAACTGATTTTTATATTATCAGTGTTATCTCACCATTTTAAGTTTAATTTTGCTAAGTCCACACACGTATATTTTCTTGATATAAATAATGATTGGTTATTTTTTCGTTTTTATTGTTTAAAAAATATTTTTTGACAATTATTTTTCACTCATTTAAAATGAACAAAATTACATATTTTGTGTGTATAAATTAATTTTACTCATAAATATGTAATAACACATAGGAAATGTTTAATATATTAGAAACATGTTGACGAAAAACTTCAAATACTATACTTTTTATTTATTTTTACAAATAATAGTATATAAACGTTTTTTTATACCCACCATCAAAAAAGATGGGGGGTATATTGATTTTGTCATTCCGTTTGTAACACATCGAAATATTGGTCATAGACCCACAAAAGTATATATATTCTGGGTCCTCATTAAATTCTAAGACGATCTAGCCATGTCTGTCCGTCCGTCCGTCTGTCTGTTGAAAGCACGATAGAGTCCGAATGGAAAGAGCTAGAGGGTTGAAATTTCACATAAGTATTTCTTATAGGTAAGGTTTGTTTGGTATTGAAAATGGGCAATATCGGTCCACGTTTTCGGATAGCCCCCATACAAGTGGCCCCTCGAAAAGCAGCTTTAACAGCCATAACTTGTTTAAAAATACGAATATAGCGATGAAATTCGACATAAGTAAGTTTCTTGTTATCCAAAATCACTATGCAAAGTTTTATGAGGATCGGTCCATAATTGACCCTACCCCCCCATATAAGGTCCCCTTCAGAAAATGACTAACGCTCAATACTGGCTTAAAAATACTAGTATATAGATGAAATTCGATATAAGTAAGTTTCATACGAGTCAAAAATCTATCTAAAAAATTTTATAAGGATCGGTCCATGATTGACCCTACCCCCCATATAAGGTCCCCTTCAGAAAATGACTGCAACGCTCATTAATGACTTAAAAATACGAGTGTAGCGATAAAATTCGACACAAATAAATTTGATACGAACCAAATTCTATCTACAAAATTTTATGAGGATCGACCCATAATTGACCCTACTCCCCTATTTAAGGTCCCCTTCAGAAAATTACTTTAACGCTTATAAGTGGCCTAAAAAGTATATAGATGAAATTAGATATAAGTAAGTTTCATTCGAGTCAAACGAGGCTTGATGGTGGGTATATAAGATTCGGCATAGCCGAATATAACACTCTTACTTGTTTATAAACATATTATGCCTAATTCTACATATTTTTTGTAATTTTAAATAAAAATTTACTTACTTCATAGTAGTAATTTTACATGCATTTTTAAGAGTGTGCCCAGATATACTTAGGCCATTTATTGTTGAATAAAATTGTGGATATTTAAGTCGAATTTTGAAGTAGGCTATGGTCAAATGAGACCCTATAATTAAAAAATTCATGAGGGTCATCAAGGCTAGTATAAAACTTGGTTTTGCAGCTTTTTGTCGAGATACGAGTATATTAAACATAATTATGACCTTAAAAGCCGTATTCGGGGGTTCAGTTATATGGAGGCTAGGCGAAATAATGGTAGCAGTTACAAATAAAATGTGATTTAGTTTGCATAATAAAGCATTTAAGTTGAATTGTACCTTGCCTCAGATATACTTAAGCCATTTATTGTTGAATGAAATTGTGGAAATTTAAGTCGAATTTTGAAGGGGGCTTTGAATAGGGGCTATGGTCAATTGAGACCCCATAATTAAAAAATGCATGAGGGTCATCAAAGCTAGTATAGAACTTGGTTTTGCAGCTTTTTTCGATTTACTCGTATCGTATTAAACATAATTATGAACTTAAAAGCCCTATTAGTCGGGTTCAGTTGTATGGGGGCTAGGTGAAATAATAGACCGATGTTAACCATTTTCAACAGGCTTCGTCTCCGGTAGCAGTTACAAAAAAAGTGATTTTGTTTTTGTACCTTGCCTCAGATATACTTAAGCCATTTATTGTTGAATAAAATTGTGGACTTTTAAGTCGAATTTTGAAGGGGGCTTTGAATAGGGGCTATGGTCAAATGAGACCCTATAATTATAAAATGCATGAGGGTCATCAAGGCTAGTATAAAACTTGGTTTTCCAGCTTTTTGTCGAGATACGAGTATATTAAACATAATTATGAACTTAAAAGCCCTATTAGTCCGGTTCAGTTGTATTGGGGCTAGGTGAAATAGTGGACCGATGTTAACCATTTTCAACAGGCTTCGTCTCCGGTGCCATAAAAGATCGTGTGCCAAATTTCTTAGTTTATTGTTTTAAATATTTTATAAATGAATAAATCTATTTTTTTTTAATATTTGTTATATTAAATAATGTTTTAATTATTTAAGTAAATATTTATATAAAAAATTTATGAAAGAAATACTAAAATACTTTAAAATACACATTTTTGCTACTATTAGCTGTATGTTTTCGTTCTTCTTATAGTTATTTATTTTTATACCCACCATCAAAAAAGATGGGGGGTATATTGTTTTTGTCATTCCGTTTGTAACACATCGAAATATTGGTAACAGACCCACAAAAGTATATATATTCTGAGTCCTTATTAAATTCTAAGACGATCTAGCCATGTCCGTCCGTCTGTCTGTTGAAAGCACGATAGAGTCCGAACGGAAGAGCTAAGGAGCTGAAATTTTGCATAAATATTTTTTGTTGATGCAGTTTCTTTGGTATTGAAAATGGGTCATGTCGGTCCATGTTTTCGCATAGCCCCCATACAAGTGGCCCCCTGTGTAAACAATCATAGATGGTTTAAAAACATAATAATGTCAATAAACAAAACATAAACAAGTTTTATATGAGTCAAAATCACTCTACCGGCCCGTAATTGACTCTACCGCCCATATAAGCTCCCCTTCAGAAAATGACTAACTCGTATAACTTGCTTGAAAATGATAGTTAAGCTACGAAATTCAACTTAAACAAGTTTTTGGGGAACTAAAATATTTCCCCCTTATATTATGGTATTCGGACCATATTTGACCCCACGCCCCATAGTCAAAAACGACTATAACGGTCAAATGATAGCAATGCAACGAAATTCGATATATACAAGTTTTAGGGGAACATAAATATCTGTGCTAAATTTTTTGGAAATCGACCCATTATTGTTTATTAATGTTTTAGCCTTTTCAATGCGCTGTAACCAGTGTTGTTGAAAGTAGGGAGAGGTTTTCCAAAAAGTATATTTTTAAAAGGTAGGTATACCGTGTAACGACCATTAGCATCTCTTGTGACGGTTTCGACAAAATACTTTTCACATAGTTTTTCTTCTAGTGACAGTTTTCTTTCTTCTGCAAGATCCTTTTGTTCCCAAAAGACTCGTAGTTGATTTTCAAGGTTGCAAGTATTAAGGCTCACCTTGTGTTCAGTAGAACATTTGACAAGAGGTCCAGACACTAGCCAGCCAAAATAACTTTCCTGTAAGTAAATACTGTTTGGAAATTTAAAAGAATTTAAAAGTAATATGTCACCATATACATCACTTCCCAACAATACATCAATTTTTGATGGCAAATAAAATGTTGAATCTGATAAACAAAATTGGTTTAAATTGGGTAAATCACGTTTGTTTACATTTTGTGGTTTATAAAGCCCCCTTCACACGAGCACACAAGTAATATGATCTGTCAAAATTTTGTGTAGAAGAGAACGAATGGGATCGTCTAAACGCAATATGTAATGAAACCATCACACATTGAGAGAAAATGCGGATGGAAAATTTTACAGTCGTATGGCTCTCTTCATTTTTTGAAATGATTCAAAAAACAAGCAAGTCGCATAAGATCAGGGATGTATTTTTATGTAAACACATACAAAAAAAGTGAAACAGCTGTTCCATCTTACTTTGTTATTGTTTTATACCAATCGTGTAAACACAAAAAATATAAATCATACGACTTTTATTCTCTTTTTTGTCATACGGATGGAATTTCATTTTAATTTTTCATTAGACTTGTCGTACGTAAAGTGTGACCGTGTGAAGGGCCCTTAAGATGTCAATTTTTTCATTATTAAAGCAGTAACTTCCAAACAATAGCTTTTGTTATAGTTTGAGAACAACTGCAATTGTACGTAAGAATTCACTGACGTTATATTATTTACTACTCCATTTCCTCTTACACACGTTTCTTCTATTTTTTTTTGTTTATTTAGATTTAACAGTTGACACATTTCATTTGTTATAAATGAAGCTTGAGAGCCTGGGTCGATTAAAGCTTTTACATTGTATGTTCCAGTTTAATGCTTTATTAATACATTTGCTGTAGCTAACAGTATGTTCAGTAACATGAGAATGGAACTGCTCGTTTTCTAAAGTGTTGTTTATTGAACCTTGTTTATTGTTTTCTACAGTAGTAGACACTATGTTATTTGGTGTTTGATTGTTTTGGTTTTCTGTTAAGAAAGAACTTACATTGTTGACAGCGAGCAGCAGATGAACATTGAGATTTGTTGTGGCCACTATGTAAACAATTAGAACAAATGTTGTTTTGTTGTATAACAGTTTTCTTCTCTAATGGAGATAGGGAAGAGAATTTGAAACACTTGTACAGAGGATGTTGACGTTGGCAGCAAAGGCAGTAGTTATTGTCGACTCTTTTATTTATTCTTTGTTGTGTTATTTTACTGACATAATGTTGTTTTTCTGATCTGGAGGAATTGTTTGCTTCTTCTACTGACTCTAATGTGTGGAAAGACATTTCAAGAAAATTTTGCATACTTGCCATTGGAGGAATTTGATTGTTGGTGGTGATGGACTGCTCCCATTCCTTTCTGGTTTGTTTATCCAATTTTTGGCTAGTAAGAAAAATGAGCATTGCATCCCATTTGTCGACCTCAATGTTAAGAGAATTTAACAGAGATATTGATGAACGAGTTGTGTCTAGCAATTCTTTTATACTTTCAAGTGAACCATTTGATGTGGGTATTTTAAACAACTTTTTTAATATTTGTTCCAAAATTTTTCTAGTTTTGTGATATCTCTCTTCTAGAGCATTCTAAGCCGCAGCATAATTGTTTTCTGATGCAGGATATTGATTAATTATCTCTAGTGGAGACCCTTTGCATGAACCTTTGAGGTAAAAGTATTTTTGTATGCCTGTTAGACTCTGATTGTTGTGTACCAAGGAAAGGAACATATCACGATATGGAATCCACTCTATGTATTCACCTGTAAATGATGGTAACTCAATCTTGCATCGTAGTAGATACGAAGGTGCTGGACATTTGATGATGGGAAGATGTAGGCTCTGTAGACAAATCTAGAAGTTTTCATTTAAGAGTTAAATAATTATCAAAATAAAAAAAAAAAAAAAATAAAAATCGTCATTAAATACGGCACATCGGATTCATGTATTGAGTTTTCATGAACCGTTCAACATATTTGTTCATGATCTTCTTTAAAGTTTTTATAGGTTACTTCAACTTCAAGGTTTGTATGTAGCCTTTTGTTAATTCTTCTTTTAGCTTTTTCTCAAAATTCAGCATAATTTTTTGCAAATGTCGATTTGCGCTCCTTTGTGTTTCGATGACAACATGAAAGATGATGGTTTTTTATGATGTATGATGTAACCAGTAGGTTCAGAAATTACCATATAGAACTTATCACTTTTTGAAGAAATTAACTAGCCCACCAGTGCAATCTGAGTGACAGCGTTCATGATATACTTATATCCACCTAGGAGGAGTATATATTTTTGGTTTTAGCGATGTGGGTTAATTTTATTATATACACTTGGTATCCACAAGATTTAGAGAATTTGGTGGCAGAAAATTTACCGCATATACAACCAGAGCAGAGAATGGCATACAATACAATAATGTCAACAATTACAAACCAAAAAGGAGGATTTTAATTCATAGATGCGTCAGTAGGAACCGGAAAAACCTTTTTCATCGCATTGATTTTAGCTAAAGTTCGATTACAAAAGAATATTGCCTTAGCCATTGCGTCATCAGGTATTGCAGCAACACTTTTAGATGGAGGCAGAACTGCGCATTCTGCACTCAAATTACCATTGAAAACTCAATTTTCTAAAGATTATGCATTTAATGTTAAGAAAAATAGGCAGTGGTTATGTGAGCGTGCTTTACTGGCACCCAAGAACATTGACGTTAATTGTATCAATAATATTATTTTGAATAGAAATTTTTGCAGGATCACACAATCAAAGGAAAAGTTAATAAATTGTGTTTTTCCAAATCTTCAACGTAATTTCAAAAATAGGCAATAGAATCGATGGTATTTTAAAAACATATAAATCCATCGATACTGTTACAAATAATGATGATGTCGTCAATTATCCTGTAGAATTTTTGAATACACTTGATTTACCAGGCTTCCACTCCACGAACTGAAGTTGAAAAATGGCGTTGCTATTATTTTATTGCGAAATATTGATCCACCACGTCTTTGTAATGGCACTCGATTAACAGTTAAGGAATTAATGAACAACTTAATCGAAGCAACGATTATAACTGGCCAATATAAAGGAACGGATGTCTTACTACCTCGCATCCCAATGACAACATCGGAAATGCCATTCGAATTTAAACGGTTGCAATTTCCTATACGTTTGGCATTCGCGATGACAATAAACAATTCCCAGGGTCAATCCCAGCAAGTGTGTGGAATAAATCTCGAAAATCCATGCTTCTCACATGGTCAGCTATATGTTGCATTCTTGCGAGTTGGGAAACCTTCAGATTTGTATATCTGCGCGCCTGAGGGGAAAACGAAAAATATTGTATATCCCAAGGATTTAGAATAGGAAATAATTATTAAGAAAAATTTCAATTGTTAATATTAAGCTCGGGGGAGTTTTCCCGTTTTTCCCCGGGTGGCGGATAGGGGTTGGTGATGGACCATCTATCCTGCTAAGGGAGGGCAGATTGTCCACCACCTGGGAATATTATATTTCCCGCGGACCAACAAACTGAAAAAAAAACAACATGGAAAATAAAAATAAAAAGATGAAAGTTACGGTGCAGGGCCTAAATAACCCAGTACCGGCGGCAAGTGTTGATCCACTCGCGAGTCACGTGTCGTCGTCATCCTGCAATAGTGAGCAAAATACTACTACGGAGGTGGGTACCTTGGCCTCCGTGGCGGACAATGCGTCAAGTGTACAGCATGCCATTGGCAAAAACATAGGGGTGAAAGAGAAGAATGTACTCGGAGAGAGCTCTAAGCTACCTCAGCCTTTAAATATAGGTGAGGGTTCCGACTCTGAATCCTCAGATGATAATAACAACACCATTATAGCAAACCCCAAAAAGGATGTAGTAGAGCAAATGGTGAAACAGGTGAGTGATAGCATAGCTAAACTACCTATTACTAAGAAAAGACTATCTGGAGCACAGAGGAGGAAGTTGAAAAAGATGCTTCAGGAAATTATAGTTAGTCAATCCAACGACACTCCAAAGGAAAAATCGGACTCTCTCACAAGATCTGAGGCAAAGAGGATCAGGTCCCTCGAAGAGTTGACAACTGAGAATAAACCTAAGAAGAAAAAGAGCTCCCCGTCTTCTAATACACAGTCGAAGCCAAGCCATACTTCACTCAAAGGAACCTCAAGTCAGAATCCTGCGAGTAAGGGTGACAACGCCAAGATAGATATTCCGAAGACGACCACATCGAAATCAAACACGAAGGTACGGGTATCCCAAAGGAAGCCCCGAAAAGCGAGGAAAGAGAGGCTAGACAGTGGAAAAGGAAAAGAGAAAAAAAGACACCGGGACAATCTCTGCTATGCAGTTTAAGATGCCGGTAATCCGACAGACAAAATTCCAATAGACCAACAGAGTAAGGTAGAAGATCTGGTGAACAATAAGATAGTGGACCATGCAATCGCTTCAAAGGGCAAACAACCAATAGAGAGCGTGAGATGCGAGTTCAGCATGCGCGTGATGTTGATGAGGTTGGCATCTCACCAATGTGTTAGCACCCTAAAGAACTTGGTGGAAGTATCCCTCCTCCCTGGGACGGCGCTAAGCTAGGACTGGCAAAGAAGAGCGAGCTTTCGGTGCTCTTAAAGTCCACTGTCTACATAAAAGGATGGGGCAGTAACCTGGCTAATGAACGTATAATGGAAATTCTTGGTGGTCAAAATGCTGAGCTGGCCGTGGAAAAATGGGATGTCTTTTACAGGAAAGAAGAACCTGAGGGAACTTTATTTGTAATAGGTATCGACCAGAAATCTATGGCTAGTCTTGCCAAGAGTAGGGTAGGGCTTACTTCGCCTCTAAAGCTGTCATATTCAAAATTGGGAAGGTGCCGATTGGAAGGCTGTTACAACAAGCCTCGAAAAGGACACTAAAATACCTAAGAACAGCATCAGTAGCAACGACTGATAACGTTAAGGAGTCAAATCCTAAAGGCGAGGAAGAATAAGAAAAATAAGAAAATTGTAATCGGTTGTGATGCCAACTCCCACCATGTAGCTTGGTGTAGTACAAACAACAATCGCAGGGGACAAGACCTTATGGATTTCCTTAATAATAAAGACTTGATCACATCGAACTTAGGTAATAAAGCTACCTTCGTTAATAGAATCTGAGAAGAAGTATTGGATATAACTATTAGGCTTCACGCAATATTTTTGAAATTGTGATATCATACCTTTTATAAAAGTTTTTGTATCAGCACTAATATCGGCGTAATTATTTTTTTCGTCGACATTTTTTGATAGACCGAAAACTGAATTTGACAGAATTTGGATGCACTATAAATGCGAAAATATAATATTCAATGCCCTTAAAAAAATAGTGTTAAAATTTTTAAATTATTGTAATCCATTTAGGTGTTATGATGGTTATAATGTTAACTTGTGGGTTAATAATTTCCCATCAAACAATGGTATTTTTCATCATCACTTCCGAATTTAATAAAACTCCACCCAATTAATGTTCCATATGTAACTTGTATATATACAAATATAGCGCTGTAAAGTTTAAATTCTGAAAATTTAAAGTCTCATCACATCTAAAGGGTTAATGATAGAATTTTTGTTTTTGCACCATTTTTTCAGCAAGAAGCATACTTTGATTATGCGTAAAGAAAAAAAATTTTTGAAATATTTTTTTTAAAAAGTGCATCTTTGGATAATTCTAAACGCACTTTGGAGCATTATAAAAGTGTGAAATTGAGCTCATTCTTACCGATTTGTCCTATAAAATCAATTATTAAAGAATGATTTCCTATTAGTCCTGCAGATTCTGCTCCGTAAAAAATGTCGCTCAAAATCAGTGGTTTCCGCCTCATTTATGCAGATGAAGGAGTTGGAATTTTAAAAAAATTATTACAGCATTATGATCGCTGACACAAAAACCTTCTTAAAAGTTGTGATATCACAAAAACGGGAAACATTTTGTTTTTTGAAACGAAGCCTAATAACTATATGTTCAGAAGAGCTTATAAACGAAATTCGGGATTGGAGAGTTTCGGACGAGTACTCCTTTTCTGACCATCGGTACATAAGATTCAAAATACTACGACCGTTTATGTCAGGACACTTTTAATGTCGAAATAAAGAAGACATAGACGCCAAAGTAGAAATGAATCGTTCGAGGACAGCTGCCTTCTGCGAGAGCGAAGATCTGCCCATGAGAAACCCTGGGTAACCGGGGAGTTCCGGAACCTTGGTAAGACTCTTCGCAAACTATTTAACCGGGCACGGCGTAAAAAGACCGCAGTATACTGGGATGAGTATCGTAGTAAACTTGGTGAATATAAGAAAATTGTTCGTAAAGCCAAACGAGACTCCTGGAAACATTTCTGTGAACAGGTAGACAGCGTAAATGACGTATCGAAGATAAAAAAAATTCCTATCCAAAACTCATGTCCAACCAGAATCTATGGTCGATGATACGGGCAGGAGGCTGGAGGATATGGAGGAGACAATGAAACTCCTAATGGACTCTCATTTCCCACCTGGGAAATAACATAGATGAACCGATATTGAAGGGGAGGCTAACGCGGAAATTGTAATTACATCTGATACGGTTAAAGGGGCAATCAAGAGCTTCGCTCCCCATAAAGCTGCAGGGCCGGATGGCATTTTCCCGGCACTCTTACAGATGGAGGCGGGACTGGTTTCCGTACATCTGTCTCAGATATTTACTGCATGCTTGAAATTCACATACACCCCCATTAAATGCCAGAATGCAAGGGTAATATTTATACCTAAACCAGGGAAACCTAGCTATTCGACACCTAAGTCTTATCGACCGATAAGTTTTACGTCATTCCTACTTAAAACCTTGGAACGGATAGTCGATAATATGATTAAAAGCAGTATACCCGACAAAGCCCTAAAATTTAGGCAGCATGCTTATGTAAAGGGACGATCGCTGGAAACCGCTTTAAACGAAGTTGTCCACTACATAGGTGCATCCTTTGATAGCAAACTATATACACTGGCGGTATGTATTGTCATCGAAGGCACCTTCAATAACGTGCACACTGATACCCTTATCCAATCCCTAGACCAGTTTTATGTTGACCGGGTGCCACAACCACATGCTAAGGAACAGATGGATAAGCTGCGAGATGTACGATATAACTATCAGGAAAAAGGTATTTCACGGTATACCACAGGGAGGCATTTTGTCACCTTTACTCTAGGTTACCACGATTAATAGCCTCCTAAGGACCCTAACCGAGAAAGGACTTAGACATGTCTGCTATGCAGACGATGTCGTAATACTTTTAAAGGGAAAGGATCCAAATTACTTGTGTAGAAGAGCTGAGGAGGCTCTGAATACGGCCTTGAGCTGGGCTCAACCGAGAGGCCTCAATGTTAACCCGGCAATAACGGAAATCTGTCTTTTCACAAGAAAGACAAAAATGTCTACGTATACTGAACCTGGCTTCCTGGGCAAGAAGATACTAGTGACAGACAAAGTTAAATACTTAGGTGTAATCCTCGACCGGAAATTAAAATGGAGACACCACATAGAGGATAGGTTCAACAAGGTACATCGGTACTGGGCGATATGTATGTAAGTGGTGCCATGTGTACTACTTCAACCAAGGCTCTGGAAACGTTGCTAGATATTCCACCCATTGAAACATATTTAAGATATGAGGCAGCGCTTACAGCCGAACGGCTCTTTACTTTAGGCGAACTGGCCAAAAGAGAGCAAGACGAAAAATCTCCTTAAAATGAGCAAGTCTGAAGTTAGTATGATGGTACGTATTCTGAGTGGACACACAGGATTACGAGCACATCTATTCAGACGAATGTAGAGCATGTGGAGAGGACAGTGAAACTTTCTTTGCCACTGCCAGGCATTCGTCGAAGTTAGATCCAAGTATCTTGGAAGTGATGTTATTCCGGAAATAACATTCCTGACTAACACTGATTGGTAGATTCTTAGGAATTACGTTCAGGAAACTGAGTTTATGAACACAAAAATAATTCATTCAGTTCCCTTTTTTCATGATAAGGAGCGTACAACAGGCTCGATTTTAACATTATAAAAATTAACGAAAAGGAAAAAATAACAAATTTTAATACAAAAAACGTAAAAAAAACAAATAAAAATTTATATTGAAATTAATTTGTGTTATTTTTGTGCTTAACTGATTCCGCGTGCATTGGCCCTTCACGAACATTTTCAAGCGGAGAGACGAGCAGCTGATTGCCGCATACGTCCGCATGCTGCGTCCATTGGCCATGTACCTTAACATTTGAAAAACTAAATTATTTTTAAATTAATTGAAATATGTAAAAAATTAAATTATTGCAAATGGCAACACTAATTCATGTGTGAGAGTAGTCGCACACGATCTTTACGCTGTGAGAGCAGAATTGAAATAAAGCAACTAGCAAAATCACGAACATGAAGGAAAAGCAATGTCGGAAAAACCCCTCAAATTACGATTCGTGCGTGTCTTGATACTTCCCTTTCTTCTTTCCCCCATTTGCTTACAAACTCGACACGTTTGCATGCTCACCCTTAAGAAAATGTCTTATTCTAAACTGGCACTTACCCGTCATTACTGCAAAGAATACAGTGGTGTCACCTTTGACGTTAAAAAAGTCTGAAATCAGATATTGTCCAGCTTTTGTGAAACTTTTGCATGAAGAGATATGTATACAAACTATAGTTATACAGTATACAGCTAAAAACAAGTAAGAAAGTATAGTTATGAATATTAAATGTGATTTATTTTTCATAATAAAGCATTTATCTTCTATTACCTTGTTCCGATACATTTAAGCAATTTATGGATGAAAAACTAATTTTCTGAAAGAGGCTTTATAGGGGGGCTAGGGGCAAATATGGACCAAGCCCGATAAAATTTTGTAAATATATTTATATTTACATAATATTTTATTGTGCTGAATTTCATCGCGATATTTGTGTTTATTATAAGAAAATTTTGGACATTCAAGTAATTTTCTGAAGGGGACTTTGTGTGGGAGCTAGGGTCAGGTAGGTGGGTCTAGGACGAATATTTTTGTATGTTACAAACATCAGCACAAATCCAATATACCCTCCCCACTAAAGTGGTGTAGGGTATAAAAACAAATTAATGAATGGTTTAAGTGGAAAAATTATAAAAAATTATTTAAAACAAATAAGAAAGTATAGTCGGGCGAGGCCGACCATATGATACCCTACACCAGTTATGAATATTAAATGTGCTTTATTTTTCATAGTAAAGCATTTATTTTCAATATTCCCTTGTTCCGATACATTTAAGCAATTTATGGATGAAAAACTAATTTTCTGAAAGAGGCTTTATATGGGGGCTAGGGGCAAATATGGACCAAGCCCGATAAAATTTTGTGAATATATTTATATTTACATAATATTTTATTGTGCTGAATTTCATCGCGACATTTGTGTTTATAAGTTAATTTGGGACATTGAAGTAATTTTCTGAAGGGGACTTTGTATGGGAGCTAGGGTCAAATGGGGCCGATCTTTATCGATCTTTATGAAATTTGGCAGGGTCATCAAGACTTCTATAAAACTTAGTTGTGCCGTATTTTATCGATATATCTGTATATTTAACATAATTATGAGCTCAGAAGCCCTTTTCGGGGGGTTCTGTTTTATGGGGGCTAGGTGAAATAATGGACCGATTTTAACCATTTTCAACACGCTTTGTCCTTGGGTCAAATAAAACGTTCATGCCAAATTTCATCCAATTATCTTGAAAATTGCGACCTGTACCTTGCGCACAAGGTTTACATGGACAGCCAGCCAGCCAGACGGACGGACATAGCTTAATCGACTCAGAAAACGATTCTAAGCCGATTGGTATACTTAAAGGTGGGTCTAGGACGAATATTGTATGTTACAAACATCAGCACAAATCCAATATACCCTCCCCACTAAAGTGGTGTAGGGTATAAATATTATATAAATTTGTGCTGATGTTTGTAACATACAAAAAAAAATATAAATATATATATATATATATATATATATATATATATATATATATATATATATATATATATGGGGTATAATAAAATATTTGTATATATTTTATTATACCCTACACCACTTTAGTGGGGAGGGTATATTGGATTTGTGCTGATGTTTGTAAAATACAAAAAAATTCGTCCTAGACCCACCTTAAAGTATACCATCGGCTTAGAATCGCTTTCTGAGTCGATTAAGCTATGTCCGTCCGTCCGTCCGTCTGGCTGGCTGGCTGTCCATGTAAGTCTTGATAACCCTGCCAAATTTCAATTTCAAGATCGGGCCCCATTTGACCCTAGCTCCCATACAAAGTCCCCTTCAGAAAATTACTTGGATGTCCAAAATTAATTTATAAACACAAAAATCGCGATGAAATTCAGCACAATAAAATATTATGTAAATATAAATATATTCACAAAATTTTATCGGGCTTGGTCCATATTTGCCCCTAGCCCCCATATAAAGCCTCTTTCAGAAAATTAGTTTTTCATCCATAAATTGCTTAAATGTATCGGAACAAGGGACTATTGAAGATAAATGATTTATTATGAAAAATAAATCACATTTAATATTCATAACTGGTGTAGGGTATCATATGGTCGGCCACGCCCGACTATACTTTCTTACTTGTATATATTTATTTTTAAGTTTCAATATTTGTTGGTGTATAATTATTAAAAGTTTGTTAATATAAGTGAAAAGTGGTTTAATAAATTATAGATCGCTATTTAAAATCAGCAAAATCGGTAAATAAATACCGGAGATGCTTATTCATTGAGTATTTCGTTTCATATGTTTGGATGGCTGTGTGTTTCATTGCCTTGTGTATATTGTTTTTGTTTCTTGGTGCATTCAGTTTCATATGTTTGGATGTCTGTTGGTTTCATGTATTTTGTTTTTGCTTTTTTTTTTGAGTATTTCGTTTCGTATGTTTCATTGCCTTGTGAATATTGTTTTTGTTTTTTGGTGTATTCAGTTTCGTATGTTTGGATGTCTGTTGGTTTAATTGCGTTGTGTATTTTGTTTTTTGTGTATTTCGTTTCGTATGTTTGGATGACTGTTGGTTTTACTGCCATGTGTATTTGTTTTTTTGTGTGTTTATTTCGTTTAGCGTTGTTGTTCGTTTTGCTATTGCTATAATAATGATATAAACGGGAAAATTAAATAAATTAAAATTTTATAGAATTGATATTTTTTAAATACACTGTGGTGAAGGGTATATAATATTCGGCACAGCCAAATATAGCACTCTTGTTATTTGTAAGAACTATCTGTCATTTAAGTTTCTTGACGTAAGTTATTGGAAATTTGTAAGTAAAAGTGTTTCTGTAAGAAAATTTTGTGAGAAGTTTCTCACATGAACTGTCAAAAAACTCACATTTTAAAACGGTGCGGAAAGTAAAATTTTAAGGAAAAAGTTTAATTTAAACATGTATTGTAAGAAATAAACAAAAAATAATGTTGTTTTTATAATAAATTAGGATTAAAATTAATTTTGTTAACTAATTTTTAGAAAATATAAAGAATTTCTAATATACAGAAGCTAAAGCTGGAAAAGTACTTGGGCATAAACCTAGAATTTAGCCGGGGACAATTTAGTGGGATAATTTTTTAAATATTTTTAATTTAATTTCAATATTTTTGTTTATTTAATCATTGTTTATAAATTTGTTTGGCAATTTTTTATTTTTATCTTTTTATTATGTTTTTGACAAGTGTTTTATTGGAAATTTCCAATAAGTTACAGAAACACTTTTTACTCACAAATCGAGAAAAGATGAAATTTTTTGTTTTATGTCTACTCAGATAGATACAGATATCATACTACAAAATATGAAGGAAATCGGTCCATATTTGAACCTAGTCCACATATAGGTTCCTTTCTGAAAATAGTTTTATAGGTAAGCTGTTATTTGTATTATTAATTATTATTATTTGATTTAAAATAATAGGCTATTTCGCGCACTGCAATGGCGAAACACGTGAAACAATTAAAAAAAAAAATGATTTCTAGCGGGAAAACATAATCCTGATAAGAAATATTGCGGGATGTTCAAATAAAATAATTGCAAATTATCATATCTTACAAATTTAAATCGAAATTGCTGGACTTCAAACCACTAATTTCCGTTAAATGATTAGAGGCATAGTTCGATAAATTAAAGTAACTCCAATTTTGTTGGAACTGGAAAAAAAAATTAAAAGATTTATCTGCTAAAAATGACTAAATATATATCCAGGTGACTATAAGAACACATTTGAAACGTTTATAATGAGCCATAATCATAGTCATCAAAAAAGTATACTTTAAGTATCATTTATTAAAATGTATACTTTTCAGCTACTATAGACGAGAAAAAGCTTATTTTTTCGGCTAAAGTCAGTTTTATACTTAAAACCAGAGACAGAAAATAATTATTATCTATAAAATTTTTGCTTAAAAAAATCAATATGAAAGAATCGTCCTAGAAATGTTTTGAATGTACGAAAATATTTCCCAGACCTTTTTTAATCGATTTCAATAATAAACTTTTTTTCTTGATTTTTATAATAAAAATTGAAAATAAAAATTATTTATGATTTTTATTCTATTTGTTTCAATAAAAAATATTTATGTTTTTTTTAATAATACTCACTCAGTAATTTTTATTTATTGAAACAAAAAATAGAAATCAATCAATGATATAAAAATCACCTAGAGAATTTAAAATTTTCAATTTTCGAATCTAATTTCTGCACAATTTCAGCAAATTTGGTCCATGATATCAGTGGTAAAGAAATTTTACCAATTTTCTATTAATCTCTGTTTAATCCCGATCATTTTTAATGTATTTTAAAGGTAAATATCGCATAATGAGTTTTAAAATTAATTTCAAAAAATAAAAACCATTGCCTGATTTTTATTTGTGCCTTATGGTTTAAAAATTATTTGTGTTTTTTATTATTTATTTTTATTTGAAAAAGTTCTCAGTAATTTTTAAGGAAAATATAAAAAATACAAATCAAAAGCAATTTGTATTTTCTGAGAAATGAAATGCAAACCAAATACAATTTTTAATTTTAATATTTTTAAATAAAAATAATAACAATTACTGTCTCTGCTTAAAACAAGCTGAAATTGTTTTTAACAAAGTTAACATCACTTTAACTCTATCAGCTGTTTGTCATTTATCAAAAGTTACAAAATCAAAACAAACCAACAACAAACGTTGTATGAATTATGTTATTTTTTTATAAATTATGGAAAAAGTGTTGAAAAATAATTGAAGAGATGTGTACAATTGAGTACAATGAAAATTATTTTGGTTTTATCGAATATTTGTGTGAAGAAAGAAAGCCTAAGTTGCATGTATAAGGAACGGTTTGCCCATTCGAGCTGGACGCTGATGAGTTTTTTTTTGCGATATAGACTTGATAAAATAGCAACGCACTTTTTAATAAGTTTATTTTTCTTTAAAATGTTAAAATAACAATTTATATTTTTTTTTATTTCTTGGTTCCTTTATTGCATCAGCTGTGCAGAGATGCCACTTATACAGTATTTATACCAGTTTGTATGCAAAATTTCAAACATTTTACTAAGCACCCACTTAAAGCTGGCTCAACTTAAAACTATTATTAATTTCCACTATAGTTAAGAAACACTTAGTTAAAGGTTTAAATATTAAAGTTGTTTTTAAAAAGAACAGACTTTTGTGTTTGACTTTGATTATGGGCCAATGTTAGAGTATGTTAAAACCCATTTATATTAGCCAGTTGAAAACTAGGACATTGCTATTTGAGCAGATAGGTCCTTTTGTAGAAAGGGTTTTTGATCTTATGTAAGGAGTCCTCCAAACTCAAAAAATATTCAAAAAGACCGCAAAATATGGCTGTTTTAGTAATACGATGTTTTAACGCTTTCCGTTCTATGAAATAGCACCCATTATCCATATAGTATCTATCATGTAAGCATCGGAATATATTAAAATCCGTACGCAAATTATATTGCCGAATGTATCTGATGATATTCCACCGATTTCGGTCATGAAATAATACAAAGGCCAACATAACATCCGAAGAAATGTCAAAAACTGGATTCTGGACAATAGAGCCGCTGTAATTTAGAGGCCTGCCCTGGTGAATTTAATGAAAGCGGTTGGCTAGCCCCCCATGGACCTAGGGCAATGCAACCACAAGCTAATAATCATCCTTAAACTTAATTTGACACAAAACTACTCAAATTATGAACTCTTTAAAACATTTTTTATTTTTATTTAACATTTGAACATTTGAAAGTGGTGCTATTATTTTGACATGCATTTTCTTTAACTTTTTTTAAAAAAACCTAATTATTTTCAATAAATATGAATTTATATGATTCCGCTTTTTCTTTCATACATTCTTAACACATTTCTCAATATTTTAAACCAATATACAAACACCACTTTTAAATAATATACTTTTTTTATAATTCCAAATTCACTAAGGAAGTGGTGCTATTATTCTGACAGCAGCTGTATATTATTTGCCAAAATAAGAATATCTCAATTGCCATTTAATAACGCAAGTAAATTAATTGTAAAAAATAATATGAAATGTAACAAGTAAGAGTATTATATTCGGCTATGCCGAATCTTATATACCCACCATCAAACCTCGTTTGACTCGAATGAAACTTAATTATGTCGAATTTCATCTATATACTCGTATTTTTAGGCCAGTTATAAGCGTTAAAGTAGTTTTCTGATGGGAACCTTATATAGGGGGGTAGGGTCAATTATGGGTCGATCCTTATAAAATTTGGTAGACAGAATTTGGTTCGTATTAAATTTATTTGTGTCGAATTTCATCGCTACACTCGTATTTTTAAGCCATTAATGAGCGTTGCAGTCATTTTCTGAAGGGGACCTTATATGGGGGATTTTGACTCGTATGAAATTTACTTATGTCGAATTTCATCTATATACTATAGTAATAAATAATAAAGAGTAAAATTTAAACAAAAATGTATAAGAGTGTAGTATTTTTAAGCCAGTAATGAGCTTTAAAGTCATTTTCTGAAGGGGACCTTATATGGGGGGTAGGGTCAATTATGGACCGATCCACATAGCATAGTGATTTTGGATCACAAGAAACTTACTTACGTCGAATTTCATCGCTATATTTGTATTTTTAAAGCTGCTTTTTGAGGGACCACTTGTATGGGGGCTATCCGAAAACGTGGACCGATATTGCCCATTTTCAATACCAAACAAACCTTACCTATAAGAAATATTTATAAATTTCAACCCTCTAGCTCTTTCCATTCGGACTCTATAGTGCTGTAACGTGGTTTTGTCTTCGGCTGAGGTAACTTAGTCGCGTCCAGGGTCGACTTACGGATCCACAAATCTTAAGTAATAACACGATATATTTACCCTTTCTGGGGGTTAACTTAAACAATCTCTTTATTGAATTTTATTCTTTAAAATACAATTTGAAAGATAAATAATACGAGTGAATAGCTACGATAAGATGTACGGGTTCGGCAGTTATATCCAGTGTTGCCAACATTGGTCAAGCAAAATGCGCGCAAAAAAATTAAAAAGGGGTAAAAAAGCGTAATTTTCTAACTGAAAATGGGTAAAAAAGCACTAACGTTTTTTAGTCAAATATTGTTTATTTTAATAAAAATTGCACATTATTTCGCTCATTTCCTACAAGACTCCAAAATTCGTTTTTTAGAACATTGGGCTACAAAACAAAACATGCGTCATACTAAAGTCTTTCATCTGTGTGAGTTAGATTTTTAGTAACGTAAGAACTAAAACTAATGTTTGACGAATATTAGATAAATAAGAGGAGAAATTTTCAAATTCCTTGATTTGTTTAAAAGTTATTTTAAAAATAGTAAAATGTCATTAAACATTCAAACTGACAGGCACACTACCAACTGGCGAACCGATGTAACCACACCCAAATTGTAAAATTGTACAAAACTTATGAAATATATTTTTTTTGCAAAATCTATATATATTATTTTTAAGTTTTTTGAGTTCTGGAAAAATTTTTAATTTCACTGATAGTGAATAACATAACTTATTTTAACGTATTTTGAATATTTTGTTTTTTGTTTTTGAAGAATATTTGCTTTTAAAACTTAACACAAATAAAAAAAAACTTTAGAGCACCCGTGTAAAAAAATATAAAACAGTTTTTAAGAAAAATTTAGTCCTTAGTGTAAACTATTAAACTGATCGTATTCTAATAAACAACAAAAAGTGGTACAAATAGAAAGATCAAAGAATGATCCCTCAGTTTTCTTAACATTATAGAGAAAATGTTTAATATTAATTAAATAAATTACCTCCTGAAATTCACAATTATTTTAAAATATTTTAACAAGTAAGAGTGTTATATTCGGCTGTGCCGAATCTTATATACCCACCACCAAATCTTATGACGTAAAAGGAATGCTTCTCTGTAAACATCAGGGAGATAATGCTTAATTGAATTATGTACGTGATCTTCGAATTAACAAAATATTAATTTTTAAAAACAAAATATATATATATATATCAGAGGTAGTGTCAATTATGAACTGTTTGTCGTAAAATTTGGTAGAAAGACTTCGTATAACACTTATTCGTTTCGAATTTCATTGCTGATCTCGAATTTTTAATTCAGACATAAGCGTAAAAGTTATTATCTAAAGGGGAACTTATATGGGGTTGGGACAATTATATATCGATAACCATAAAATTTTGTACATAGATTTTGTTTTGTTGGTCAGTTATATCGTCATAAAATTCGGAATAAAGAATTATAATAAAAATCTTTTTATTGCGAGTACAACGATGAAGTAATCATGGAGGCTTTATATATTAGGGATAGGTTCAATTGTGTAAAAAAATTGTATAAAACTTATTTTTTGTCAATTTTCATCGCTGTACTCATACTTTTTAAGGGGACCTTAATAGGGGGTAGGGTAGGTTACCGAAAAATCCGAATTAAATTCGGTAGGAAGATTACGTTTGTATAAAAGTTGTTTATTTCGAATTTCTCCGCTATACTCGTATTTTTAAGTCAGTAAAGAGCGTTAAAATCAATTTTTGAAGGTGACCATATGTGGGGGTAGGGTCAATTATGGACCGATTGTCGTAAAATTTGCTAGAGAGATTTTGGCTTATATAAAACATATTTATGTCGAATATTTTTAAGTCGGTAATGAGTATTAATGTCATTTGGTAGAGAAATTTTGATGCATATAAAAGTTACTTATGTTGAATTTCAACGCTGCACTCATAGGGGGACCTTATTTGGGGGTAAGGTCAGTTATGGACCGATTCCCATAAAATTTGGTAGAGACATTTTGCCTTATATAAAACTTATTTATGCCGAACTTCATCGCTATACTCGTATTTTTAAGTCAGTAATGACCGTTTAAATCATTTTCTGAAGGAGACCTTATATGGGGGTTAGGCTCAATTATAGACCTATTTCTATAAAATTTAGTAGAGATTTTGGCTTATATAAAACTTACTTATGTTGAATTTCATCGCTATACTCGTATGGGGGGTAGGGTCAATTTTGGACCGATTCCCATAAAATTTGGTACAGAGATTTTGACGCATATAAAACTTATTTATGCCAAATTTTATCGCTATACTCGTATGTTTAAAACAGTTGTGACTGTTAAAGCTGTTTTTCGGGGGGCCACTTGTATGGGGGATATGCGAAATTGCGGACCCATATTGCCCATTTGCCATACCAAACAAACCTTACCTATAAGAAATATTTGTGGAAAAATTTAACTCGCTTGCTATTTCCGATCTAACCCTATCGTGCTTTCAACATACAGACGGACGGACAGATGAACAGACGGATGGACATGGTTAGATCGGCTTAGAATTTAATAAGGACCCAAAATATATATACTTTTGTGGGTCTACGACCAATATTTCGATGTGTTACAAACGGAGTGACAAAATCAATATACCCCACTCATCTTTTTTGATGGTGGGTATAAAAAGCACTAAATGCACTGTCATAAAATTAGAAAGCACCACTGTAGTGCCTTTTTGAAAAAAGGCACCATGAGCAAAATTTTCCGCGTTTGGCACACCAAAAGGCACCGCAAATAGTGCTAAAAGCACTAAGTTGGCAACACTGGTTATATCGGCTTCTAGCTTCGGATTTCGGTATATTTCGGCTCGGGTTTTCGGCTATTGCTGCAGCCGACTTAACTCAGGATCGGGTTTCGGCAGGTTCGGTTATCGGCGTACGAGGAATCTTATAATTAATTGCAAAGAAATATCTTAAATCTAAATATTACATTCGTTCTTAGCCTATGGGAACCGACGACCGAAGTCACGGTAAGAACAGGAGACCGAAGTCACGGTAAGAACAGGCGACCGAAGTCACGGTAAGAACAGGCGACCGAAGTCACGGTAAGAACCGACGACCGAAGTCACGGTAAGAACAGGCGACCGAAGTCACGGTAAGAACAGGCGACCGAAGTCACGGTAAGAACCGACGACCGAAGTCACGGTAAGAACAGGCGACCGAAGTCACGGTAAGAACAGGCGACCGAAGTCACGGTAAGAACCGACGACCGAAGTCACGGTTAAAAATTTATTAGCTAACACTCAACCTAAGGATAAGTGTTAGTTTCAAAAATACAACTGATTCTACAAAGTAAAATCAGTCGGCTCTTCTATTATTTCATTAATAATTTCCGAGTCTTTATTAGCAGATTCTCGTCTTGTGTGAACCGCCCCGAATGTAACAAAACCTTCTCAACTTATACTTATTTTGAAATAAACTAAATGGGAATTATATGACTGCTTGGTGTCTCTTGTTTAATTATCAATGAAATTAGTTGTTTTACTTACACAAGTATTAGTGTACTGTGTGTGGGTATGAACACAACATGTTGGTAGGAAACAGCGTTGCCACTTTGGTCCAATTGGACCAAAATTGGTAGTTTCAAATCTCTGAAATGACTTTTGGTAGTTTGGTTGGTAGGTTTAAATTTTGGTCCAAATTTGGTAGGATGAGATAATTTTGATCTCATGCATATGAATTTATAAACATTTCTGACCTTGTTATGGCAAAGTAATAAGAATTTTAATAAATACGTCAATCTTAGGTTTTTCCTTGTTAAGTTTATATTGTTTGTTCTATGAAAATATTAAGTTTCTATGTATTTCAACATTTCTGATTCGTGAATGTTATTAAGTTAGTTAGTTTGAAATGAGGATGTTATATAAAATCCGAAGGAATACTTGTAGGCCTGCATCGGTCCCGTTGTGCACTTCCTAACCAATGCCTCAGGTGGGAATTAAATGCACGACGTCAGGTCTGACTATAACATAAACCACTAACCTACTGGAGGCCACACTAATTCATTTTTTTCTAAGAAGATTCATGAATAATTATATAATTTGGTGGGTCTACTACCTTACAAACGGAATCACAAAATTAATATACCCCAATCCTTTTTTGATGGGTATAAAAATATTAGGGGTATATTGATTTTGTGATTTTTTTAGGTTCTTATTAGATTCTAAGACGATATAGCCATGTCCTCCCGTCTGTCTGTTGAAACAGTTTTTTAACAACCGAAATCTATGTCGATTGGTCCACGATTGATCCTATTACAGCCATATATCCCCTTTTACGGAAAATAATTTTATTATCAATAAATAGCAATTAGTTAACCGTAGTATAATAAAAGGATTTATCCATAAAGTCCTCAATTTATACGATAGATGCTGATGGTGGATATACATATATGATTCATCATAGCCGAATATAATACTATTACAATTTTCTCGGGAATGATTTTGGTACAAATTTTGTCGAAAACAGCAATTATGTATTTCATAACTATATAGTATTTGGAAATTTTGTCTTATTACGTAAAAGTAAACCATTGTTTATTTAGAACAAATCATTGTATGATATTACATATTAGTTTTAAAAATAATGGAACTCTAAACAGAAGCAATTGTACCTAAGGAAAAATTTGGTAGTTTTTGTAACGTTTTGGTAGTTTTTTGTCGGAACTTTGGTAAGAAAAATAAATTGTGAGTGGCAACGCTGGTAGGAAAACAACATGTTGGTATGAAATGTTCATGTTCGGTTGAATATGTTATAAGTTGTATGAAAAATAATAGGGGGGTTCAGACGAATAATTAAAATGTAATTTATGAAATACATTATATTGTATACATATATATAAGAATAAAATAATGTAAATGTATGTAGAAATAGTCAGGACTAATTCTACGTTACAGTGCTTTCAACAGACAGACAGGCAGAAGGATGGACGGACAGACATGGCTAGATCGTCTTAGAATTTAATGAGGACCCAGAATATATATACTTTTGTGGGTCTATGACCAATATTTCGATGTGTTACAAACGGAATGACAAAATCAATATGGTGGGTATAAAAAGAGAAAATTTTGGTGTAATTAATATATCAAGGGTATGAGTAAAAAATGCTGTTTATATTTATCATAAAAATTTTTTGTTTAGAAAAAAGATTAAATTATATACAAGTGTGTTTTAGGTTAGGTTGATAGGAGGATGTATCTACATCAAATCCGAAGAAATACACCTAGGCCACTAACGTTCCTGTTGTGCGCTCCTTTTCATGGAAAATGTTTGTTGGTAAAAACAAAAACCTATATACCTGGAAAAATATCACTTCCAAGATATTTGGATCTAATTTCGGCGAAAGCCTGACAATGGCAAAGAAAGTGCTCCAGAGTTTCACTGTCCTCTCTACATGCTCTACATTCGTGTGCTCGTAATCCTGTGTGTCCACTTAGAATACGTACCATCATACTAACCTCAGGCTTGTTCATTTTAAGGATGCTTCTCGTCCTGCTCTCGTTAGGGTCACCCCATAGGATCTTTGTGGTTCTACCCACGGTTTCATTATTCCAAGAGGCCTTATTGGTTTCTCTCACCCATAATTTTAATTCTGCCTTCGTTGCGTCAAATGGTTTTGAAATCGTCAGTTTAACTACCTCGAGTTCCCTTCCCTTTAAAGCTATTACATTCGCTCTTTCATTGCCGACTACTCCCGAGGGGCTTGGTACCCATATGATGTGAACCTTACCTCTGGGAGAGTAAATTTTTTAGGAGGATTTTTTTTGGGAAGAAAGTTTTTGGTGGAAAATTGCAAGTTTATTTTTATGTGATGAATATTTTTTGCAAGATGATATTTTTTAAGAATTTGTGTGAGAAAACTTATTTGGTTTGTTTTCCTCTCTTGAGAGTAAGTTCTTTTTATGAAATTGAGAATCAATGAATTTATTTTTGGAAAATTTTCTTATAGAGGAAAAATTATTTTGCATCTAATGAATATTTTTTTGTATAATGATATGTATGTAATCATGTTAAAAGTACATACAAATAATTTAAAAGGGGACATTTTTTTTTATTTTTTTGCACTTTTAATTGTCACGAAATTAGAAACGTTAAAATTGTTGAAAAGAGCAGGTTTTTATGAAATTAGGAATTAATGAATTTATTTTTGTAGAGGAAACATTGTTTTTGTTTTCCATGAAGAAGAAAATGAAATGGGAAAGCAATAGTTGTTTTTGTTTTCAATGAAGAAGAAAATATTTTTATGAAATTTGAGGATGTAATTATTTTTTATAAAATTGTGAACTTGCAGAAGGGAAGAAATTATTTTTTGTAAATATTTTTTATAAAATTGTGTACTTGCAGAAGGGACGAAATAATTTTTTGTAAATATTTTTTTTATAAAATTGTGAACTTGCAGAAGGGAAGAAATTATTTTTTACTGAAAATTGAGAATCAATGTATTTATTTTTTATAGTAATATATAAATACAGTAATAATGTTAAAAGTACATACAAACAATTTTATAGCAGGGAGAAAACATTTTATTTTTTTGCACTTTTAATTGTGACGAAATTAGAAACTGATGACTTGCACAAATAACGTTTTGGTAGTTTTTGGTTAAAAAAACGGAACATTAATTTCCGTTGTATTTAACCTTGAATTTGAATACGTATACAGTCCCATGGAGTCAATTGCATATTCAAATATTTGTAATTACCCTAAAACTCTTTTAAACAAAAATAATCAAGAAAAAATTGATTTGTATAAAACCAAAATATGTGCAGCATACATATAATTATGTATGTAAACAATTTTTGCCGAAATAGTACCCACAGTCTGCACAAGTTGCCGATTTCGTATCCGAGTTCCGTCAAAATTCGTTACGAAAATCGTATGAAAGGTTGCTCGGAACTCTTTGTCTGAGGAAATTCGGAAAAATGTGTAGAGTTGTCGGTCAGAATTCGGTACGAAATCTGATGTAAATTCCTGGGAATTTTCTGAAGGAATTTTCGACAAATCTGATTGAAGTCGGACAAATGTCTGATACCATGTTTGACATTCTTTCGACATTTCGTATGAAAGTCTGATCAAGTATAAGAAAGTCTAAACCATACTACTTACATATTTTATACGAAAATAGAGTTCATTATATATATCTATTTAAAATTATAAAATTAAACCATAAAAATTATGTAATTTTTTGCTAATTTAAGCAATAATCATCACATATGCAGATGTTATTTACTTGATTTCCAAAGACCAACTGAGAAAATAAAATAAAATACAAATTAAATTCACTTTTAAAGTACAGTTGACGACTTTCAAAATATAAACAGGTTTGTACATGATTTTTATTAAAAAAAAACAAAATTTCCTGCAGATACTGCAGGTACTGAAAATGGGAACAAAATGACCGAGCAAAAAATATCAGAAAATGTGCAGATTATTCTGTTAAATATCTAAAAGAAATTTATATTATTCGCTTAATTGTCTGACGAAGTTACAAAAACAATTCTCTTCAGATTATGTGCAGATTTATCGGATATAATTCTTAAGCCATTTTATATTTTACTTCAGGAAATGTACAGACTATTCTCCTTTATGTCTAAAAAATAATATATGAATAAAAAAACAAATTGTCCTCCGCCAATGTGCAGATTAGTCTCATAATTGTCATAACACTGAAATTCCCTTTCGACAATGTGCAGACAAGTCTAATGTTAATCGTTTAATACTTCAGAAAATGTACAGAAAAGTCTAACAAACAGTTTGCCGATTATTCTGCAAAATGTCTAAGGGAAATGTAGAAATTCGTTAAAAATTCTGATAAAGTATAAGAATTATTTCAGAAAATTTCTGACATCAGACATGACTGAAAAAATTGTTTACTGGGTATCTATAGATTGTTGATCGCCTGTTGCTATATGTGACAATTTCAATCATGTTCGTGCAAGATTTTTAGATTGAAATAAGGTGAACGTTAAAGTCTGAATCGATTCGATTTACTTTAGCTATGTTTGTATGTTTTTTTTTTTGTAATTTTGCATTAATTATGAGACAAATTGTTTTGCATTTACCCAATGTATTTAGTTTGTATAATAATATGTATGCAATTATGTTAAAAGCCCATACAAAAATGTACTTTTGTAGTGATGATATTGGAAACTGATGACTTGCATAAATAGCATTTGCGTATTTTTGGTTTATTTATATGAAAAAAACCTTGAGTAAGGCTGTTGACATCAATGAAAGTATATTTTATGATGTTGAGTATGGTCATGATTTATTTTGAACACTCTAATAACAAATTAGTGGAAGTATTCTTTTCTTTTCTAGAATATTTTTAAAGTTATTACATAGCTCAATATTTACATATGAAAGTTTTCCCGTTTTTTATACCGAGCGCGTCCCCGGGTGGCGGATAGGTGGTGGTGATGGACCATCTGTCCTCCCACAGTTTTAGTTTGACTCAAGATAAGGGAGGGCAGATTGTCCACCACCTGGGAATATTATATTTCCCGCGGACCAACAAACTGAAAAAAAAACAACATGGAAAATAAAAATAAAAAGATGAAAGTTACGGTGCAGGGCCTAAATAACCCAGTACCGGCGGCAAGTGTTGATCCACTCGTGAGTCACGTGTCGTCGTCATCCTGCAATAGTGAGCAAAATACTACTACGGAGGTGGGTACCTTGGCCTCCGTGGCGGACAATGCGTCAAGTGTACAGCATGCCATTGGCAAAAACATAGGGGTGAAAGAGAAGGATGTACTCGGAGAGAGCTCTAAGCTACCTCAGCCTTTAAATATAGGTGAGGGTTCCGACTCTGAATCCTCAGATGATAATAACAACACCATTATAGCAAACCCCAAAAAAGATGTAGTAGAGCAAATGGTGAAACAGGTGAGTGATAGCATAGCTAAACTACCTATTACTAAGAAAAGACTATCTGGAGCACAGAGGAGGAAGTTGAAAAAGATGCTTCAGGAAATTATAGTTAGTCAATCCAACGACACTCCAAAGGAAAAATCGGACTCTCTCACAAGATCTGAGGCAAAGAGGATCAGGTCCCTCGAAGAGTTGACAACTGAGAATAAACCTAAGAAAAAAAAGAGCTCCCCGTCTTCTAATACACAGTCGAAGCCAAGCTATACTTCACTCAAATGAACCTCAAGTCAGAATCCTGCGAGTAAGGGTGACAACGCCAAGATAGATATTCCGAAGACGACCACGTCGAAATCAAACTCGAAGGTACGGGAATCTCAAAAGAAGCCCCGAAAAGCGAGGAAAGAGAGGCTAGACAGTGGAAAAGGAAAAGAGCCGCCATCTTACGCCAAAATTGCCAGAAGAAGACACCGGGACGATCTCTGCTATGCAGTTTACGATGCCGGTAATCCGACAGACAAAATTCCAATAGACCAACAGAGTAAGGTAGAAGATCTGGTGAACAATAAGATAGTGGACCATGCAATCGCTTCAAAGGGCAAACAACCAATAGAGAGCGTGAGCATGCTCTCTATGATGATGTTGATGAGGTTGGCATCTCGCCAATGTGTTAGCACCCTAAAGAACTTGGTGGAAAGTATCCCTCCTCCCTGGGACGGCGCTAAGCTAGGACTGGCAAAGAAGATCGATCTTTCGGTGCTCTTAAAGTCCACTGTCTACATAAAAGGATGGGGCAGTAACCTAACTGATGAACGTATAATGGAAATTCTTGGTGGTCGAAATGCTGAGCTGGTCGTGGAAAAAATGTGATGTCTTTTACAGGAAAGAAGAACCTGAGGGAACTTTATTTGTAATAGGTATCGACCAGAAATCTATAGCTAGTCTTGCCAAGAGTAGGGTAGGGCTTACTTCGCCACTAAAGCTATCATATTCAAAATTGGGAAGGTGCCGATTGGAAGGGCTATTGCAACAAGCCTCGAAAAGGATACTAAAATACCTAAGACCACAGCATCAGTAGCAACTACTGGTAACGTTAAGGAGTCAAATCCTAAAAGCGAGGAAGGTACCACTAACTCGCCAAAAGAAGGTGCAGCTGCCCTTTCCAAAATTAGGGAGGCGCTGATTGAAAGGGATGTCAAAACCAGCCCCGATAAGGACACTAAAACACCTGAGACGGTACCCAAAGCATCATTAGCAAGTACTGGTAATTTTTAGGAGTCAAATCCTAAAAGCGAGGAGAAAATCACTCACTCGCCAGAAGACAGAACAGCAGTGCTGTCCAAAATTGGGAAAGTGTCGATTAAAAAGACTGCTCTTGATATGCCTGATAAGGACACCGCAGTGCCATCAAAGGTACCCACTGCATCAATAGCCACTTCAGGTTACCGGGAGGAGTCAAATCCAACGAGCAGGGATGTGATCACTAACTCGCTGGAAGACAGATTAAATGGATGACAATGATTGAGGTTATCCAAATAAACCTCCATCGGAGCGAGACAGCTACCAACGCTCTGATGGCTCAAATTAACACAGTTAAGATACATATAGCTTTAATCCAGGACCCTTGGAAGATTCGTTACAAGGTTTCTGGATTAAATCACGTAAATTTCCAACTTTTCTACGCTGATACAGGGTCTCGACCGAGAACATATATCTTATGTCACAAGAACTTATGTTTTCTCCTCTCAACAGGATTATCCACATCGGATGCAACGGTGCTGAAGCAAGGTCGTGGAAACATATACCTTGCATCTGTTTACCTGCCTTTCGATTCTCCGACACTACCACCAACGTCGGAGCTGATAAAACTGGTCGAAGAGGCACAAAGGAAAAATAAGAAAATTGTAATAGGTTGTGATGCCAACTCCCACCATGTAGCTTGGGGTAGTACAAACACCAATCGCAATCAAGCCCTTATGGATTTCCTTAATACTAAAGACTTGATCACATCGAACTTAGGTAATAAAGCTACCTTCGTCAATAGAATCAGAGAAGAAGTATTAGATATAACTATATGTTTCAGAAGAGCTTATAAACGAAATTCAGGATTGGAGAGTTTCGGACGAGCACTCCTTTTCTGACCATCAGTACCTAAGATTCAAAATACTACGGCTGCCACCAAAGCCGTTAAAGTTTCGGAATAAGTCTAAAACTAATTGGACAATGTTCGGTTCCTTACTAAAGAACCGTTTATGTCAGGAACTTTTCAATGTCGAAATAAAGAAGACATAGACGCCAAAGTAGAAATGCTCACAAGTGCCCAGGTTGAATCGTTCGAGGACAGCTGCCCTCTGCGAGAGCGAAGATCTGCCCAGGAGAAACCCTGGGTAACCGGGGAGATCCGGAACCTTGGTAAGACTCTTCGCAAACTATTTAACTGGGCACGGCGTAAAAAGACCGCAGTGTACTGGGATGAGTATCGTAGTAAACTTGGTGAATATAAGAAAATTGTTCGTAAAGCCAAACGAGACTCCTGGAAACTTTTCTGTGAACAGGTAGACAGCGTAAATGACGTATCGAAGATAAAAAAATTCCTATCCAAAACTCATGTCAAACCGGAATCTATGGTCGATGATACGGGCAGGAGGCTATAGGATATGGAGGAGATAATGAAACTCCTAATGGACTCTCATTTCCCACCCGGTATATCGACTAACATAGAAGAACCGATATTGCAGGAAGGGGAGGCTAACACGGAAATTGTAATTACATCTGATATAGTTAAAAGTGCAATTAAGAGCTTCGCTCCCTATAAAGCTGCAGGGCCGAATGGCATTTTCCCGGCACTCTTACAGATGGAGGCGGGACTGGTTTCCGTACATATGTTTCAGATATTTACTGCATGCTTGACATTCACATATACCCCCATTAAATGGCAGGATGCAAGGGTAATATTTATACCTAAACCAGGGAAACCAAGCTATTCGACACCTAAGTCTTATCGACCGATAAGTCTTACGTCATTCCTACTTAAAACCTTGGAACGGATAGTCGATAATATGATTAAAAGCAGTATACCCGACAAAGACCTAAAATTTAAGCAGCATGCTTATGTAAAGGGACGATGTAACTATCAGGAAAAAGGTATTTGGCGGTATACCACAAGGTGGCATTTTGTCACCTTTACTCTGGGTTACCACGATTAATAGCCTCCTAAGGACCCTAACCGTCTGCTATGCAGACGATGTCGTAATACTTTTAAAGGGAAAGGATCCAAATTACTTGTGTAGAAGAGCTGAGGAGGCTCTGAATACGGCCTTGAGCTGGGCTCAACCGAGAGGCCTCAATGTTAACCCGGCAATAACGGAAATCTGTCTTTTCACAAGAAAGACAAAAATGTCTACGTATACTAAACCTTGCTTCCTGGGCAAGAAGATACCAGTGACAGACAAAGTTAAGTACTTAGGTGTAATCCTCGACCGGAAATTAAAATGGAGACACCACATAGAGGATAGGATCAACAAGGCACATCGGTACTGGGCGATATGTATGTAAGTGGTGCCATGTGTACTACTTCAACCAAGGCTCTGGAAAAGTTGCTAGATATTCCACCCATTTAAACATATTTAAGATATGAGGCGGCGCTTACAGCCGAACGGCTCTTTATTTTAGGCGAACTGGTCACGTCATCAATGTAAATTATACTTTTGTATTTTTATATTTTTATAATATTATATTTTTTTATTAAAGGCAAATCCAGTTTTGGATTTGTCTTATTTGAGCGCTGGTTACAGACTAACTAAAACTAACTACAATACAATAATATAAAAAGAATCAATAGTAAAGCAAGCTTATTGTTCCCATACTATTTACTTTGCTGACCATGCATCTCGTGTGGAGAATCAGGTTACACCAAAAGTGCTGGGAAATAATTTATAAACAAATGAAGTTATTGACAGACATGTCGTCAGCAATTTAAACAAATGAAAAATATTAGGATGACACTTCAGATGTGCCAACGTTAACTCCTCCCCCGCTATCGATGGTGGCTTGAATGACGTGATCCTGGCGCTCCTTCATTTGTCTCATGCGTACTTTGGAAATTAAGCAGTAGGTTAAAAGAATTAATATTACGATCAACACAGAGACAGTTGGTCCTATGATAACCTTGCTTTCGACCTCTTTAATATCATTCAGATTTTGAATGCCCAACTTTTGGAGATATGGGAGGCTTAATATTTCTTGATAACCAGTGACATTAAGAACTGCCACGGTTGCCGAAGTTGGTATTTTCTTCACATTTTGTTTCAGATTTTTATAAATGGACTGATTAACTTGAATCTCATCATCAAATATAAATAAGAAGGTTCCAGAGATAGTTTTTACTGAAGCTTCATTATCCTTGATTTCGGCGGTGTCATCATTGATGATGATAATGCCATCATCGACTACGACCAGTGGACTAAGGTGACTGGGTTGAGTGCTGCAGTGAGCTTTACCACTCGAGTGGGGCTGTTGGGCACATGTGGGGCATAATAACTCTCTACAAAACGTTGTCGTGAGTGTAGCGCTGTAGTTTCCGATTGGGAGTATTTCATTTCCACAATCGGCCACATTGTTATCTTTGCCGAGATGCAAAATCATTCCATTATGTTGAACAGGGAATAAGCTTACTTTCTTACATTCTAGTCTAGGCTTAGGATACTTGATTATAAAATGTATAAAATTATTATCTAAAAGGACCTTAACATATCACACTTCCATTAGATCAGATACAGTGATATTTGTAGAGTGCTTGTTTAAAATATTTTTTAAATCATTAGAATCCAAAATTGCAGGGTTAATTATTCCTATCTTTGCAAGGGTGACAGATAGCATTAAAGTCTCAAGTTCCGAAATTATTATTCTATTTCTTGCGAGGAGTGTTTCATACAGATGACCGGTATCAATCTGTTCGATTTTTGAATTTTTAATGATTATATTAACTGCTTCTGTAAGTTTATTTACCTGGGCTTGCGTTTTTGTATTTATCAGCATTTGTCTATTTTTGGACTCGATGAGTTCCTGTTGTTTAAATTTTACGTTCTCAAAGTCGTCGAAATCCGGTGTACTAGCGACTACCTTAAGGGCAGTGCCTAAGATATTAAGGCTTCTGGCGTATCTGTGGTGGATTTCGAATGATGCCACAATTTCACTAATTCGGGTAACGTCCGAGACCAAAATTTTCACCATATGGGATAAAGGAAAATGTTCTGTAAGGTGCATCGTCTCATCAGCAATTTCGGAGTACATCTGTAATGTAATCTGAGTTAGAGTAGTCCACTAATTTTGCAGTCACCATCCGGAGTAGAAGTACTATGAGTAAAATCCTATAGAAAAAAAAAACAAAACGAAAAAGTTAAGATGGAGCAATGGTAAAAGGTCAAGAAGTCGATTTTCTCTATTTTAGGTAGTCCTTATGGGCCACCCTTCCCTTAATAAGAACCGTAGTTACCAAGTCTGCCTCTACCTTCTCTTCCGTATACAAAGGTGTCAATTTGTTCCCTAATCTCTTATTATTCCTTACATATTCCCCAACTTCAAAGATCCTATTCCGTCTGGAGGGGTTGTCCCTATCAAGTTGGATTCGTTGAGCTTTCATGATTTTTTCCTTTATTTCCTCCCTTATTTCTACCAATGAACTGTGGACAACATCTACAGGCCTCTGTTGGTCACTGAATGAATAGTCCTATTATATCTTGCAGTAGCCAACATTATAAGCTCGGTTGTATTCTCGATTTTCCTCTCAAGCTTGAGGCACCTCGCAATTTCTGAGAGGGTACTATGGAAGCGCTCGACCTGGCCATTTAAAGTACTATGGAGCGGAGGCGCGTTTGCGATCACAACTACGAATTGATTTTCCAACATTGACGTGATAGTCTCTGATTTTAATGCCGGATCGTTGTCGCAATAGATGTTTTTTGTATCAGGGTAAATGTTCATTAGTTGTATAATTGGAATTTTCAGATCTATGATTGTACGGGATGGTATTGGTTGGACCACGGAAAATTTCGAAAATTTATCAACGCATGTGAGGAAATACTTTTTGTCCGTAGAGAAAATGTCGATGTGAAGCATTTCTCCTGTGTAAGATGGTATTGGGGTCGCTCCCATCTCTTGTTTCCGTGGATGTCTATCATATTTGGCCTTGTTACAGGTCTTAAAGTTTGTCACTATTTCGGCCGCCAACTTTGCCATTTTTGGGAAATAATAGTCATCAAGAATCTGTTTTACATTTTCCTGCGCTGCTCTGTGAGCACGATTATGTTCGGCATTAACTATCTCGATCTGTTCATTTTTATCAAAAATATCCAATACCATTTTCCTGTAGTGCCAAAATTTGGTTGCCGGAAAGCACCTGACTAACTCATTCTGAATACTAGCTAGTACTGGTAAATCACAGTAAATTGGATTCACCACCCCCGGACTAACCGCTAATTTTACTTCATCGATGAGCATGTTACTATCAGTAAAGTCAATCAGGTGACGAGTCTTTTCGGTGAAAAGTATGAAATTCCGCTTCCGAGCAAAACGCGATTCTTCCAGGACTATTTGGTTCTGAAAGCAATTGATTGGTTTATCTGTTGCTTCAATCGTGTAGATAAACGACCTTTCGCTGTGTACCGTAGCAACATCAGAGGGAGCACTTTCCTATAGTGCATGAATATTTTGACGGGACAAAGCGTCGGCAACATAATTTTCCCTGCCAGGTTTGTGAAGAATGTTTGCATTATGCTCATCCACAAAAGCCATCCAACGCTTTATCTTAGCATTCGGATTTCTATCCGAAACCGCAAACGTGAGTGGCTGGTGGTCCGTATAAATATTCAAATTTTTCACACCATAGAGATAGTTTCTAAGCTTCTGTAGGGCCCACACTATAGCTAGCAACTTGCGTTTATTAGTTACGTAATTCAATTCCCTGTCTTTCAAAGTCCTGGAAATCATGGTTATCGGTCTATCTCCTTGTGATAGGACTGCTCCCAAACCCAACGAGGAAGCATCCGTCGTTAGATCGAAAGGCTTCTAAAAGTCCAGGTAGAGCAACATGACTTCCTCTGAAGATAGTATCTCCTTCAACTTCACAGTTTAGAACTGTGTTAAAAGAGGACAACACCATATCGGCCGGTCCTTTTATCTTGTTCTTAATTATGGCTACGGCCTAGTAATGTTTGGAACTGCCTTCAAATTTTTCAAAAACTTTGTAGGCGGTTTGCGCCGCTTGGCGCCATGAAACGTACGTCTCTTGTCTACCCTCGAAGTCAGGCAGAGACTTTACTATGTCGAGTGGTTCGTCACATTGTCGCCCTGGTACTATTTCTATGTTATATTATCACTCATAAAACTTTAGTACCACCACGTTAATCGTTACAAAACAAAAACAAGTAAGAAAGTATATTCCGGCCACGCCCGACTATACCCTATGATATATGATATATGATACCCTACACCAGTTATGAATATTAAATGTGATTTATTTTTCATAATAAAGCATTTATCTTCAATATTCCCTTGTTCCGATACATTTAAGCAATTTATGGATGAAAAATTAATTTTCTGAAAGAGGCTTTATATGGGGGTTAGGGGCAAATATGGACCAAGCCCGATAAAATTTTGTGAATATATTTATATTTACATAATATTTTATTGTGCTGAATTTCATCGCGATATTTGTGTTTATAAGTTAATTTAAGACATTTAAGTAATTTTCTGAAGGGGACTTTGTATGGGAGCTAGGGTCAACTGGGGCCCGATCTTTATGAAATTTGGCAAGGTCATCAAGACTTCTATAAAACTTAGTTGTGCCGTATTTTATCGATATATCTGTATATGTAACATAATTATGAGCTCAGAAGCCCTTTTCGGGGGGGTTCTGTTCTATGGGGGCTAGGTGAAATAATGAACCGATGAATAGGCTTCGTCCTTGGGTCAAATAAAACGTGAGTGCCAAATTTCATGCAATTATCTTGAAAATTGCGACCTGTACCTTGCGCACAAGGTTTACATGGACAGCCAGCCAGACGGACGGACATAGCTTAATCGACTCAGAAAACGATTCTAAGCCGATTGGTATACTTTAAGGTGGGTCTAGGGCGAATATTTTTGTATGTTACAAACATCAGCACAAATCCAATATACCCTCCCCACTAAAGTGGTGTAGGGTATAAAAAAACAGTATAAAACGCAGGCACCTGATTTAACACCCTTATAAAGATTTACATCAAGTTTGAAAAAATATTAATATTTTTTTTTTTTTTGCAAGCACTCTACTTACAGGTATTTATACTTCATGTTATTATGTTATTTCCACTACGGCTGGAGTGTTGTTTCCTCGGTGTTGTTTCTCGATGTCGTTTGTCCTCTTCAGCGCTGACCAGGCTATTTCGAAGCACTGGTGACTTTAAATCCTCTTTTAAACTTTATTTGTCCCTGCACAAATGCACTTGTTTTATTGTCTAATTGCTCGGGCACTTCTGTTGTTGAAAAAGATTTAAGTAGGAACAGACATTTATTTAGGGTCTTCACTGCTTTTATGTTTTTTCTTTGTGTTTGCCCAGGCTTTTTATTGCCTTGGATTCTTATAGCTTGAACTCTAAGTTTTTTTTTACTATATTCTTTTGTTTTTAACAGTTTATTTTAGATTTACACTGTTTATTCATGCCCTTTTTTCTAGTGGAAGACAAAAAAGGGTTTTGATTTTACGTTGAAAGCACTGTCTTGGCAAAAATTCACAATAGTTCATCCTTTTTATAAAAAAGGTTTTTCTTTAATTTTTATTTACCAAAAAATTTTTTTTTTCACTTTTTCAAGAGTTTTTTGTTAAACTTTATTATAAAAGCCACATGTTGGGCGCCAATTACACTTTTGTATTTTTATATTTTTATTAAAGGCAAATCCAGTTTTGGATTTGTATTATTTGAGTGATGGTTACATACTAACTAAAACTAACTACAATACAATAATATAAAAAGAATCAAAAGTAAAGCAAGCTTACTTTTGACCATGCATCTCGTGTGGAGAATCAGGTTGCACCAAAAGTGCTGGGAAATAATTTATAAACAAATGAAGTTATTACCAGATGTGTCGTCAGCAATTTAAACAAATGAAAAATATTAAGGTGACACTTCAGATGTGCCAACGTTAACTTGTATACTGGACACATTGGAAGGTTATACACAATCATCGGACGTGCCTGATCGTATAACAGACACAGAATATGTCGGAAACTTTGAAACGCTGATCCCAGACAGAATGTCTTGGTCAAGCGGAACATTAGAGCAAATACCAGTAGGAATCCGTTGTTACACGGATGGCTCTAAATTGGATGGACAACGTGGGGCTGGAGTTCTATATTGAAGACCCAGAAACAGAAATATACCACCGTTTACCAAATCATAACACAAGCTTCCAGGCAGAAGTACGAGCAATAACGGAATGCGTAAACTGGATTAGAATAAATATGTCGCCCACAGCGTTTAATATATTTACCGATAGCCAGACGGCAATTAGGGCGATATCAGGCGATAGAACTAAATCTAAGACCATATTGGATTGTAAGAAAGCTTTAACTGAATACTCTCCCAGAGGTAAGGTTCACATCAGATGGGTACCAGCCCACTCGGGAGTAGTCGGTAACGAAAGGGCGAATGTAATAGCTTTAAAAGGTAGGGAGCTCGAGGCAGTTAACCTGACAAACGCGAAACCATTCGACGCAACAAAAGCTGAACTAAAAATATGGGTGAGAGAATCCTATAAGGCCTCTTAGAATAATGAAACAGTGGGTAGAACCACGAAGATCCTATGGGGTACGTATTCTGAGTGGACACACAGGATTACGAGCACGTCTATGCAAAATTGGACGTGCAGATTCAGCAGAATGTAGGGCATGTGGAGAGGACAGTGAAACTCTGGAGCACTTTCTTTGCCACTGCCAGACATTCGTCGAAGTTAGATCCAAGTATCTTGGAAGTGATGTTATTCCTGAAATAAGATTCCGGAATGGAAGTCGGCTAAGCCCGACTATACTTTCTTACTTGTTTTTATTCATACCATTAAAAAGAATTTCAAATATAGTTTTAATTACAGCTTCATAAACATGTTTTAGTATTACTTTTCGTAGTTTAGGTTCTGTTTTTTAACAACATAAAGAATATGTTTGTTCACTTTTAACAATTTTAGTTTGGAGGTCATTATTTATATTTGCAATTCTTAAAGCATTGTGTTTTTGTTGAGTAATATCTATTAAAAAATAACCGTGAGCATGTTGTGTATATTTATTAAATACATAAACCTTTGAAGGATATACTTTACGAGCTAAATGTTGGAATTGTAACTTGTCTCTCGGATTTTTAAACATTACAATATATTTAGAATTTAAAGAAATATCTCTGGAATAATTTATGAAAAATGTTTTGTGTTACTAAAATCACAGCTAAATTTGTATGATGAGATCCCTTAGTAAAAAGTTCACACACTTTTTTATTAGATGATTCAAGCATAAAATCATCCAATATTATTAAAGTTGATTCTTTGTCATTTGTAAAAAAAACTCTCCGGATTCCTTCGATAAACTCTACAAAACACCAAATAATTCGATCTATGTTTTGAGATATTAAATGTTGGTTTTTTATCAAATTCATAACAATTCATTTTATGAATGGATATATAAACTGTTGAAACATGTTAAAACTTTGATAAACTATATAGGAATGAATCGAACTCATGCAGGCTTACTGAAATATGAGTAAACAAATCCTTTTTAATGAGCTTCATCATCAAGCTAGAAAAAACTTTAAACGATGTCGATTTATTCGACATCGAAATATATTCCAGTTTATTGCACTTTACACTTCAAAAAAATATATAATGATTATATACTGAAAAAGTGAGTATTTTTAATATAACCATGGATGTGTTGTATACAAATTACCACATTAATCAATCTAGAGATAATGTGTAAAATATTGGCGAAATATACCATAAACCAAGAATTGTACAATATGGACGTGGTATTGGATCACTGTTTTCATCTTTGTTCTCACACCTGTTCTCAAACAGAACTATTTGATAACGGATATTTTTTACTAGCTTTTGCTATAACACCAGACCATAATAACAATTCAAATTGTGGCAATTTAATTAATCAAGGAACAATTCGCATTGAAGGACGTTTTGGAAAACCAATTGTAGAAGCAATCTCCTGTTTAGTATATTGCGAATTTGATAGTATAATAGAAATTGATAAATTTCCTAGTATTATTCAAACGCTATGAACTTAATAAATATTGTAAATACTTTCTGCCTTATTCATACACATTTGATAAACCTTTGATAAAAGTTTATGAATAAGACCCTTTAAATACAAATAATTGTACAAAATATAAATTTAAAGGAGTTTTCCCTAGTAATAAATTACCGATCACACCTGTCGCAAAACCTTCATTTTACATAGCCAACACATATATCCATATAAACCTGGGTCGCTTTTTACTTTCCTGAAAATAACCCAGCAGAATTTTTTGTTCTGCAGGTCAACCTCCAATTAAACCATTTATTTCATTTTTAAATCGAAATTCTAAGACATTCATATACAATAAAAGACGAATCCAAAGCGCATCATCAACTTTATGTGGAGTTTATTGTTGTATCTTTATTTATTTAAGATGTAATACTTGTGAACAGTATTGTAAAAAGCCATGTTGTAAAAAAGAAAGAAAAACATTTTCAATATTTATAAAAATACCATTAAATTGAAAAAATGTTTACTTTATGAAATTATTCTTTTTCTGTTTTACCTTCTTCAAAATTGGGCATTCATATGAGACTGATAGTTTGACATTGAATACGAAATAAATAAGTATATAAAAACAAACGTAAAGTTATACGAGCTTTTTTAATTGAAATTACCAACAACATTTACACACAAGTGTACACTAATACAAAAATACACACGATACGTAGATACACGAGGCTTGTGAATTGGACAAATATTTTTCTTGAAATTAACCATGACCATACACAACAAAAGTAAATAAAGAATTTTGTTACACATTAAAGTTAATAAACTTTGAACAAAACAAAAAATAAAATACCAAAACGCTATTTATGCAAGTCACCAGGTTCTAATTTCATCACAATCCAACGATAAAAATTAAAAATTGTCTTCATGCTAAAAAGTGTTGGTATGTAGTTTTTTTGTTTTTTTAATAATAAAATTTGTTTTATTCAACTTTTTAAAATTTATATTTTTTCTCTATAATTCACATGTAAATATTGAGGTATTTTGTTTCAAAATCAGTATACCAATCGGCTTAGAATCATTTTCTGAGTCGTTATAGCTATGTCCGTAATCAAACTACAGGTCGCAATTTTGAAGATAATTAAATGAAATTTGATACATGATCTTCTATTGTCCTAGGAACTAAGTCTATTGAAAATGGTTAACATCGGTCCATTATCTCACCTAGCCCTCATACAACTGAAACCACAAATAGGGCTTGTAAACCTTGTAATCAAACTACAGCTCGCAATTTTGAAGATAATTCAATGAAATTTGGCACACGATCTTTTATGGCACCGGAAACGAAGCGTGTTGAAAATGGTTAACATCGGTCCACTATTTCACCTAGCCCCAATACAACTGAACCGGACTAATAGGGCTCTTAAGTTCATAATTATGTTTAATATACTCGTATCTCGACAAAAAGCTGGAAAACCAAGTTTTATACTAGCCTTGATGACCCTCATGCATTTTTTAATTATAGGGTCTCATTTGACCATAGCCCCTATTCAAAGCCCCTTCAAAATTCGACTTAAAAGTCCACAATTTTATTCAACAATAAATGGCTTAAGTATATCTGAGGCAAGGTACAAAAACAAAATCACTTTTTTTGTAACTGCTACCGGAGACGAAGTCTGTTTAATGGTTAACATCGGTCCATTTTTTCACTTAGCCCCATACAACTGAACCTCCGAATAGGGCTTTTAAGTTCATAATTATGTATGTTTAGTACGATACGAGTATCTCGAAAAAAGCTGCAAAACCAAGTTCTATACTAGCCTTGATGACCCTCATGCATTTTTAATTATGGGGTCTCAATTGACCATAGCCCCTATTCAAAGTCCCCTTCAAAATTCGACTTAAATGTCGACAATTTTATTCAACAATAAATGGCTTAAGTATATCTGAGGCAAGGTACAATTCAACTTAAATGCTTTATTATGAAAACTAAATCACATTTTTTTTTGTAACTGCTACCGGAGACGAAGCCTGTTGGAAATGGTTAACATCGGACCATTATTTCACCTAGCCCCCATACAACTGAACCCCCGAATAGGGCTTTTAAGTTCATAATTATGTTTAATATACTCGTATCTCGACAAAAAGCTGCAAAACCAAGTTTTATACTAGCCTTGATGACCCTCATGAATTTTTTAATTATAATGTCTCATTTGACCATAGCCTCCTTCAAAATGCGACTTAAATGTCCACAATTTTATTCAACAATAAATGGCCTAAGTATATCTGGGGCAAGGTACAATTCAACTTAAATGCTTTATTATGAAAACTAAATCACATTTTTTTGTAACAGGTGTAGGGTATATATGGTCGGCCTCGCCCGACTATAATTTCTTACTCGTTCAATAATAAAATCTTGTACAACCATGACTGAAATTGTCAAATATAACAACAGGCGATCAACAATCTAAAAATACATACATACTTATATGTATCTGTGAAAGTTAAAAAATTTAGCTTACTCCACTTTTTTAGTTTTATGCAAGTCAATTTTTCTTGATTAATTATGTTTAAAAGAGTTTTAGGGTAATTACAAATATTTGAATATGCGATTGATTTGGGCCGACAACCCAACTCCATGGGACTGTATACGTATTTAAATTCAATTTCTAATTTCGTCGCAATTAAAAGTGCTAAGGATTCACCTATATAGGGAACAACTTCATTCAACACCGTTTCGTCCCTTATATTTGAGATCTTTGTCTGGTATACAGCTTTTAGGATTTGAATCCTCATCGTTACCAGTACTGGCTAATGATGCTTTGGGCACCGTCATAGGTATTTTGGTGTCCTTGTCGGGGCCAGATGTGACAGCCGTTTTAATCGGTACCTTCCCAATATTAGAAAGGGCAATTGCACTTTTTTCTGGCGAGTTGGTGGTAATCTCCTCGCTTTTAGAATTTGGCTCCTTAACGTTACCAGTAGTGGCTAATGTTGCTTTGGGCACCGTCTTAGGAGTTTTAGTGTCCTTTAAATGAGAAAGTGTGTTTTAAATGTGAAAGTTTTGTTCAATATCCAAATTGGGTAAGAATTTTAAATGGGAATTTATCGGACTTAAGCCCTGAGCACAAGGTATACAGACGTTTATAAAAGTCTAAAATCAGATGTTGTCTAGCTTTTGTGAAACATGTGAATGAAGAGATATATAAACTACAGCTAAAAAATAGTGTGAAACTTGTGTTGAAAGAGATAGAAATAGTCTTTTTTGCTCGTGACGCCTCTGTATACCCTGTGCCCTCTCCACTAAAGTGGTGTATTGTATAAATACACAACGCAATAAAACCAACACCCAATTTACACGATGATTTTTTTCGTGTTTACCCAGACGTCTATTTTCATGTTTGTCGATGATTGTTGGTGAGAGGGGTAGAGAAGAGTGGGTAAGAAAAAAAACATGATTTGGGTTTTTCATGATTGTTTGTTGAAATATACATGATTTATACTCATAAAAAATAATTACATGTCTTTTTATAGAAACACTAGCTATACCCAGTGTGCTTTGCTACCCTAAAAGGAATGTGTATAAATAAAAATCCCACTTAACGATTTTGAAGATTCTAACTACAATAGTTTTCCAGATTTATAATATGTTACATATGAGAGATGTCAAGCAAATTATTGCAAGTTCGCCAGTTTCTATCTATCGCCAATTTCTATCTGTCTATAAAAATTTTGAATAATATAAGAGTTTCCAAGATGCACGAAATTTTGTATTTAATTCATATATGTTGTGCCAAGCCACCCATTGAAAGTCCGCTCGTTATGCTCTAAATGTTCACATGAATTTCAAAGTTTTTCATGTAAAATTTTAAGATTATAGCTCTAATAGTTTCTCAGATATACGAATTTTTCTATTTGAGCTTGAAGCCTCCACATGAAAGTCCAAAATGTTCAGATGAATACTAAACTAATTTGTGCAAAATTTTATAAATCAAGTTCTATTAGTTTCCCAGATAAACGAAATTTTATATTTATTTGGGAGGTACCAAGTTCCCCATTGAAAGTCCGCCCGTTATGCTCTAAATGTTCACATGAATTTCAAAGTAAAATTTTAAGATTCTAGCTCTAATAGTTTCTCATATGGGGGCTTCAAGACCCCCCAGATGAAAGTCCGCTTTTTTCCTCCAAAATGTTCAGCTGAATATTTAAGTTCTTTGTGCAAAATTTGAAGTATTTAGTTCCATTAGTTTCCCAGATAAACGAATTTTTGTATTTAATTAATATGGGAGGTGCCGCTCCCCTCATGGGTAGTCCGCCAATTTATTACCCAAAATGTTTAGATGGATGTTAAAGTTATTCGTGCAAAATTTGAAGATTCTAACTGTAATAGTTTCCAAGATAAACGTATTTTTGTATATAATTTATATGGGAGGTGCCACGCCCCCTAATGCTAGTCCGCCTACTTTTTGTCCTAAATAATTATATTGACACTAAAGTTGCTCCGACAAAATTTGAGGAGTCTAACTGTTATATTATCTAAAATATACGGATTTAATATTTTCTTAATATGGGCGTGGCTCCTCGCCCACTTGGAATTTCAAAATAAAAAGTAGCCTATTACCTATTCCAGACATACAGTAATACACTGTGAAATTTTAATAAAATCGGTTCAGCCGTTTAGTAGTCTATAACAACGGTTCCCAAAAGGGGGTCCGCGGACCCCTAGTGGTCCGTAGCAAAATCCTAGGGGGTCCGCGAAGACGAACGAAAAAAATCATGAATAAAAAATATTCTCTATATGTTACAAAATATTAAAAATATCTCCAAATTTTTCATAAATACTAAAATACACAATTTTTATTCAATAATCCCAGATTTGTTGGTGACTCTTTGAATTTTATTGTTTCGGTTGTTTATCAGGATGAAGCTAGGCGCTACAAATTTATTGTTTCACTTTTATAAAGTAAAGTATTACGTGATTTGTAATTTTTATAAATATATATGTATCGAAATAAATGTTTTTATAGCAGACGGATAATGATTTGCCTTAGAATTAAATACTGATACTAGTATCCCGGAATATGAAGTTAGGTCACATTTCATAATATTTTTTTAAATTGTAAGCAAAAGTGTTAATCTAGTTAATTTTAAATATAAATATTCCATTCCAACGTGATACACAGATTTTAACTTCATTTTGTTGTCCAATATTATTAAATCAACATCAGAAAATTCATAGCGTTTTGCGTAAATAGTCAAAAGCACGCAGTAAAATAATTCGTAGGTATTTTAAAATTCAAATTTAAGATCCAAATTCACAGTACATTCGCAAAGAGTTCAAGTCATATTTTATGTGGGTAACGCATTCCGCAACAACATCGAAGAAGTCTAACTTTCACATATTTTCCCGAAAACTTAGCTTACATACTCAGCTCACTCCTATGCAATCGCAAAAAAATTTAGAAACATGACTCTTTAAGCACATGTCGACAATACTTGTTAAAGAAACCTTTTCTCTACCTTGACGAGAAATGAACATGAAAGCTCTCACGATCATAAAATTAAACATCATGTTAGAAGTCATTCTATATTTAAAACCATGAAATTGAAAACATCTCCGAAATACTAAATGTTCTCAATGTACGGGAATATTTTATAGGGTTTATGGACCAGGACTAAGACAATTTTCGGACGAACAATTACACAGTGATACAGCAAAAAAATGCAGGGGTTCTCATATACCAATTCCATTTCGTTATAGTCCATAGAGTAGGAATTTATTTTTAATTTTTCCCGATCACTTCGTTTAGTTCCTTTTTAAGAGCAAAAGTTGTGAAAAAGAGCTATTTTTGAAGTTTTAACTTTAAAAAAATATATGTCTGGTAGTTTGCAACCGATTTTCAAATTGGATATTTTGTTTTAAAGATACAAGTGTTGTCTTTCAACCCAAAAAAATAAATCCAAAATTTATGATTAATGTCTTGGTTACGGCCATTTAAGTAAAAAAACTCACACTTTTTTCACAATTTTTAATTTTCATACTGCTCTACGTTGGCCATGAAGCAATAACTTTAGCTTTTATTACATTTGAAAAAAGCCACATTAAGTTGGGTTTCCAATGATGGTCAATTTATGATAATCGATGAAAAAGGTTATGAGTTGTGCTAAGTTTTATAAAAATATAGCATATTTCTTCCATACAAAAACGTTCATGTTTCTGGTTTTCTTTGTAACAAGTTTAAAAAATGTTTATAAACATTTTTATACAAAAATTAATTTGTATGGAGAAAACCAAAAATTCGAGAAACATGCTATTAGAAAAATTGGCATAAATTATCCAGTTTTTCATAGATTTTTATGAAATAACAAGTTTTAGAAACCTTCCTTTATGTGATTCTTCAGGAAAGTAATAAAAGATGAACTCACTGCCTCATGGTCAAAGTAGAGCATGATGAAAATGAAAATTTTTTAAAAAAGTGTGAGTTTTTTTACTTAAACGACCGTAACTCAGACATTTGACCATAAATTTTGGATTTCTTTTTTTGGATTAAAAGACACTTGTATCATTAAAAAAAAAAATCGGATTTGAAAATCGGATGAAAACTACTAAACTTATGATTTTTCAAATTTAAAACTTCAAAAATGGCTCTTTTTCGCATCTTTTGCTCTTAAAAAGTAAGTTAACGAAGTGATAGGGGAAAACTAAAAATATATTCGTACTCTATGGACTATAACGAAATAGAATTGGTATATGAGAACGCCTGCATTTTATTTTTCTTCACTTTTGTATCACAGTGTTATTTATAACAATAAGATATCAAAATATGTATGGGGGTCCGTGAAATTAAATAAATTCCTCAAGGGGTCCGCGAAGTAAAAAATGGTGGGAACCGCTGGTCTATAACGTTCAAACATACAAACAAACACACATTAATTTTTATATATGTATATAGATAAATTTTGCATAAAAAATTATATTTATTATATATAATCAAACTAAAATGTATTTATGTTAAAAATTTAATTTAACTTTTATTACGAATAAATAATTAAAAAGTGTTATACAATTAAACACCAAAAAAAGTCATGAATATATTCATGACTGTTTAAATGATATGTTTAAAGCCCATGTTTTTATTAACACTGAAGATATGTTTTCAGAACCCATACGATCGAAGGATCTTGGCATATTCGTTGTTAATTTAAATGTATATAGAGAAGAAACATTTAAACTTCAAGAAATACGCGGCAAATTAATATGTTTGCCATATGAAAGTAGCCATTTACTTATTTCATTTTGTCATTGCTCTTAATGATTATATTAAGTTGGTCCATCCAAACATTTGTTTGGGCTTTATTAATAAATAATAATAAATAAATAAATAAATAAATAACAATAAATAAAAAACAGTAATTAGATATTTTGCATTTTTAGAATATTTTTTTACAAAATGGGACGCTCTAGACCTGTGAAGGAATCTTCTACTAAAACAAATCCATCAACAACCATTGAGACTGCATCAAAATTGGAAAAACTCCAAAAAAGTATAGAAGAACTTCAAAAAGGTATAAACTTGTTAAGTAAAACTATAAAAAAAAACCTTAAATTATAAATGTATTTTAACATAATTAGTAAACAACGACATGGCTAAAGAAATTAAGGAATTAAAAGAAACATTTTGTGGACAAAACAAAATAATTGTAGATCTATTGTCTGAAATGCATGTCTTATTTCCTCTTAAATCTAAATCGGAAATGGACGATATAGAACTAGAAATTTCTGATGAAAATATGGAAGCTATGGTAATAAAACTACACTAATATTTATTAATACACCTAAATTTTTATTATTCCTTATATTTTATTTCAGACTCACACAATTAAAAAAATAGTGGGAAGAAATGGTATTAAGAAAATGCTAACAGCCATTTTTGATAAACATCTGCTACTAGAATTTAACGTTGATGGAAGACAAAATAAAAAAAGACTCTTAGACTACCCAAAACTTATAAATTTAATTTACAGTAAGTTAATTTAATAAATTTATAATTTTATTTATTTCATACTTGTTTTTATTTTTTTTCAGAATGTGTCTATAAAGACGAAATGTTGACAAAAAAGGCCTTTTATGATGAAATAAGAAAAGGCATTCGCTTGGCAAAAAATAGACATTACAAAGAAGCATCCTTTAAAAAAATCAGCAGCTTAGATTAAATGACATTCAAAGTGATTCTTCTAATGATGAAAATAGTTTAAATTATTTAAATACAAAGGAAAATGAATTATCTTTAATGGATTTTTAACTATTTTTCTTCTTAAATTTCATGAATTTTCTTTTTTGGAATAATTTATTTTTTACTCTTATTGCTGAACGAAATATTTTTTTATAATTAATTTTTTATTCTTATTCATTTTTTAAAACACTTGTTCTTTTTTCAATTTCCAATAATTTGTAAATTTTGTTATTATTGAACAGACCAAATATTTTGTAAAAATATTTATACTTATAAAATATTATTATACTTTACATTTTTAAAAACTCTTAATTATTAGAATGAAAAATTTACAATAAACTTTTATGTCGGCATTATTTTATATCCTTTATAAAACATGAATAATCAATAATATTTAGTTATTAGTGTGAAATTAATCAATATAATATGTTTTGTAAATGATCTCTTTTTAGTTCTTATTCATAAAAATTACATGTTGATAAAAATAAAATTATTTCTATACATAAACTTTTATCAGTTCTTTTTTTTGGGGTGGTGGGGGTGTTGGTAGAGGAAATGGCTTAATAAAGCATTACTAGAATGCCTTCTTTAATACATATTAAAGAAGGCGTGATAGTATCCCTTTTTTAAGGCATAAATTACCAACATAGTGGATGCTGTGTAAAAGGCAACTGGATCGTGCTTCCGCGAGCACCTGATATAATCAATTCCGAAATGCACAATTATTTGTACATATTTAATTCGATGAAATCAGGTTAATTTAAAAGCTGTGAAATATGCTTATTTTGGATTCCTTATGCAGAGCCTTTACGCGAGGAATCCAATATAAAAATCATGTAATCTTTCATGCGAAGTGGTAGCAGTATACAAGTGCTCTCAGCCTTACCTGCTTCCGAGGAAGCACCATTTTTTGCTGGGTAGTTGTATGTAAAAAATCACCGTAAAAATGTTCATGATTTTTGGAAGATTCTTAAAAGATAATTGAAAAAAAAACAGACGTCTATTTTATAGAGAAATGTTGCTGAATTAGTACTCTGTTTGTATTGTTGAAAAACATATGAAATGTTTCTAAAGGGTGATGGCAACACGTCAAAATTTGGTCAAAACTCGTTTATGTGTTAGTAATTTATTCCAGCAATCATTGAGGAAGAAAAACCATAAATTTCATTTTTATTTAGATTTTGCGACGGCAACATCATTTTTTTACCGCATAGTGATAAAAAAATGTATGAACAAATTTTATGCGTTATGTGTCTATACTGTTACACATACAATTTTTACCATTATTATAAATGTCATTTTTGTTATAAAAAACAATTATTTATTTTTTGAAAATATTTTTTTATTAATAAAAAATTGTTTTATTAAAAACTGGATATTTTTCTTTGTATATTTCCAGTAAAATTTGGTACTGTGCCTGTAAAGGACCCTTCACACGGTCACACTTTACGTACGACAAGTCTAATGAAAAAGTAAAATGAAATTCCATCCGTATGACAAGAAAGAGAATAAAAGTCGTATGATTTATATTTTTTGTGTTTACACGATTGGTATAAAACAATAACAAAGTAAGATGGAACAGCTGTTTCACTTTTTTTGTATGTGTTTACATAAAAATACATCCCTGATCTAATGCGACTTGCTTGTTTTTTGAATCATTTCAAAAAATGAAGAGAGCCATACGACTGTCAAATTTTCCATCCGTATATTCTTTCAATTTGTGATGGTTTCATTACATATTGCGTTTAGACGATCCCATCCGTTCTCTTCCACACAAAATTTTGACAGATCATATTACTTGTGTGCTCGTGTGAAGGGGGCTTAAATAAATTCGAATATAATTTTTTTTCATCCACATTTCATTTACCTTGCGGCAAAAAATGTGATGTCTCACCAAAAACTAAATAAAAATGAATTTATGCTTCTTCTTCTTCAATGTATGCTTCTTCTGCTTCAATTTCAGTTGAAAATCAAAAGTGTTTTGATTTTCATCAAACCAGCGCGTGTGAGTTTTTTTTCACTAACACAATCAAAAAAATCCTGTGTGTGTAAATTTGTTTGATCATTTCCATCACCGTTAACAACATTTCAGCAACATTTTTTTCAATTGTATAAAATAATATAGACTCTGTTAGTTCATGTGAAAATTTAAATAAAAGTTTATTTATAGGTCCTAAGTTATTGGAGACCATGTGTCATCCAATATCCATTATATATTACGTGATATTTCATAATTTAAATGCAATTTTCATTCATAAAAAGTCGGTTTTAGTGACATTTCTTTAAAAAAAAACAAAAACCCAATATAGAGCATTTTGAGAGGATAGAAGAAATATTTTTTTTTTGTTTGCTACGCCTACTTTCTTGTGGACGGAGCTCCAAAGTTTAATACATTTTTGTCTATATCTCAAAAACTTTCGTCTACCTTTCCAATGATATATAACATGATACTAAAATATGGACCAACTTTTGGTTTTTCCCGAAAAATAGACTTTTTTTCATCTAAAAGAAATAGGTAAAAAATGTCTATATAATTCAATTTAAAATTTCTATATGTTAATAGCCAATGAATTAAACTTTTATTTAAGGTATAAACCATTTCTGTATCTAGTCAAATGAAAGAGATATTTGATTTCAAAAAGCATTTATTTTATCCCCGGCTTCGCTTAATAAAGATTTGCTGAATATCCGGCCTACGGCTGGACGCAAGGATTTTCTCCTCTATGATATGTCCAACACCGGATCCGATTAATAAAAGTTTCCTAAATAATCATTATTTAATTATTAATATCTCAAGAAGTATACTTATAAAAACATATTATAACTTAATAAAAAGCTTGGCTTTTAAACAATCTAATTTACATACTTACTTATAAGGGATTTTTTTATCCCGATTTCTTAGATAAACCTCATAAATATCGGGTCAAAATTTATGTTGACATCTCTCATAGTAACATATTATAAATCTGGAAAGCTATTGTAGTTAGAATCTTCAAAATCGATAAGTGGGATTTTTATTTATACACATTCCTTTTAGGGTAGCAAAGCACACTGGGTATAATATATATTAGGCTTCGTTTCAAAAAATAAAATGTTTCCCGTTTTTGTGATATTACAACTTTTTAGAAGGTTTTTGTATCAGTGATTACTATGCTATAATAATTTTTTCAAAATTCCAACTCCTTCCTCTGCATATCTGAGGCGGAAACCACTGATTTTGAGCGACATTTTTTACAGAGCAGAAACTGTAGAATTTATAGGAAATCATGCTCTAATAATTGATTTTATAGGAAAAATCAATAAGAATGAGCTTAATTTCACACTTTTATAATGCTTCAAAAGTGCATTTAGTGTTATCCAAAGATGCACTTTTTTCAAAAAATATTTCAAAAAATGTTTTTCTTTGTGCATAATCAAAGTATGCTTTTTGCTGAGACAAAAATTTTATCATTAACCCTTTAGATGTGATGAGACTTTAAATTTTCAGATTTGAAACTTTACAACGCTATATTTCGAAAACCACGAAAGTTGCAAGGCCCATGATTTGTCATTATACAAGTTATATATGGAACATTAATTCGATGGAGTTTTATTAAATTCGGAGATGATGATGAAAAACACCATTGTTTGATGGGAAATTATTAAACTACAAGCCAACATTATAACTATCATAACTCCTAAAGGGATTACAATAAATTAAAAATTTTAACATTTTTTTTAAGGGCATTGAATATTATATTTACGAATGATAAAATCAGGTTTTTGAATTTTTTTTTTTTTAAATTGCATTTTTTCTTTGGCTCTTATGCATTTATAGTGCATCTAAATTCTGTCAAATTAAGTTTATATATCTTAAATTTTCCTGTAAGATAGTATACTAAAGTCAGATTTGAAATATGTACAGCAGTTTTCGGACTATAAAAAATGTCGCCCAAAATCGGTATTTTGGCCGCAGATATGCAGATGAAGGAGTTGAAATTTTCACAAAATAATTACGCCAATATTAGCGCTGTTCCAAAAACTGTCATAAAAGGTATGATATCACAATTTGAAAAGTATTGCGTGAAGCCTAATATATATATATATATATATATATATATATATATATATATATATATATATATATATATATATATATATATATATACTACTTTTTATTTTGAAATTCTAGGTGGGCGAGCAGCCACGCCCATATTAAGACAATATTAAATCCGTATATTTCAGATCATATAACAGTTAGAGTCCTCAAATTTTGTCGGAGCAACTTTAGTGTCAATATGATTATATAGGACAAAATGTAGGCGGAATAGCATTAGGGGGCGTGGCACCTCCCATATAAATTAAATACAAAAATTCGTTTATCTTGGAAACTATTACAGTTAGAATCTTCAAATTTTCCACGAATAACTTTAACATCCATTTAAACATTTTGGGTAATAAATTGGCGGACTACCCATGAGGGGAGCGGCACCTCCCATATTAATTAAATACAAAAATTTTTTTATCTGGAAAACTAATGAAACTAAATTCTTTAAAATTTGCACGAAGAACTTAAATATTCATCTGAACATTTTGGAGCGAAAAAAACGGGGCTTAAAGCCCCCAGATGAATTAAATAGAAAAATTCTTATATCTGAGAAATTATTAGAACAAGAATCTTTAAATTTTACTTGAAGAATCTTGACATTCATCTGATCATTTAGAGTATAACGGGCGGACTTTCAATGGGGAACTTGTCACCTCCCATATGAATTAAATATAAAATTTCGTTTATCTGGGAAACTAATAGAACTTGATTCTTAAAAGTTTGCACAAATTACTTTAATATTCATCTGAACATTTTGGAGGAAAAAGCGCGGACTTTCATCTGGGGAGCTTGAAGCCCCCACATGAATCATATAGAAAAATTCTTCGATCGTATATCTTTAAATTTTACATGAAGAACTTTGACATTCATGTGAACATTTAGAGCATAACGAGCGGACTTTCAATGGGTGGCTTGGCACAACATATATGAATTAAATACAAAATTTCGTCTACCTTGGAAACTCTTATATTATTAAAATTCTTCATAGATAGATAGAAACTGGCGAACTTGCAATAATTTGCTTCACATCTCTCATATGTAACATATTATAAATCTGGAAAACTGTTGTGGTTAGAATCTTCAAAATCGTTAAGTGGGTTTTTTATTTATACATATTGCTTTTAGGGTAGCAAAGCAAACTGGGTATAGCTAGTATATATATAAAAATGAATGTGTGTTTCTTTGTATGTTTGAACGTTATAGACTACTAAACGGCTGAACCGATTTTCTTGAAATTTTCACAACGTATTCCTGCATGTCTGGAATAGGTAATAGCCACATTAAGAAAATATAAAATCCGTATATTTGAGATAATATAACAGTTAGAGTCCTCAAATTTTGTCGGAGCCACTTTAGTGTCAATATGATCATTTAGGACAAAAAGTAGGCGGACTAGCATTAGGGAGCGTGGTACCTCCCATATAAATTAAATACATAAATTCGTTTATCTTGGAAACTATTACATTTAGAATCTTAACATTTTACAAGAATAACTTTAACATCCATTTAAAATTTTGGGTAATAAATTGGCGGACTACCCATGAGGGGAGCGGCTCCTCCTCCCATATTAATTAAATACAAATATTCGTTTATCTGGGAAACTAAAGGAACTAAATTCTTCAAAATTTGCACGAAGAACTTAAATATTCATTTGAACATTTTGGAGGGAAAAAAGCGGACTTTCATCTGGGGGGGCTTGAAGCCCATATGAATTAAATAGAAAAATTCGTATATCTGAGAAAATATTAGAGGTAGAATGTACGTATGTACGTATGTATGTATGTATGTATGTATGTATGTATGTATGTATGTATGTATGTATGTATGTATGTATGTATGTATGTATGTATGTATGTATGTATGTATGTATGTATGTATGTATGTATGTATGTATGTATGTATGTATGTATGTATGTATGTATGTATGTATGTATGTATGTATGTATGTATGTATGTATGTATGTATGTATGTATGTATGTATGTATGTATGTATGTATGTATGTATATATATATGTATGTATGTAAAAAAGCGGACTTTCATCAGGGGGTGGCTTGGAACCCCCTTATGAATTAAATAGAAAAAATTGTACACAGAAAAAAATATGCACAATTTTTTTCTTAACAATCGTTTGCTTAAATTTAATTTCGATTTTTATAAATATTTTTATTTGGGTTTATAACGAATTTGTTTGATGTTCACACAGAAGGAAAATATTTTCTAACAAACACTTTATTGAAATAAATTTAACTTTCAGTAAATATTTTTACTGATTCAATAAATGTTTTTGTTTGAGTTTTATTTTTATGTCAGCATATGGAATACAACAATAAAACCAGTTTTGGAATGTACTAAAATGAATTGATATAATTCTTATTTGGTTTATAACATTTAATGTATAAGTGTTTCAGTTTTCACAGTACAAAATAATAGTTTCTAGAATTAGAAACGTTTTCTTAAAAATGTTGTAAGTATATATGTAATTTTTTTTACTACTTTTAGTTTTAAATATTTTTTGTAAAATTTTTGTTAAAATTTAGTATATATTTTTTAACAAAATTTTTATAGATTCAATAAAAAATTTTCTTATTATTATTGCCAAAATACAATAAATAATTTAACTGTTTCAGATAACATATTTGCTTGAATTTCAGTACAAATACTAATAACTTGTGTTATTGTTTCAGTAAAATAATTGTTTGGAAATGTTGCGATTATTTATTAATGTTTTTCGTAAATAGTATATTATTTTAATAAGAAAAATCCTGAAATTTTTTCAATAAAGAATTTACGAATTTGAGTACTTGATTTTACGAATTTCGTGATAGGTCCTATTTTAGTAAAAAAAATACTTGGCTTTATGAATTTTTTGTTTGATTTTGAATTCCATTTTTTTCTGTGTATATCTGTGATATTATAGAAGCTAAAATCTTCAAATTTTACATGAAGAACTTTGACATTCATGTGAACATTTAGAGAAATGGGCGGACTTTTAATGGGGGGATTGATTAATTAAATACAATACAATATTATTCTCATTTTTCATACCTTACATTAAAATCCTTATTAGCGTTCCCATGTGTAAGTGTTTTTTATTTATATTGTTTTTAGGGTAGCAAAGCACACTGGGTACAGCTAGTATGATATAAAACTAAATTATTTACGAAAATGGTTAGAAGATTTACCTAAATTAGATTCTCACTATCGTCGTCAATATAGCAAAAATATATATTTTGGAGAAGATTTTAGTAGTTATAAAGAGATATATGATCTTTATTTAGCCTCATGTAATGAAAATAATGAAAATGAAATAGGGTCTGTATCGTTTCCTAATTTTATGAAACTATTTAAAACATCAAATTATGCTTTATTTAAACCTCGAAATGATCAGTGTGACTTGTATTTGCCTTATAAGGCAAATAACCTGTCAAAACAGCAATTTGAAAATCATCGAAATGAAATTGACAAAATGAGATGTGAAAAAGAACGAGATATTGAAAGTGCTAAATCAGGATTATGTTTACTGATTTGTATTGATATGCAAGTAGTAAAGCTTTTACCTCATCCAAAGCTAACTCATCTTTTTATAAAATGAAACTTCAGGCTCATAATTTTACAATTTATAATATAACTAGCTATACCCAGTGTGCTTTGCTACCCTAAAAGGAATATGTATAAATAAATACCAGATTTATTATATGTTACATATGAAAGATGTCAAGCAAATTATTGCAAGTTCGCCAGTTTCTATCTATCGCCAATTTCTATCTATCTATAAAAAATTTGAATAATATAAGAGTTTCCAAGATGCACGAAATTTTGTATTTAATTCATGGGTAGTCCGCCAATTTATTACCCAAAATGTTTAGATGGATGTTAAAGTGTTTCGTGCAAAATTTGAAGATTCTAACTGTATTTTTGTATTTAATTTATATGGGAGGTTCCACGCCCCCTAATGATAGTCCGCCTACTTTTTGTCCTAAATAATTATATTGACACTAAAGTTGCTCCGACAAAATTTGAGGACTCTAACTGTTATATTATCTTAAATATACGGATTTAATATTTTCTTAATATAGGCGTGGCTCCTCGCCCACTTGGAATTTTAAAATAAAAGTAGCCTATTACCTATTCCAGACATATAGAAATACGCTGTGAAAATTTGAATAAAATCGGTTCAGCCGTTTAGTAGTCTATAACGTTCAAACATACAAACAAACGCACATTCATTTTTATATATATAGATAGATAGATAGATAGATAGATAGATAGATAGATAGATAGATAGATAGATAGATAGATAGATAAGAATATAAAATTTTTTGTAATTACTTCACGTGAGAGGCACCAAAATTGGGAACTCTAGCTGTTATAGTTTTCTAGATATACAGATTTTAATAATTAGATTTTAGTATTTACTTCATATGGGAGGTGCCACGCCCGCTTTTGCTGAACTTCATATTTTTGTCCAAAATATTTGTATCTAAATGTGGGACCTCGCTCATTTGAAATTACAACATAAAAAGCTGTTATAACTCCTTCCAGACATACAGGAAGATATTGTGAAAATTTCAAGAAAATCAGTTTAGCCGTTTAAACTGATTAAATAAAAAACCCACTTAACGATTTTGAAAATTCTAACTACAATAGTTTTCCAGATTAACAATATATTTCATATGAGAGATGCCAAGCAAATTATTGCAAGTTCGCCAATTTCTATCTATCTATGAAAAATTTGTATTTAATTCATATATGTGGTGCCAAGCGCCCCATTGAAAGTCCGCCCGTTATTCTCTAAATGTTCACATGTATGTCAAAGTTCTTCATGTAAAATTTGAAGATTCTAGCTCTAATAGTTTCTCAGATATACGAATTTAATTCATGTGGGGGCTTTATGCTCCCCGGATGAAAGTCCGCCCTTTTTCCTCCAAAATATTCAGATGAATATTAAAATAATTTGTGTAAAATTTGAAGAATCTAGTTCTATTAGTTTCCCAGTTAAACGAAATTTTGAATTTAATTCATATGGGAGGTACCAAGTACCCCATTGGAAGTCCGCCCGTTATACTCTGAATGTTCAGATGTATGTCAAAGTTCTTCAAGTAAAATTTATTCATATGGGGGCTCCAAGCCCCCCCCCCCAGATGAAAGTCCGCTCTTTTTTCCTTAAAAATGTTCAGATGAATATTAAAGTTCTTCGTGCAAAATTTTAAGAATTTAGTTCTATTAGTTTCCCAGATAAACGAATTTTTGTTTTTAATTAATATGGGAGGTGCCGCTCCCCTCATGGGTAGTCAGCCAATTTATTACCCAAAATGTTTACATGGATGTTAAAGTTCTTTGTGCAAAATTTTAAGAATTTAGTTCTATTAGTTTCCCAGATAAACGAATTTATGTATTTAATTAATATGGGAGGTGCCGCTCCCCTCATGGGTAGTCCTCCAATTTATTACCCAAAATGTTTACATGGATGTTAAAGTTCTTTGTGCAAAATTTTAAGAATTTAGTTCTATTAGTTTCCCAGATAAATGAATTTTTGTATTTAATTAATATGGGAGGTGCCGCTCCCCTCATGGGTAGTCCGCCAATTTATTACCTAAAATGTTTACATGGATGTTAAAGTTCTTCGTGCTAAATTTTAAGAATTTAGTTCTATTAGTTTCCCAGATAAACGAATTTTTGTATTTAATTAATATGGGAGGTGCCGCTCCCCTCATGGGTAGTCCACCAATTTATTACCCAAAATGTTTAGATGGATGTTAACAAAACGAACATTACCATATATATATATATATATATATATATATATATATATATATATATATATATATATATATATATATAATAAAGAAAATTACCAAATAGAAAAACGTCTTCAAGAAATTGGAAATAATTTTAAGATTTAGCAGATTTCTTCTGTGGAGTGATGCCAAGTCAGGTAATGTTCGTTTTGTTGCTAACTTTAAGCGTTAACATTCATTGATAGCAACAAAACACAACTTTTGTTGAAAAAAACTTAAATTTGTGAACAAATAAAATCAATGGTGTTTTTTTGTAAAGAATATTAAATAAATTTATAAATCATATTCTTCAAATTTCGTAAAATGCCACTTTATTTTTGGAACTACAAAAACTTCATCTGTGTTATTACGAACTTCGCTTATAACGAACAAATTTGACTGGTCCCGCGGAGCTTGAGTTTGACTGTACTTTAATAATTCAATTTCATTTATTAATTCTTAAATTCAATAATACTTTTACAAAACGTGTTTCTTTAAAAAAATTGCTATAAGACGGGAAATAACCAAATTATATATTATTTTCATTAAATCATTTATAAATTTAAAATTATAGAAAATTGTTTATTATTAATATATTTTTATATCCATTATAGTAGTATGTTTATACGGATTCTGGCACACTTTTTAATGACAGACATTTGGGAGGATTTTTTTTTCGAGGAAATTGTTTTTATGAAATTGAGAACCTGTGGGGAGGCAGAATTTTCTCTGCCTCCCCATTCATAAGAGCTAAGCAAGAGCAAATGGTGGCAGAGAAATTCTGCTCCCCCATTCATAAGAGCTAAGCAAGAGTAAATAGTAGCAGAGAAATTCTGCTCCCCCATTCATAAGAGCTATGTATATTGAAAAATGATGGCAGAGAAAATTCTGCTCAGTGAATAATTTTTTTGTAATTTTGCTTGTATAAGCATTAATTATGAGGAAAAAAAATTGTTATGCATTTAACCAATGTATTTATGTTGTATAATAATATGTATGTGTGTAATAATGTCAAAAGTACATACAAACAGTTAGAATTGCATACAAACAACTTTTTAGCAGGGAGACAATTTTTTTTATTTTTTTGCACTTTTGATTGTGACGAAATTGGAAACTGATGACTTGCATAAATAGCATTTGAGTATTTATACCCTACACCACTTTAGTGGGGAGGGTATATTGGATTTGTGCTGATGTTTGTAACATACAAAAATATTCGTCCTAGACCCACCTTAAAGTATACCAATCGGCTTAGAATCGTTTTTAGAATTTGGCACGCACGTTTTATTTGCCCAAGGACGAAGCCTATTGAAAATGGTTAAAATCGGTCCATTATTTCGTCCTAGACCCACCTTAAAGTATACCAATCGGCTTAGAATCGTTTTTAGAATTTGGCACGCACGTTTTATTTGCCCAAGGACGAAGCCTATTGAAAATGGTTAAAATCGGTCCATTATTTCACCTAGCCCCCATAGAACAGAACCCCCCGAAAAGGGCTTCTGAGCTCATAATTATGTTAAATATACAGATATATCGATAAAATACGGCACAACTAATTTTTATAGAAGTCTTGATGACCCTGCCAAATTTCAATTTCAAGATCGGGCCCCATTTGACCCTAGCTCCCATACAAAGTCCCCTTCAGAAAATTACTTGAATGTCCCAAATTAACTTATAAACACAAATATCGCGATGAAATTCAGCACAATAAAATATTATGTAAATATAAATATATTCACAAAATTTTATCGGGCTTGGTCCATATTTGCCCCTAGCCCCCATATAAAGCCTCTTTCAGAAAATAAGTTTTTCATCCATAAATTGCTTAAATGTATCGGAACAAGGGAATATTGAAGATAAATGCTTTATTATGAAAAATAAATCACATTTAATATTCATAACTGGTGTAGGGTATCATATGGTCGGCCACGCCCGACTATACTTTCTTACTTGTTTTGGTTTGTTTATATGAAAAAAATTAACCTTGAGTAAGGCTGTTGACATTCTATGATGTTTAATATGGTCATGATTTATTTTGAACACTCTAATAAGAAATTAATGGGAGTATTAATTAAATTAATTATTAATTAAATTAAACATGCACTAACTACATTAGAATGAGGAATTGAAAATACGAAGAAACGCATCTTGTCAAAATTGGAAAATGATACACATTTAAAGGGGTTTTACAATACAATACTTTGTATTAATATCAGAGTTTCATTGTCTTTAATACAAAAATCAAATTTGTTATCAAAATGTAATGAACAATTTTCATTTATGTATTATGAAAAATATGAAGAAAATTATGGTGAAAAATTAATTTACAAAATAAAATCCAAAAGAAAACGATAAATAAATTGTGTATTTTGTAAAAAAACAGAAAAACAAAATTAAAAGCTCAACACATCTCAAACTACAAAATGTTTTAGATTTTTAGATTACCAATTTGATTTTTATGTATTTGTATGTACATACATATATTTCGACTTCAAAATGTCAAATCATATAACTGAGTTTCAGGTATTAAAGGATGAAAACGAAAGAAATTACATTTTCAATTTTAGATATTAAAGATCGTAGGTTGTGATAATTTTGTGAACTCTGGACAATATCAATCCATTTTTACTTTTAGTCCAATGTTATCATTCAGCTAATAAATCCACAAATTTATAAGCAATTGAAAAAAATGTTGGACAATTTCTTAAAAATTAAAAAAAAATAATTTTTCAAATGCAATTGTTACAGCCCCCTTTAACAATATTTTAAGGATTTTATACTTTTATAATTCTGTGTACTTTAGAATATTTAAATATACAAAATTTGTTCCTCAAAGATATCTGCAACTTTATAAAATTAAGAATATAAAACAAATGTTAGTTTAAATTTATTGAACACCTCTTAACAACGGTACATTGCACTAATAGCTAATTAAGATGCTATGTTTTTATTAAAATTATACACCAATTAACATATAATCAAATAGTCTATCCAACTATAATGTAAAAAAATTATAGACCGATATCTCATCACAAGCAGTAATGAAAATTTCATTAAATGTTAAAAAATTAAAAATAGCTTAGAAAACTGTTACAAAAATCGACTAACAGCCTGTTTTTCTAAAACAATAAAGTTCTCACACGAACATTTTATTTTAAAACGATAACGTCTAAATTTTGGTTATTATAAAATGTTCAAAAGTTTTCGTTTATTTAACTTTGAAGTATAATGAGCTTTTTATTATCGTGAGAGACTATTATTGCCAACGTATTTATTTTTTCAAAAATTGTTTCTTTTTACATGTTACTATATGATGTTTGTTGCTAATCCTACATATAATTAAAAAGTTTTTAAAAATAAATAAACAAAAACGCAAAATAATTAAAATCAAAATGTTTGGAACAATTTGGATATCAGTGAGAAATTCTAGAAATCAAAATATAAATAATCAACGCATTAACAGGAGGTATTTGCGTGATTCTACTAATTGCATGGAACTTACAGGTGAACGGTCAGTTAAAGATCAATATTTCAAGAGATATTTTTTAATGCATATAACTATTGATCTTGCTAGGTTTGTTGACAATTTTCGAGTAAGTAAAGAAGTATTTCTTATGTTACTACAAGAAATGGAGCCAAAGATGAAAATGCCATATCGAAACACCCACATTCCTGGTCATATTAAGCTAGCAACATTCTTGTCGTTTGTTGCTACTGGTGGTTACCAAAATTGTGTTGGAAATGAAGTAACATCTTCGATTTCAAAGTCAAAGGTCTCCGTTATAATAAATGAGTGTCTCACTATATTTGATAATTATTTATGTCCGAAATGGATTAATTTGGAAAAGTCGTCCAATGAAGAAAGCGAATCAAAAGAATGTTTTTATAGAACTGGTGGTATACCCAGCGTAATCGGATGTGTTGATGGAACGCATGTTCGAATTAAATCCCCGGGAGACGACTTAAAACATCTTTACTATAACCGAAAAGGATTTTATAGCATTAATGTTATGGCAGTAAGTAGATAGATAGATAGATAGATAGATAGATAGATAGATAGATAGATAGATAGATAGATAGATAGATAGATAGATAGATAGATAGATAGATAGATAGATAGATAGATAGATAGATAGATAGATAGATAGATAGATAGGATAGATAGATAGATAGATAGATAGATAGATAGATAGATATATAGACAACACTATATATGTATATAAGCATATGTGATTTTTTTAGATTTGCGATCATAAAATGTTTATTACATACGTTGATGCAAGACATCCAGGAGCCAGCCATGACTCATTTGTTTGGAATCATAGTTCTGCCGACCACTATTTTAAAACCCTATTTTTAAATGGAAAAAGGAACTTTTGGTTGCTTGGTATGTCTATATCTATCTATATTTTTAAACAAACAAAAAAAAAACATTTTTACGTATTACAATAGGCGATTCGGGATATAAACTCCTTCCATATATGCTAACGCCTTATGGGAATCCAACAGAGCCATGGCAAAAAAAGTTCAATGAAAAGCATTCGAAAACAAGAAACATTATTGAACGGTGTTTTGGTGTTTTAAAGAATCTTTTTAGGTGTATAATTGGATCCAGAGGACTATTTTATAGTCCCGAAAAACCACCAAAATTATAAATGCCTGCTGCGCTCTTCACAACATATGCATAAGATACAAATGTGACTTGATAACATCGCTTCCATCAAGTACTGAAGTCGACTTATCTCAAGAAGAGTACATCGTCGAAGATTCTAGTGAAGATGAGCACTCTTTGGCATTATCTTTAAGAAATCAAATTGCTTTGAATTTACAATAAAAAATTAGTATGTTTATAAAAAAACTATTTTTTTGTTTTTATTTCATAAAATTATTGCAATATGTTTTATTGACCCTGCTTTTTCCTTAAGGGTATTCGATTGCTCCTGTGTATATTTAGCTTGGGACTCTATTGCACCTAGAATTGCTTCTTGAGTTGCAACCTGCTTTCGTAAAAGTTCCACTTCTTCATCATTTTCTTTATTATCTTGACAGTGCTTTCTTTTCTTTTTCAAGGTTTTTTATACTCTACACCACTTTAGTGGGGAGGGTATATTGGGTTTGTGCTGATGTTTGTAACGCACAATAATATTGGTCCTATACCCACCTTAAAGTATACCAATCGGCTTAGAATCATTTTCTGAGTCGATTTAGCTATGTCCGTCCGTCTGTCCGTCCATGTAAACCTTGTAATCAAACTACAGGTCGCAATATTGAAAATAATTCAATAAAAATTGGTACATGATCTTCTATTGTCCCAGGGACGAAGCCTATTGAAAATGGTTAAGATCGGTCCATTATTTCACCTAGCCCCCATACAACTGAACCCCGGAATAGGGCTTATAAACCTTGTAATCAAACTACAGGTCGCAATTTTGATGATAATTCAATGAAATTTGACACATGATCTTCTATGGTACCGGAGACAAAGCCTATTGAAAATGGTTAACATCGGTCCATTATTTCACCTAGCCCCCAACCCGACGAATAGGGCTTTTAAATTCATAATTATGTTTAATATACTCGTATCTCAACAAAAAGCTGCAAAACCAAGTGCTGTACTAGCCTTGATGACTCTCATGAATTTTATAATTATAGCACCTATACAAAGCCCCCTTCAAAATTTGACTTAAATGTCCACAATTTTATTCAACAATAAATGGCTTAATTATCTGAGTCAAGGTAAAATTCAACTACAATGCTTTATTATGAAAACTAAATCACATTTTATTTTTGTAACAGGTGTAGGGTATCATATGATCGGCTCGCCCGACTATAATTTCTTACTTGTTTTATTTGATATTTGGGTGGTGAAATGGGATGTGGTGATGTTGTGAGAAGTGTAATTGATTCTGAAAGTTGTGTTGTTTTTGTGTTCTGTGGCTGTGAAAAAGGTGAATCAGTTTGGGTTAAAATAATTTCACTAGATATGGAGTTTGGTGTGGTAGTCTTTATGCCATGTACGGGGCCCTTTGGAGCTGCTGCTGATGAAAGGTTGCAGTTCCAGCGGCGTTAACGATTTTATATGACAAGGTCCCCCTCCTGTTCCTAAAATACTTTTATTGTTTTCAGCTATATTTTGCTTCGTTCTACATTTACGGTCCGTCCAAGTCTACAATTAACACAATTTTTGAGCCAATAATGATATCATTATAATTATACAGCAAATACTTTTTTCCACTCAACCACTGTTCTTTCGGAGGACCTATAGAGATTAAACTCTGTGCTATAGAGTGCCACGTATTTTCAATGTCAGCTTTTGAGGAATTAAATACAGGAGTACTAGTAGCTAGATGTGGAAAGGCCTCCATTTGGTCAACCAATTTCTGAAACTGAGCATATGTAGTTCTTCTATTCCTAAAATATTTTAAAGTTATTCCATTTATATTTAAGCATTTGATAGTAGATTTATGACCTACGTTTTCTTCTTTAAATCATTGCATTTATCCATTTTTTCAGTTTTTGGTGGTATTATATTTATATTTTGTTAAAATTCTATAAATTTTTATGCAAACCATAGGGTTTACATTTTCATAGACATTTTCATTTTAGAAAAACAGGCTGTAAGAGATGGCTTCAGTCATAAATTCTGATATACATATATTTGAAAAGGCTTCAGCAAAAACAAAAACTTTATGGAAATTAAAATAATATCAATAACTTCGTGTTATTTTTAAACAAAGTTGTATTAAAAGTCGTTTTCAAAACTGATTCACTGCCCTTTTATTAATCAAAAATAAAAAATATATTTATATATTTTTGGGACATCCCGCTATCGGAAATCTACCATTTTTTTCATTTGCTGCATAGACACTTAAATATTTTCATTTGAAAATGTAAATTTTTTTCGTTTCCAACTTTTACTTAAAACTTTTGTCCAAATTTCATTTTTTTTATTAAAATATCTCTCGACAATAGAAATTGTTTTAATTTTACCTTTGAAGGATTGATGGAGATTTAAAATGGATGAGAATTATCTATTTACGTCCTTTAATAGCGATTCTATAGAATATTTTTCTATGGATATGTTAAAATTATGGTAAAACAAGTAAGAAATTATAGTCGGGCGAGGCCGACCATATAATACCCTACACCTGTTACAACAAAAATGTGATTTAGTTTTCATAATAAAGCATTTAAGTTCAATTGTACCTTGCCCCAGATATACTTAGGCGATTTATTGTTGAATAAAATTGTGGACATTTAAGTCGAATTTTGAAGGAGGTTATGGTCAAATGAGACCCTATAATTAAAAAATTCATGAGGGTCATCAAGGCTAGTATAAAACTGGTTTTGCAGCTTTTTGTCGAGATACGAGTATATTAAACATAATTATGAACTTAAGAGCCCTATTAGTCCGGTTCAGTTGTATTGGGGCTAGGTGAAATAGTGGACCGATGTTAACCATTTTCAACACGTCTCCGTCTCCGGTGCCATAAAAGATCGTGTGCCAAATTTCATTGAATTATCTTCAAAATTGCGAGCTGTAGTTTGATTACAAGGTTTACAAGCGCTATTCGGGGGTTCAGTTGTATGGGGGCTAGGTGAGATAATGACCGATGTTAACCATTTTCAACAGACTTCGTGTGCCAAATTTCATTGAATTATCATCAAAATTGCGACCTGTAGTTTGATTACAAGGTTTACAAGCCCTGTTCGGGGGTTCAGTTTTATGGGGGCTAGGTGAAATAATGGACCGATCGTAACCATTTGCAATAGGCTTCGTCCCTAGGACAATAGAAGATCATGTACCAAATTTCATTTAATTATCTTCAAAATTGCGACCTGTACTTTGATTACAAGGTTTACATGGACGGACGGACAGACAGACGGACATAGCTAAATCGACTCAGATTTAAGAGGAATTAAATACAGGAGTACTAGTAGCTAGATGTGGAAAGGCCTCCATTTGGTCAACCAATTTCTGAAACTGAGCATATGTAGTTCTTCTATTCCTAAAATATTTTAAAGTTATTCCATTTATATTTAAGCATTTGATAGTAGATTTATGACCTACGTTTTCTTCTTTAAATCATTGCATTTACCCATTTTTTCAGTTTTTGGTGGTATTATATTTATATTTTGTTAAAATTCTATAAATTTTTATGCAAACCATAGGGTTTACATTTTCATAGACATTTTCATTTTAGAAAAACAGGCTGTAAGAGATGGCTTCAGTCATAAATTCTGATATACATATATTTGAAAAGGCTTCAGCAAAAACAAAAACTTTATGGAAATTAAAATAATATCAATAACTTCGTGTTATTTTTAAACAAAGTTGTATTAAAAGCTGTTTTCAAAACTGATTCTCTGCCCTTTTATTAATCAAAAATAAAAAATATATTTATATATTTTTGGGACATCCCGCTATCGGAAATCTACCATTTTTTTTTTCATTTGCTGCATAGACACTTAAATATTTTCATTTGAAAATGTAAATTTTTTTCTTTTCCAACTTTTTCTTAAAACTTTTGTCCAAATTTCATTTTTTTTATTAAAATATCTCTCGACAATAGAAAATGTTTTAATTTTACCTTTGAAGGATTGATGGAGATTTAAAATGGATGAGAATTATCTATTTACGTCCTTTAATAGCGATTCTATAGAATATTTTTCTATGGATATGTTAAAATTATGGTAAAACAAGTAAGAAATTATAGTCGGGCGAGGCCGACCATATAATACCCTACACCTGTTACAAAAAAAAATGTGATTTAGTTTTCATAATAAAGCATTTAAGTTGAATTGTACCTTGTCCCAGATATACTTAGGCCATATATTGTTGAATAAAATTGTGGACATTTAAGTCGAATTTTGAAGGAGGTTATGGTCAAATGAGATCCTATAATTAAAAAATTCATGAGGGTCATCAAGGCTAGTATAAAACTTGGTTTTGCAGCTCTTTGTCGAGATACGAGTATATTAAACATAATTATGAATTTAAAAGGCCTATTAGTCCGGTTCAGTTGTATTAGGGCTAGGTGAAATAATAGACCGATGTTAACCATTTTCAACAGGCTTCGTCTCCGGTAGCAGTTACAAAAAAAAAGTGATTTTGTTTTTGTACCTTGCCTCAGATATACTTAAGTCATTTATTGTTGAATAAAATTGTGGACTTTTAAGTCGAATTTTGAAAGGGGGCTTTGAATAGGGGCTATGGTCAAATGAGACCCTATAATTAAAAAAATGCATGAGGGTCATCAAGGCTAGTATAAAACTTGGTTTTCCAGCTCTTTGTCGAGATACGAGTATATTAAACATAATTATGAATTTAAAAGGCCTATTAGTCCGGTTCAGTTGTATTAGGGCTAGGTGAAATAGTGGACCGATGTTAACCATTTTCAACACGCTTCGTCTCCGGTGCCATAAAAGATCGTGTGCCAAATTTCATTGAATTATCTTCAAAATTGCGAGCTGTAGTTTGATTACAAGGTTTACAAGCCCTATTCGGGGGTTCAGTTGTATGGGGGCTAGGTGAGATAATGGACCGATGTTAACCATTTTCAACAGACTTCGTGTTCCAAATTTCATTGAATTATCTTCCAAATTGCGACCTGTAGTTTGATTACAAGGTTTACAAGCCCTGTTCGGGGGTTCAGTTGTATGGGGGCTAGGTGAAATAATCGACCGATCGTAACCATTTGCAATAGGCTTCGTCCCTAGGACAATAGAAGATCATGTACCAAATTTCATTTAATTATCTTCAAAATTGCGACCTGTACTTTGATTACAAGGTTTACATGGATGGACGGACAGACAGACGGACATAGCTAAAACGACTCAGAAAATGATTCCAAGCCGATTGGTATACTTTAAGGTACTTTAAGGTAATTGATACAAACTATTTTACATACAAAAATATTTTATTTAAGGCATGTTTGGGATAAATAAAATTTTGCTAGACATTCAATATCACATTTTTATGGAAAATATTGCAACTTAAAATTAAACACCATCAAAATTTGAAAATAAATCATAGACTTCAGAAAACTTTAGGAAAAGGAGTGAAATGAGTTATCTTGGATACAGCCTTGATAATATATATAAAATAAATGACCTAAATGCACACATAATGAAATATTGGTATTATCTCTTACTAAAGTTCGGAAAATAGTCTCAAACCCAATTCCAGACATAGAATTAGCAAACAAAAATTCCAGATATTTAAAGCCCAGGATACAGAAAATAATAAAACACTATATCTGTCCCAAAAGATCCCAAAAGCGTCAAGGAGGAAACGTTTAACCCAAAAATGCTTTATTTTATACACTCTAAAAATGCTTGTAAAGTTACTACTACAAAATATGTAAGTTTTTAAGGAAAATTACAAAAAATGCTTATATTTAAATACAAAATGTTTACCAAATAAATTACATATTTTTATCTGTAAAAATACTAATAAATTGTTGTATTTTGATTTTTTTTGTAAACATGTTTATAACAAAATAAACATTTTAAATTTAAAATTACATATACAATGTTTAAATTTAGTTTTTAAGCACAAAATGTGTAGTTTAACTCATTTTTATTGGGCGTTGTATAATTTGTCAAAAAAATAGTTTTTCAAATAATAAAAACCTGGATAATATATATTATTATCTAAAATATTTTAAAAAAACCCCAATAAACAACTCACAAATTGCAACGGTATGTCAAATTCCAACGTCTTCAACTGAACTGTTTTAAAAAGTATTCTACCCACAAAATTTTCAAATCTGATATAAGAAAGAGGATAATAACATACAGTTAATCACAAAAATTAGTATACAGAAATACTGACGATTGGTTTTATTTAAAAAAACATATTATTTTTTCAAAAAACAAGAAAGTAACACATTTATTTATTAAAAACAATTATGATAATTATTATTCACTACTTTTTTTCTTCATATTTTGGTTCTTTGAGTTCTCATTTAAGCTAAAGTTAAAAAGATGCAAAATTTACGTCACAAAAGTAAGTATACAGATCATTTCAGTATATATTTGGTTTAATGATATTAACAAAATTTATGAAAATTTTACTTGTATTAATATAATTACTTTTTAATAAAATATTTTTTACACAATAACTTGGAAAAAATCTACTTTTAGTTCCGAAATCTTGAAATTTGGGCCGATTGGCTCCGAAATTAATTAGTAGAACAGTTTTTTCTCATTTCTACGATTTTTTTCCACTTTAGACCCCGGATTGTGGATCTGGTGGTTATTGAACCCTCCAAATGATGCATTGGAAATAAAATTTTTAACTTTTGAAAAGAGTTGTTATTTGTTGTTATTCGAAATGGATTTGGCCATTTTGAACACAGTACGTTCTTAAAAACCCGAAATTTAACTCCGATTTCTTAAGACTTACAACATAAACTTTAAAATTTGGATAATTCTATATATTTTCTTTAATTTAAACATGTTTTCCAAATACTCCGATTTTCAAAGCATACAATAATGCTACCATCATATCTTGATATACTCGATACAATAACCATGTTTTATGGATCGGACATTTTATTTGTTCTAGCAACAAATTAAGATGTATCCGTGTTCAAAATTGTTCAATTCGTATTCATACCACCAATTGAGCCTGATTTAAAATAAAAATCTTACTATTTTGGACAATAATCAATTTCAGAACCGATATGTAGTGTAAGTTATTGACATGGTCACTATTTGACGATTATTGGTAATATTTAGGAGTGTGTAATGGATGATTGGAACCAAAAAACTTGTTTTAATTAATGGATACTAGTGCAAGTATTATTAATATCGCATTTTAAGATATAAATTTTAGGAAATCGCCGTTAAATATCGAATATGTACGCTATACTATGTTAAAAACGGCAATGTTCCGCAATGGATTGTAATTATTGTAAAGAAACAATTAATTTAAAAGTTAAAATATCGTCTTCCAATGCATCATATTGAACAAACGAGGGATATTATTGAATACCCGATCCAAAACTCCGGGGGTTTAATGTTCTTAAATAGGCAAAAATGCTCCTATAAATAATATTCAGATCAATTACCAAAAATTTCAATTTTTCGGAACAAAAAGTGAATTTTTTCCATGTTATAGTGTACAGAATATTTTATTATAAAATAATTACATTCAAACAGGTAAAATTGTCATGAATTTTGTTAATATCATTAAGCCAAATACATATTGAAATTATCTGTATACTTACTTTTGTGACGTAAATTTTGTACCTATTTAACTACACCTTAAATGAGAACTCAAGTAACCAAAATAACCCGGAAAAAAGTAGTGAATAATAATTATCATAATTGTTTTTAATAAATAAATATGTTACTTTTTTGATTTTTGAAAAAATAATATCCTTTTTTAAATAAAACCAATTGTCAGTATTTCTGTATACTTATTTTTGAGATTAACTGTACATCGTAAATCATCTAGAGGAAAATTTACAAGTTATGTGTCCATTGAAAAATTGTGTTAAAGTTTTTAAAATAAAAGGGTCTTTAAAAGTCTTCGTATTTTGGAGAAGATATTTCTTTACTGCTTAAAAACTTTGAGGTAATGTACTTGCATTTCGATGTAATAAAAATACATATATTTTCGTTTTTTTATATCATTTTCAGAAATATAAAACATGAAAAAAGTGTACTTTTTATAGAAAAAGAAAAGGCGGAAAAGAAAAAGAAGAAAAATGGGGAGAAAAGGAGAAAAAATTACAATAAGGGTTAAAAGAAAATAAAAAAGAAAGGAAAACAAGTAAGAAACTATAGTCGGGCGAGCCGACCATATGATACCCCACACCTGTTACAAAAATAAAATGTGATTTAGTTTTCATAATAAAGCATTGTAGTTGAATTGTACCTTGCCTCAGATAATTAAGCCATTTATTGTTGAATAAAATTGTGGACATTTAAGTCAAATTTTGAAGGGGGCTTTGTATTATATAATTATAAAATTCATGAGAGTCATCAAGGCTAGTATAGCACTTAGTTTTGCAGCTTTTTGTTGAGATACGAGTATATTAAACATAATTATGAATTTAAAAGCCCTATTCGTCGGGTTGGGGGCTAGGTGAAATAATGGACCGATGTTAACCATTTTCAATAGGCTTTGTCTCCGGTACTATAGAAGATCATGTGCCAAATTTCATTGAATTATCTTCAAAACTGCGACCTGTAGTTTGATTGAAAGGTTTACAAGCCCTATTCCGGGGTTCAGTTGTATGGGGGCTAGGTGAAATAATAGACCGATGTTAACCATTTTCAATAGGCTTTGTCTCCGGTACCATAGAAGATCATGTGTCAAATTTCATTGAATTATCATCAAAATTGCGAAATTTGTTTAACAAAAATTAAAAAGAGAAAAGGAGAATTATCTTCAATATTGCGACCTGTAGTTTGATTACAATGTTTACATGGACGGACGGAATTATATATATATATATACACTGGTGCATATTCCTATAAACGCACATCACTTTTTTTCAACAAATTAGAAAAAGTGAAACTAACAAAAAATTTGCGGGGTTCTAATTTTTTTTTTAAATTAGTTAAGACTTCGTTTACAATATGATAAATATTAAACTTAATTTGTACTTCATATTATTTTTTTTAACTTAATTTTAAGATTTAACTTCCATTTTGAAGGGCATTTTCCTATAAACGCACTTCAATAAATGAGCCAGTTTAGTGTTTTTAATAGTGAGTGGATGTTACTTTATTGTGGATTACTTCGAGAATGAGATCTGGCATTGATTCAACTAATTTTTTAAGGAGATCGGCATCAGTTTCCTCCCAGACTTGTTTAATTTTTAGTTTTAACTCTGAAACTGTCATTATGCTTTCATTCTGGGCATTAGTTGCGTAAACTTTGCGGGTCATGTACCCCCACAAGTTCTCCATAGGATTTATGTACGGACTGCATGCCGGCTAGTCCAAGAGGGGAGTGCTATGTTCATGAAACCATACTTTTGGTTGCTTAGAAACATGGATTGCTGCATTATCGTGTTGAAATATGCAGTCGTCTTCCATTTTTTCATCCATAAATGAAATGAGACCATCTTCATTATAAATTTGGCTGTTCATTTTTGTTGGAACGAAGCGTATTTTTGAATTTCCAGCTGCAGAAAAAGCTGTCCAAACCATCACACTCCCTCCACCAAAATTGCGATTTGACATACCTACGTCGTTTGACCTCAAATCATGCCAATAGCAGGAGTATGAATCTGGGCCATCTAAATAAAAGTTTTTTCATCTGAGGCAATTACATTTTTCCCCTCATCTCCCAATTTCATTTATTTTCATGCAAATTTGAGTCGGTTTTCTTTATGCTGATTTTTAAGCATTGGCTTGCACTTGGGTTTCTTCCATTTTATGTTACCATCTGTTCATAAAATGTGTGCAACGTGTTTGGAAGTCCCAGGAAGGTTAAGTTTAGTGATTATTTAAGTTGCAATTAATTTATTGCGGGCTGGCTCTTGTTTTATGAGATTAAACTATCATCTTGTTAATTTTTTATTTCCTTTTGTAGGTTTTCGTATTCCATATTTTGGACCTTTCTTGATAAAATTGAGAACAACACCTTCAAAACGTCCAATTTTGCGAGAAATTTCTCTATTAGAGCACTCTTGGTTACGAAAAAATTTTATTTAAAATTTTTCCTGGTCAGAAAGAGAAGTTCCCTTGGGCATCGTTTAAAGTTATGAAATTTTTCGATAAAAACCGAAAATTTTATCGGAAATGAAAATTTTGCTACAAAAACATAACTTTAGTTGAAAAAAAAAACTAAAATTGTTCAAAAAAATTTCTTTGTCACTTTTTAAAAACAAAATTCGCGTCTGCGTTTATAAGAATCTTCCACTTAAATTAACAGCAAGATCATTTTATTGCCTTGTAAAGGAATATAGCAGAAGTGAGAAAAACGATTTGCTTACATTTAAAAAATACCGCCATGTCGCTTCTCATTTAGAGTCTTCAACATTGCTTTTGTACAAGAACAACAAATATATAACAAAAAAGGAGAAAAAAATTTTTTGTTAAACTTTTATTTTTCTACTTTTATTAAATGTATTTTATTAAATATATATATATATATATATATATATATATATATATATATTTAAACTTTTATTTTTCTATATATATATATATATATATATATATTTAATAAAATACATTTAATAAAAGTAGAAAAATAAAAGTTTAACAAAAAATTAAAAGAGAAGAAGAAAAATAGTTAAACAAGAAAATAAAAAAGAAACAGAACGAAAAATTTTGCAAAGCGATGATAAATAAAAGATGAAAATTTGTTTAACAAAAATTAAAAAGAGAAAAGGAGAAAAAATTAAACGAATGACCAAAAGGAAAAAAATTAAAAATTAAAAAAACATTTAATAAAAATAAAACAAGTAAGAGTATTATATTCGGCTATGCCGAATCTTATATACCCACCATCAAACCTCGTTTGACTCTAATGAAACTTACTTATGTCAAATTTCATCTATATACTCGTATTTTTAGGCCAGTTATGAGCGTTAAAGTAGTTTTCTGAAGGGGGCCTTATATAGGGGGGTAGGGTCAATTATGGGTCGATCCTCATAAAATTTGGTAGACAGAATTTGGTTCGTATTAAATTTATTTGTGTCGAATTTCATCGCTACACTCGTATTTTTAAGCCATTAATGAGCGTTGCAGTCATTTTCTGAAGGGGACCTCATATGGGGGGTAGGGTCAATTATGGACCGATCCTCATAGCATAGTGATTTTGGATCACAAGAAACTTACTTATGTCGAATTTCATCGCTATATTCGTATTTTTAAAGCTGCTGTTAAAGCTGCTTTTCGAGGGGGCTATCCGAAAACGTGGTCCGATATTGCCCATTTTCAATACCAAACAAACCTTACCTATAAGAAATATTTATGTGAAATTTCAACCCTCTAGCTCTTTCCATTCGGACTCTATCGTGCTTTCAACAGACAGACAGACAGACGGACGGGCGAATAGACATGGCTATATCGTCTTCGAATTTAATGAGGACCCAGAATATATATATACTTTTGTGCGTCTATGACCAATATTTCGATGTGTTACAAACGGAATGACAAAATCAATATACCCCCATCTTTTTTGATGGTGGGTATAAAAAGAGAAAAGAAAAGTATAACAACAAATAAAAAGAGAAGAAGAAAAAGAGTTAAACAAGAAAATTAAAAAAAGAACGAAAAATTATGCAAAACGATGATAAATAAAAGATGAAAATTTGTTTAACAAAAATTAAAAAAGAGAAAAGGAAGCAACAAATGTAGAGATAAGGAGAAAAAATTAACAAACAATTACAATAAAGGCTGAACAAGAAAATAGGTAGAACTTCAGTAAGAGATAATACCAATATTTCACTATGGGTGCATTTAGGTCATTTATTTTATATATATTATCAAGGCTGTACCCAAAATAACTCATTTCACTCCTTTTCGTAAAGTTTTCTGAAGTCGATGATTTATTTTTGATGGTGCTTAATTTTAAGTTGCAAAATTTTCCATAAAAATATGATATTGATTGTCTAGTAAAATTTTTTTTTGTATGTAAAATAGTTTGTATCAATTTTTTAATAATACTTACACCTTTTTTGCATATTTAAAGACTTTTTTATTATGAAAATTATAAATTGCAATCATAGAATATTATATGTAGATCTTGATGTTATAAACGGTTTGTGGAATTACATACATATATAATGTCTAAAACTGGGCACATGTACATGTACACAGGTACAAATGGTCATATCGTAAAGAATGGTCATACAATATGTAAATTTTTTGCTAGTATATATTGTATTCAGAATGTCCTATTTGATAATGATACATTTAAATTAAAGAATATCAAAATGTTGTAAATTTTGTATAGAAGTTAGAACTTAGATTCTTCAACAAAAATTCTATTTTGAGATAGGAGTATGTATAAGAAAAAGTGATGCAAAACGATATGTATTAATATTTGTTTAAAAATGGTTGAAATTGTCTTAAAAAAACTTTTTATTTTAGTTTTCTACATATTTTGATTGTTATATTTTAATTTTTCTTTAATTGTTAATATTGCAGAAAACTTATTCTTAAGACACTTTTATTCTTTTAGTAAATACTGGAAATATGTCTAATTTTTTCACAAATTAACTGCTCAAGATCTGCAAAGGAACTATATACTATATATTATTTCATATAGATTATGAATATTTGCAGTTGAAAGAAATTAAACTTTTTAATATCAAATCTAGACTGTTTTTCGAAAATATCAAATTTACATATATTTTTAAAGATTTTATTGTACGGACTACAAACAATTAAATAAAATAATCTAACAATAGAATTGTTTAAACATAGTAACTGAATCAAAAGTTCTATACACTTAAAACTTTAGGATTTAGTAACATTTACATTTTTTTGTAAAAAGTTGTATTCTTGAGTAGAAGAACTATAGAAGAAGATACAAAAACAATAGAAATTAGTAACAAGAAGAGAATCAACGTCAATAATAAAATATGAACAGACTCAAACTTTTGAAATCGTGTAATTTTCTCCGTCGAGTCCAAATTTAAAATTGTTGGTTAATATTTTATGTTGTTAATTGTAGGTCTGTTCGCGTACTCGATAATTTGTAACAATTACTGAATTTTTTTATTTTTTTAATAAATACTGGAAATATGTTTCTTCAAGAATTTTAGAGGGAATGATTTGGAATAGTGCGCTTGTCAGACGTAATGTTTTCACTTAACTGCATAATCCCTAAAGAAGTACGCAAATATACTTCTTTTTATACCCACCATCAAAAAAGATGGGGGGTATATTGATTTTGTCATTCCGTTTGTAACACATCGAAATATTGGTCATAGACCCACAAAAGTATATATATTCTGGGTCCTCATTAAATTCTAAGACGATCTAGCCATGTCTGTCCGTCCGTCCGTCTGTCTGTCTGTCTGTTGAAAGCACGATAGAGTCCGAATGGAAAGAGCTAGAGGGTTGAAATTTCACATAAGTATTTCTTATAGGTAAGGTTTGTTTGGTATTGAAAATGGCCCCTCGAAAAGCAGCTTTAACAGCCATAACTTGTTTAAAAATACGAATATAGCGATGAAATTCGACATAAGTAAGTTTCTTGTTATCCAAAATCACTATGCAAAATTTTATGAAGATCGGTCCATAATTGACCCTACCCCCCATATAAGGTCCCCTTCAGAAAATGACTTTAACGCTCAATACTGGCTTAAAAATACTAGTATATAGATGAAATTCGATATAAGTAAGTTTCATACGAGTCAAAAATCTATCTAAAAAATTTTATAAGGATCGGTCCATACTCCCCTATTTAAGGTCCCCTTCAGAAAATTACTTTAACGCTTATAACTGGCCTAAAAAGTATATAGATGAAATTAGATATAAGTAAGTTTCATTCGAGTCAAACGAGGCTTGATGGTGGGTATATAAGATTCGGCATAGCCGAATATAACACTCTTACTTGTTAGTGTCTGCATTTCTTTTTGTACTTTTTTTTTACCATAATTTTAACATATCCATAGAAAAATATTCTATAGAAACGCTATTAAAGGACTTAAATAGATAATTCTCATCCATTTTAAATCTCCATCAATCCTTCAAAGGTAAAATTAAAACATTTTCATTTAATAATGAAAATGAAATTTGGACAAAAGTTTTAAGTAAAGGTTGGAAACGAAAAAAAATTTACATTTTCAAATGAAAATATTTAAGTGTCTATGCAGCAAATGAAAAAAATTGTAGATTTCCGATAGCGGGATGTCCCAAAAATATATAAATATATTTTTTATTTTTGATTAATATTATCAGCCCAAGTAAAAAACTAATAAATGTAAAAAGAGCAGAGAATCAGTTTTGAAAACTACTTTTAATACAACTTTGTATAAAAATCCCACGAAGTTATTGATATTATTTTAATTTCCATAAAGTATTTGTTTTTACTGAAGCCTTTTCAAATATATGTATATCAGAATTTATGACTAAAGCCATCTCTTAGTCGATTTTTGTAACACGTTTTCTAAGCTATTTTTAATTTTTTTACATTTAATGAAATTTTCATTACTGCTTGTGATGAGATATCGGTCTATAATTTTTTTACATTATAGTTGGATAGACTATTTGATTATATGTTAATTGGTGTATAATTTTAATAAAAACATAGCATCTTAATTAGCTATTAGTGCAATGTACCGTTGTTAAGAGGTGTTCAATAAATTTAAACTAACATTTGTTTTATATTCTTAATTTTATAAAGTTGCAGATATCTTTGAGGAACAAATTTTGTATATTTAAATATTCTAAAGTACACAGAATTATAAAAGTATAAAATCCTTAAAATATTGTTAGAGGGGGCTGTAACAATTGCATTTGAAAAATTATTTTTTTTTAATTTTTAAGAAATTGTCCAACATTTTTTTCAATTGCTTATAAATTTGTGGATTTATTAGCTGAATGATAACATTGGACTAAAAGTAAAAATGGATTGATATTGTCCAGAGTTCACAAAAATCAAAACCTATGATCTTTAATATCTAAAATTGAAAATGTAATTTCTTTCGTTTCCATCCTTTAATACCTGTAACTCAGTAATATGATTTGATATTTTGAAGTCGAAATATATGTACACTTAAAAATATATGTATACTTAAAAATCAAATTGGAATGTAATAGGTATTGGATGACTTTATCATGTATGCGTTTATTAAAATGATTTAAAGATATTAAAATTTGATTTAGAAAACATTGTATTCAAAAGTGTTAATTTAGATCAACTTTTTGACGAAATTATATCATTAAAAGCATTTGCTGAAACATTAAAAAAGAAAAGTCTGCAGATACATGTAAAAGGTACTTTACATTATGTGATTTTGTATTAATACAAAGTATTATTTGAAAATGAAGTGTAATCTAAAAATCTAAAACATTTTGTAGTTTGAGATGTGTTGAGCTTTTAATTTTGTTTTTCTGTTTTTTTACAAAATACACAATTTATTTATCGTTTTCTTTTGGATTTTATTTTGTAAATTAATTTTTCACCATAATTTTCTTCATATTTTTCATAATACATAAATGAAAATTGTTCATTACATTTTGATAACAAATTTGATTTTTGTATTAAAGACAATGAAACTCTGATATTAATACAAAGTATTGTATTGTATTGTAAAACCCCTTTAAATGTGTATCATTTTCCAATTTTGACAAGATGCGTTTCTTCGTATTTTCAATTCCTCATTCTAATGTAATTTGTGCATGTTTAATTTGTGGAGGGAAGAACGAAATAAACTTTTAATTGAAAATTTGGAAATTTTATAAATTTAGATATACAAATTAAAAAATAAAACTCCTTTATCTTAACATAAGTAAATTGAATACTTTAAGTATTTTCCTTTCCATATGTAAATATTGAGCCATATACTAATTTTAAAAGTATTATAGAGAAGAAAAGGTTAAATGTAAATAGAAAAGAATACTCCCATTAATTTCTTATTAGAGTGTTCAAAATAAATCATGACCATATTAAACATCATAGAATGTCAACAGCCTTACTCAAGGTTAATTTTTTTCATATAAACAAACCAAAACAAGTAAAAAAGTATAGTCGGGCGTGGCCGACCATATGATACCCTACACCAGTTATGAATATTAAATGTGATTTATTTTTCATAATAAAGCATTTATCTTCAATATTCCCTTGTTCCGATACATTTAAGCAATTTATGGATGAAAAACTTATTTTCTGAAAGGGGCTTTATATGGGGGCTAGGGGCAAATATGGACCAAGCCCGATAAAATTTTGTGAATATATTTATATTTACATAATATTTTATTGTGCTGAATTTCATCGCGATATTTGTGTTTATAAGTTAATTTGGGACATTCTAGTAATTTTCTGAAGGGGACTTTGTATGGGGCCCGATCTTTATGAAATTTGGCAGTGTCATTAAGACTTCTATAAAAATTAGTTGTGCCGTATTTTATCGATATATCTGTATATTTAACATAATTATGAGCTCAGAAGCCCTTTTCGGGGGTTCTGTTCTATGGGGGCTAGGTGAAATAATGGACCGATTTTAACCATTTTTAAATTTCATCCAATTATCTTGAAAATTGCGACCTGTACCTTGCGCACAAGGTTTACATGGACAGCCAGCCAACCAGACGGACGGACGGACATAGCTTAATCGACTCAGAAAACGATTCTAAGCCGATTGGTGGGTCTAGGACGAATATTTTTGTATGTTACAAACATCAGCACAAATGCAATATACCCTCCCCACTAAAGTGGTGTAGGGTATAAATACTCAAATGCTATTTATGCAAGTCATCAGCTTCCAATTTCGTCACAATCAAAAGTGCAAAAAAATAAAAAAATTGTCTCCCTGCTAAAAAGTTGTTTGTATGTAATTCTAACTGTTTGTATGTACTTTTAACATTATTACACACATACATATTATTATACAACATAAATACATTGGTTAAATGCATAACAATTTTTTTCCTCATAATTAATGCTTATACAAGCAAAATTACAAAAAAAATTATTCACTGAGCAGAATTTTCTCTGCCATCATTTTTCAATATACATAGCTCTTATGAATGGGGGAGCAGAATTTCTCTGCTACTATTTACTCTTGCTTAGCTCTTATGAATGGGGCAGCAGAATTTCTCTGCCACCATTTGCTCTTGCTTATGAATGGGGAGGCAGAGAAAAGTCTGCCTCCCCATAGGTTCTCAATTTCATAAAAACAATTTCCTCGAAAAAAAAAATCCTCCCAAATGTCTGTCATTAAAAAGTGTGCCAGAATCCGTATAAACATACTACTCATTATCTATATATATAAAAACAAGTAAGAAATTATAGTCGGGCGAGGCCGACCATATAATACCCTACACCTTTGACAAAAATATAATGTGATTTAGTTGCCATAATAAAGCATTTAAGTTGAATTGTACCTTGCCTTAGATATACATACTTAAGCCGTTTATTGTTGAATAAAATTGTGGACATTTAAGTGAAATTTTGATGGGGGCTTTTCATAGGGGCTAGGGTCATATGAGAACCTATTATTATGGAATTCGTGGGGGTCATCAAGTCTTGTATACAACTTGGTTATTGCAGCTTTTTGTCGAGATATGAGTATATTAAACATAATTATGAACTTAAAAGCCCTATTCGGCGGGTTCTGTTGTATGGGAGCTAGGTGAAATAATGGACCGATGTAAACCATTTTCATCTACGGTACCATAAAAGATCATGTGTCAAATTTCATTGAATTATCTCCAAAATTGCGACCTGTAGTTTGATTACAACTTTTAAAAGCCCTATTCGGGAGTTCAGTTGTATGGGGGCTAGGTGAAATAATGGACCGATGGTAACCATTTTCAATAGGCTTCGTCTAGGGTACCATAAAAGATCATGTGCCAAATTTCATTGAATTATCTCCAAAATTGCGACCTGTAGTTTGATTACAAGTTTTAAAAGCCCTATTCGGGGGTTCAGTTGTATGGGGGCTAGGTGAAATAATGGACCGATGTTAACCATTTTCAATAGGCTTCGTCTACGATACCATAAAAGATCATGTGCCAAATTTCAATGAATTATCTCCAAAATTGCGACCTGTAGTTTGATTACAAGTTTTAAAAGCCCTATTCGAGGGGTTCAGTTGTATGGGGGCTAGGTGAAATAATGGACCGATGTTAACCATTTTCAATAGGCTTCGTCTACGATACCATAAAAGATCATGTGCCAAATTTCATTGAATTATCTCCAAAATTGCGACTTGTAGTTTGATTACAAGGATTACAAGCCCTTTTGGGGGGTTCAGTTGTATGGGGGCTAGGTGAAATAATGGACCGATCTTAACCATTTTCAATAGGCTTCGTCCCTGGGACAATAGAAGATCATGTGCCAAATTTCATTGAATTATCTTCAAAATTGCGACCTGTAGTTTGATTACAATGTTTACATGGACGGACGGACAGACGGACAGACGGACGGACAGACGGACGGACATAGCTAAATCGACTCAGAAAATGATTCTGAGCCGATTGGTATACTTTAAGGTGGGTATAGGACCAATATTATTGTGCGTTACAAACATCAGCACAAACCCAATATACCCTCCCCACTAAAGTGGTGTAGGGTATAATGAATGTGTGTTTGTTTGTATGTTTGTATGTTTATATGTTTGTATGTTTGTATGTTTGAACGTTATAGACTACTAAACTGCTTAACCGATTTTATTCAAATTTTCACAGCGTATTCCCGTATGTCTGGAATAGGTAATAGGCTACTTTTTATTTTGAAATTCCAAGTGGGCGAGGAGCCACGCCTATATTAAGAAAATATTGAATCCGTATATTTTAGATAATATAACAGTTAGAGTCCTCAAATTTTGTCGGAGCAACTTTAGTGTCAATATAATTATTTAGGACAAAAAATAGGCGGACTATCATTAGGGGGCGTGGCACCTCCCATATAAATTAAATACAAAAATACGTTTATCTTGGAAACTATTACAGTTAGAATCTTCAAATTTTGCACGAAAATCTTTAACATCCATCTAAACATTTTGGGTAATAAATTGGCGGACTACCCATGAGGGGAGCGGCACCTCCCATATTAATTAAAGACAAAAATTCATTTATCTGGAAAACTAATAGAACTAAATTCTTCAAATTTCGCACGAAGAACTTAAATATTCATCTGAAGATTTTGGAGGAAAAAAAAGCGGACTTTCATCTTCAAATTTTACATGGAGAACTTTGAAATTCATGTGAACATTTAGAGCATAACGGGCGGACTTTCAATGGGTGGCTTGGCAAAACATATATGAATTAAATACAAAATTTCGTGCGTCTTGGAAACTCTTATATTATTCAAATTTTCTATAGATAGATAGAAATTGGCGATAGATAGAAACTGGCGAACTTGCAATAATTTGCTTGACATCTCTCATATGTAACATATAATAAATCTGGTATTTATTTATACATATTCCTTGTAGGGTAGCAAAGCACACTGGGTATAGCTAGTATACAATAAATAATTATTTAAATAAATTGAGTAATTAATTAATTAAATAATTTCTCAATTAATTACTAGACTATAGACTAGAATATAAACTAGACTACACCATTTTTAACTGAATTTGGAAAGATTCCACATGAAGTTGAGAATTTCCATTTAATATTGAGAAAATTCTATTGAAATTATGATTTTCAATTTGATATTGAGAAAATTTCAACTAAAATTACGATTTTCAATTTGAAATTGAGAAAATTCCGAATAAAATTGATAATTTTTAAATAAAGTTGGGAAAAATCTATATGAAATTGAGAATTTCAAATTGATATTGAAAAAATTCCAAATAAATTAAGAATTTCCGTTTTATATTCAGAAAATTCCAATTGAAATTAAGATTTTCAATTTCAAATTGAGAATATTCCAAATTATAATGCGAATTTTCATTTAATATTTAGAAAAGTTCAATTGAAATTGAGAATTTGGAATTTGAATTGAAAAACTTTCCGTTTTATACTGAGAAAATTCAAATTCAAATTAAGATTTTTAATTTCAAATTGAGAATATTCCAAATTATAATGCGAATTTCCATTTAATATTTAGAAAAGTTCAATTGAAATTGAGAATTTGGAATTTAAATTGAGAAAACTTAAATTTAAATTGAGAAAGTTTCAAATGAAATTGAGAAAATTTTAAATGAAATTAAGAAAATTTCAAATGAAATTGAAAACCTTTTATTTATATAACACATTTTGAATATAAACAAGTAAGAAATTATAGTCGGGCGAGACCGACCATATAATACCCTACACCTGTTACAAAAAAATGTGATTTAGTTTTCATAATAAATCATTTAAGTTGAATTGTACCTTGCCCCAGATATACTTAGGCCATTAATTGTTGAATAAAATTGTGGACATTTAAGTCGAATTTTGACGGAGGCTATGGTCAAATGAGACCCTATAATTAAAAAATTCATGAGGGTCATCAAGGCTAGTATAAAACTTGGTTTTGCAGCTTTTTGTCGAGATACGAGTATATTAAACATAATTATGAACTTAAAAGCCCTATTCGGAGGTTCAGTTGTATGGGGGCTAGGTAAAATAATGGACCGATGTTAACCATTTTCAACAGGCTTCGTCTCCGGTAGCAGTTACAAAAAAAAGTGATTTTGTTTTTGTACCTTGCCTCAGATATACTTAAGCCATTTATTGTTGAATAAAATTGTGGACTTTTAAGTCGAATTTTGAAGGGGGCTTTGAATAGGGGCTATGGTCAAATGAGACCCTATAATTAAAAAATGCATGAGGGTCATCAAGGCTAGTATAAAACTTGGTTTTCCAGCTTTTTGTCGAGATACGAGTATATTAAACATAATTATGAACTTAAAAGCCCTATTCGGAGGTTCAGTTATATTGGGGCTAGGTGAAATAGTGGACCGATGTTAACCATTTTCAACAGGTTTCGTCTCCGGTGCCATAAAAGATCGTGTGCCAAATTTCATTGAATTATCTTCAAAATTGCGAGCTGTAGTTTGATTACAAGGTTTACAAGCCCTATTCGGGCTATTCAGTTGTATGATGGCTAGGTGAGATAATGGACCGATGTTAACCATTTTCAATAGACTTCGTCGCTGGTACCATAGAAGATCATGTACCAAATTTCATTAAATTATCTTCAAAATTGCGATCTGTAGTTTGATTACAAGGTTTACATGGACGGACGGACACAGCTAAATCGACTCAGAAAATGATTCTAAGCCGATTGGTATACTTTAAGGTGGGTATAGGAGCAATATTATTGTGCGTTACAAACATCAGCACAAACCCAATATACCCTCCCCACTAAAGTGGTGTAGGGTATAAAAACAAATAATAAAGAAATTCCAATGTTAATCCACCGATTGTCGAGGAACAATGGCTGGTTTATCATGAATACTATGTAGGAATACCACTCAAGCGATATGTGTTGGTAGTCTGAATACGTCAAATTAAAAAAAAAATATTAAAATATGGTCTGAATTTCCCGCTAATTAGGTTAAAAGTTCTGATCCCAGTATAAAGTATAAAAAGTTTCGCAGAATTTTTTGAAATGATTGACAATCATGTTCAAATTTTAAGTTTAAGTTTTTTGTATTGCACTACATATATATGTACATATATATTTATTTGCAAATTAAAACTTTTTCAAAATCATTTGTAATTTTCTCAATTTCATTTGAAAGTTTCCCAAATTCAATTGGAATTTTCTCAATTTCAATTCATTCTCAATTTCAATTGTATTTTTTTAAATTTCAAATGGAAATTCGCATTTTCATTTAGAATATTCTCAATTTGATACTGAAAACCTCAAAGACTATAGACTAGACTAAAGACTAGACTATAGACTAGACTATAGACTAGACTATAGACTAGACTATAGACTAGACTATAGACTAGACTATAGACTAGACTATAGACTAGACTAAAGACAAGACTATAGACTAGACTATAGACTAGATTATAGACTAGATAATAGACTAGACTATAGACTAGACTAAGACTAGACTATAAACTAGAGTATCGACAAGACTATAGACAAGACTATAGACTAGACTATAGAATAGACTATAGACTAGACTATAAACTAGAGGGCCATTTCAAAAATTGTCAAAGAGGTTTTGTACCTTACCCTCTCTGATTTCGATGAAATTCGGTACATATGTACATTTTTCATGTAAATACGGAATTCGAGATTCTCCAAAATTTCTAAATTCGTTACGGTTCAGATTTTATCGAGGTTCAAAGTTCATATTTTTTTCAACAAGCATTAAATTTTACATCGTATATTTTCGTTTTAGTCTCCAATTAAAGCCTATGTCTTGTAGTTCAACAATATTTTATTTAAAATATTATAATTTTAACATAAGGATAATGATATCGAATTATACTTAAGCCATTTATTGTTGAATAAAATTGTGGACATTTAAGTCAAATTTTGAAGGGGGATTTGTATAGGGGCTATGGTCAAATGAGACCCTATGATTATAAAATTCATGAGAGTCATCAAGGCTAGTACAGAACTTGGTTTTGCAGCTTTTTGTCGAGATGCGAGTATATTAAACATAATTATAAATTTAAAATCCCTATTTGCCGGGTTCAGTTGTATCGGGTCTAGGCAGCAAAATAAGCAGCGAGGCACCTCTGGACGTCACCCCAAGTACCTCAAAGGCAGCTCAGGTCCGTATTGGCAAAATGCCGATAAAACCCCCTGTTTCGGGGACTACTAAGGCCACCAAAACCAAGGTAGCAACCCCAGTGCCGGTTATGCACGAGGGAACTGCGAACAAGATTTCGGGTTCTCAAACGGCATCTCCCAATGCCAGCACGGCGAATAGTAAGACCCCCAGGCACGTAACACCAGCAAGAAGGGCCTTCCTACAACGGCGCTCCGCCGCCAAAATTCTAGCGCGCTTAGCTGGCAAGCCAGTTGAGTCGCTAAGTAAATAGGACAAGTCCTCTCTAGAATGGGCTAAGGGAAAATTGGCCGTTCTGGAGAAGAGTCCCCCCCTCACGTCTAAGGACGCGCCTAAACGGCAACGTTCTGAGGAGGAGACTAATCTTCAGGGCCAGCAGCCCGGGACAAAACGTCCGAAACCGTTGCCCCCCAAGCCGCATGACAGGACCTCCGGTGAAGTGGTTGAGAACCAATTCACGCGTGCTGTCATCGACAGGGGTGACATAGATGGCGCTATGTCTCCATCCAGATGGGACATAGTGCGAAAAAAGCTGATGGGGGTGTTCTGGGAAGTTCTTAAACAGAACCCTGGTCCCCCCCCACAGTGTGATGACGGCGGTTGGTTTCACAACAGAGTGAAGCTAATGGCCTGTTCCAACGAGCGCTCAGCTTTGCTCCTGAAGCAGGCTGTGTCGCTGATAAAGGATCCGTGGGAAGGTGCTAAGCTGGAAGTGGTCTCTGTGGACGAGATCCCACGAAGGCCTAGATCCACCGCCATAATTCCTGCGGAACCACATAAAAAGGCAGCGATACTGGAGCTTCTACAGGTTGGCAATCCGGATCTTCCAACTCAAGATTGGAAGGTCGTCAGGGTTTCTCAACCTGTAGGAAGCTCCAGAAGGATTGTTGTGATCCTGAACCAGGAGTCTTTGGCGCCGCTTCGCGAGAAACAAGGGAAGGTCTACTACGGCTTCGAGTCGATCTTCCTCCGTGTCTACCGAGGCGATGACAAGGGACTATTGGAACAGGATGATCCCGATCCTGACCAATCCGCTGCGGATATGTCTTGCGACGAGACTGACCTTTTGCTGAGTCAATCAACTTCTAAGTTGGTTAAGGAGGGGGAAGAGTCAGTTGACGAGGACGATCTCCTTGCCTCTGACAAGGAGGACGCCAACGTCACAGTGTTGCGTAAAGACAAAAAAGGAGATGGTGAGAGTAACCCAAATTAATCTCCACCACTCCAAAGCAGCCTCGGCTGCACTGCTCCTCCGAATGGGTGTAAGTGGGGAGGAGCTCGCCCTAGTCCAGGAACCCTGGATTCACCAAGAAAGGGTGAGTGGACTAGGCATGAAAAGCTTTAAGCTATTGTACGCAAAAGGATCTGGTAAGATTCGATCCTGTATAGTAGCCAAAAGCAGTCTCAACATCTTCATTCTTTCTGATTTCAGTGATGAAGACACCGTAGCAGCCATATGGGAGACCAGTGTAGGTGCTATATTGATTATCTCGGCGTACATGGCTCACGACCACAGCGACCAGCCACCGAACAACCTGGTCTGCAGATCCATAGAGATGGCAAACTCGAAAAGCATGCCGATCATCATGGGGGCTGATGCCAATGCCCATCACACTGTCTGGGGAAGCTCGGACATAAACGCTAGAGGTGAGTCAATCTTTAACTTCATTCTAAGCAATAATCTTGATATTTTAAATACAGGATCCGAACCGACCTTTATTGTTTCAAACAGAAGGGAAGTTCTTGACATTACGCTGGTTAGTTCTATGCATCATGATAGGATAAGGGGATGGAGAGTCTCAAGTGACTGCTCTTTCTCTGACCATCAGTACATCGATTTTGAAATCGTAGTTTACAAAGTGGCCCCAAAGCCCTTTATAAACAGGAGACGAACAGATTGGGAAATGCAAATGGGGCTAATCTCACGTTCACTCCAGGATGTACCGATCATCGAAAACCGATCGGACATAGAAAACGCGGTTGAAACCATAAATCAAGCTTTCAAACACGCGACTTCACTGTCTTGTAAACAGAATATGCACAAAGGCAGATGCAGGCCCCCATGGTGGTCTGCGGACATTGCGAAATCTCGAAAAGAGACGCGCAGACTGTTTAACGAGGCAAAGAAAACAGGAAACTGGATTTCTTACAAGACCTCGGTTAATCGTTTCAAGAACCTGGTAAGAAATGCAAAGCGCAAATCTTGGAAAACCTTCTGTAGCGGCGTGGAAGGTTCTTCTGAGACCAGTCGTCTGCGCAAAATCTTATCATCTACTCCTCCTGTCCCAAGTTTCATTCAGAAACCTTGTGGCAGTTGGACGACCAGTAGCCAAGAAACCTTAGAAGTTTTAATGGCCACTCACTTTCCAGGCTGTCAATCTCCGGAAAACGGGACTGACATGCAGTTTACAGATCTCCCAGCTGATACAGAAATATCCATAAATGAAGATAAAATCAACTGGGCGATAAACAGCTTCGACCCCTACAAATCACCGGGTCCTGACGGTATAATACCTGCGGATTTGCAATACAATGCTGTCCATCTTATGCCTTGGCTAACGCGGATATATGATGCCTGTTTAAAATGGTCTTATATACCCGAACCCTGGACCAAGTGCACAGTGGTCTTCATTCCGAAAGAAGGAAAGACCTCTCACACGAAGCCAAAGGATTTTAGACCAATTAGTCTATCCTCCTTTCTTCTCAAAACTTTGGAAAGGATAATTGATCTGCATCTCAGAATACATATCAAACCTGACCATTTATCAGCATCTCAACATGCCTACATGAAGGGAAAATCTGTTGAGACTGCATTACATTCGCTAGTTTGTCACATTGAAAAGACAATAGCGCAAGGGGAATATACACTGGTTGCCTTCTTGGACATCGAGGGGGCTTTCAACAATGTTCACCCTGGGTCGATAACAACGGCCCTAACTGGTCTGGGTATAAACCAACCAATAACAGCTTTCATCAAGAGATTACTGACTCAACGAATCATTATCTCCGAAATGGGAGCAGCAAATGTCACAAAAGTGGCAAATCGCGGTACCCCACAAGGTGGAGTTCTATCTCCACTTCTGTGGAACCTAGCGTTGAACCCACTTCTTATGGATCTTAGATCTATGGGATTTAAGGTAATAGCATATGCAGACGATGTGTCTGTAGTAGTATCTGGCAAATATCTGGATACTTTATCGCAAAGGATGGAGATTGCACTCAGGACACTCAGTACATGGAGCAACGTCAGTGGCCTTGGTGTTAATCCATCGAAAACGGAACTTGTTCTCTTCACTAAGAAGTACAAGATACCCACCTTCACTCTCCCACGACTGAATGGGATAGAATTGAAGTTATCGGATAGTGCTAAATATCTGGGAGTAATCCTAGATTCAAAACTATCATGGCATTTGAACACTCAATCTAGAGTATCAAAAGCGGCTGCGGCCTTATACTCGTGTAAAAGAGCAATTGGCAAATCATGGGGCATAAACCCCAAGAATACCAAATGGCTCTTCGACATGGTAGTCAAGCCCATACTATTGTACGGTGCACTTGTATGGTGGAAGTCTGTACAAAAGGACTCACACCGCAAACGTTTTGAGGGAATCCTTCGTATATCAGCTCTGTTGATAACGGGGGCTCTCCGCACCACCCCATCAAAGGCTCTCTTTGTCATGATGGGATGGCTACCTATTGATCTAATGGCCCAAGAGGTTGCCCTCAACGCGGCTATTAGACTCAATACAATTGGTATGTGGCATATGATTCAGTCAGGTCACTCCACCATTCTCAATTGTCTAGGAGAAATTCCTGGCAATATCGACTATTGCATCGCCAAACCGTCTTTTGATAGAAGCTTTTCGGTGAATATCCGAGATGACCCAAATGTGATGGAAACAATCCTCCATGATGGATCGTATAAGGTTTTCACTGATGGCTCAAAATCAAACCATGGTGTAGGCGGTGGCTTTTACATAGCACATTCGGGAACGGAAGTATCATTCAAGCTTCCTGACCAATGTAGCGTCCTTCAGGCTGAACTATCAGCCATTAAACGGGCTGCAAACTGGCTCAGGTTTTATCGAATATACGGTGTTAATATTCGAATTTATACCGACAGCCAGGCAGCCCTTAAGGTTCTAAGTGGTGTCTACACGACGTCAAACTTAGTCCTAGAATGCCGGGCATCCCTTAACGAGATGGCGAAACATTCCACAATAGGACTGTATTGGATTCCAGGACATCAGCAAATTCCTGGTAATACCATCGCGGATTCTCTTGCCAAGTTAGGCTCCTCGCTTGCAGGAGAGCATACCGACCCTTTTGTCGGTATACCGCTTTCAACCTGCAAACGCTCGATACGTGAAAAACTATATGAGCTTGCGCAATGCAGATGGTCGACTGAAGCCACCTGTAGACAGGCAAGAATCATGTGGCCATCTTACGACCCACAAAGATCCCAAGCCCTTTTCTACATTCCGAGAGTTAATCTACGGAACTTAACGGCAGTGGTAACTGGCCACTGGCCTTTCGGACTCCATGCAAGAAGACTGAACTTACCCAGTAACGACTTCTGCAGGAGCTGCCAGGATGAAGAGGAAGAAGAGAGTATAACTCACTTCCTCTGTCATTGTCCTGCCCTAGCTGATCACAGAGTGGGTCTGCTAGGTAGCTATTTTCTGCATGACTTATCGGATCTATCGGAGGTTGATATCCGAAAGATAGATTCCTATATTCGTGCGACAAACTGGTTCGGTGGAAACCAGAGTGATTAGGTTGAAGTGTACTAATACGCCGACCGTTCTCTCTCGTTTCAGGTATCACAAAGGGATCAAAATTCTGGACCCAAGTGTGTCCCCAGTGATGACATCGCGAGGACGACCTGCCTACCTAACCTAACCTATCGGGTCTAGGTGAAATAATGGACCGATGTTAACCATTTTCAGTAGGCTTTGTCTCCGGTACCATAGAAGATCATCTACCAAATTTCATTGAATTATCTTCAAAATTGCGACCTGTAGTTTGATTAAAAGGTTTACAAGCCCTATTCGGGGGTTCAGTTGTATGGGGGCTAGATGAGAAAATGGACCGATATTAACCATTTTCAGTAGGCTTCGTCTCCGGTACCATAGAAGATCATCTGCCAAATTTCATTGAATTATCTTCAAAATTGCGACCTGTAGTTTGATTACAAGGTTTACAAGCCCTATTCGGGGGTTCAGTTGTATGGGGGCTAGGTGAAATAATGGACCGATATTAACCATTTTCAATAGGCTTCGTCCCTGGAACAATAGAAGATCATGTGCCAAATTTCATTGGATTATCATCAAAATTGCGACCTGTAGTTAGATTACAAGGTTTACATGGACGGAGAGACGGACGGACGGACGGACAGACGGACATAGCTAAATCGACTCAGAAATTGATTCTAAGCCGATTTGTATACTTTAAGGTGGGTATAGGACCAATATTATTGTGCGTTACAAATATCAGCACAAATCCAATATACCCTCCCCACTAAAGTGGTGTAGGGTATAACAAGTTAGAGTTCTATATTCGGCTGAGCCGAATCTTAAATACCCTCCAATTTTATATTAATACTGTTTTAATTGATCAAATATTTGTAGAAATAAGTTTTCTCATGTCTTAAATAGAAAAGCACCAAGAGTTAGACAGCTTAAATCTGTTACAATTGCAAGATTTATTGAACATTACAAACGCCATTTTCTTTTATATTTTTATAGCGCCCTAAAATATGCTTTAGCGATATTTAATAATTTGCATGTATGCATGTGTGTAAAAGATTTAAGGAAATTCACAAAGAATTAAGGAAATTCACAATTTGATAAGTGCCGGTTCACACAGTGAAACTTTTTTTGGGAAACTTTTGATTTTGTGTGTGAGAGCAAGAGATGATTGATATTTATTTTTCCCTCATACACAAAAATCAAAAGTTTCCCACAATAATCCAACTAGTTAATACGGTTAAAGTGATTTTCGTGGCAGGACCTAGTATGGAAGATATGGCCAATTATAGACCGATCGGAAAAAAATTTCACAGTAACATTTCTGTATATAAGAGCGATACTTGTATTAATTTATTTATTTTATATTGATTTAGGAATTTAGAAATAAGTAACATTTCGGTATATAAGAGCAATACTTGTAATAAATTTTATATGAATATCTTGATTTAGTAATGAGCATTTAAATGATTTTCGGGAGGGAACTTTGTATGGGAGCTATGACCAATTAAGGACCGATCGGAAACAAATTTTTCAGTAATATTTCTGTATATAAGAGCAATACTTGTGCCAAATTTTATAAGGATATCTTAATTTAGTAATGTGTTATGTGCGCTTAAGTGATTTTCGGGAGGGGACCTTGTATGGGAGCTATGACCATTTATGGACCGATCGCAAAAAAATTTACAGTAATATTTCTGTATATAAGAGCATTACTTGTACTAAATTTTATATGGATATCTAAATTAGTAAGGAGTATTTTTAAGTGATTTTCGGGAGGGGACCTTGTATGGGAGCTATGACCAATTATGTACCGATCGGAAAAAAATTCATAGTAATATTTCTGTATATAAGAGCAATACTTGTACAAAATTTTATATGGATATCTTAATTTAGTAATGAGTTATGTGCGTTTAAGTGATTTTCTGGAGCGGACCTTGTATGGGAGCTATGACCAACTATGGACCGATCCTGAACATTTTTTCTCTGAATGAGTTCTATTCACATAAGATTTTACTTGTAAAATTTTGTGAAGCTATCAACCTTCTGACGGAAGTTATTAACAATAAACTCATTTTCCGAGAATATGTACTTTTGTATGGGTGGTATATGAAATTGTGGACCGATTCCGCCAATTTTCAGCAGTAGTCAAGCTCTCGTGTAGAAACGAATGTATGATGATTTTCATGCAATTATATTGTATGGTTTTTCTGAAAATTACATCAGAATGCGTAAAAAAATGCTTATTTTTCGGAGTTGTTTTAAATTTTGATTCATAACTTTTCCCGATGTGAACCGATTTTGGTCATTTTCAATACCAAACTGTCTAGGACAATAGTAAATATTTTGGGTGAATTTCGTTAGTTTTTGTTGCTTCGTGTTGACGTGATAATGTTTTATACAGACAGACAGACGGACGGGCGGACAGACGGGCATAGCTAGATCAACTCAGAATTTCATAAGGTCCAAGAATATATATACTTTGTTGGGTCTCAGATGAATATTTCTTGATGTTACACACTATCACCACTGATGGTGGTGGAGGGTATAAAAATTCAGAATTGGACGATGAGGGGATCTGAAGTAAATCAACTTTTAGTAAAATAATCCATATCATTTCCATACAAATTTAAAAAATTGTAATTTTTTGTTTATGAACAATTTAATTTTGGTTTAAAAATTTTACATTTATTTTTGTGTTCATCTACAAATAAAACTATAAATTTTGAAATTTGTATGGGAATGATGTGGATTATTTTACTAAAAGTTGGTTTACTTCAGATTCCAAATTTTTTATATATTGTTGAGTACACTATAAGCAATCTTATGTGAAGGAGTAAAGAAAATGGATGGTACCTTTTTTGAGATATCCTTGACTAAAAGACGTTGTTTGATGTCATCATCCTCACGTTAAAAATGTAATATTTTAATTAAAATATTGTCGAACTACAAGACATTGGCTTTAATTGGGGACTAAACGATTAAAATTGGATAAATAATTAAGAAAATATACGTCAAATTTAATACTTGTTGAAAAAATTTTAAATCCTACTTTTTTGTTCGAACATTTTTGAAATTACCCTATATATTGTATGTTGTTATCAACCAATTAATAACAAAATAAACAACAAAAATAATAATTATCTTTAATTTACGCAATTGCTTATTTCTATTAAATGTCACAATTACTTTGTCTCAGATATCTATTTTATAAAAAATAAAAGAAAACCAGTAATTTTAGCGACTATTGACATTTTTGTATGAGGTGATAACACTCTTTTTCAGAAAATAAACAAAGAACAGCTGTTATTTGACGCTGTTTGATCTTACATTTGGTTTGCAAGATCCAATAATTATTTTGCCAAAATGATGAAATTATTTGACTTGTGGTGTTCACATTGATGAAACAATGAGAAAATATTTATTTGGCAGCAAATCAATTTGTTTTATGAAAATCATCAACTTCAAAAATATTTATTACAAATATTTTTCAGGTGTGAACGTAGTTTTACACTATAACAACAATATTTTAATGGTGCCAATGTGTTTTTTTAATTAGCGATTTTAGTACACAACATTTCTTCCTGCGCATCACTGTTGTTTATGGGGAATATATTAATCGTTGTTTACGGATCCTGGTTGATCTTCTAAGTGTCTTAGGAGTAGTTGATGTTGTGGGTCTACTGGGCGCATCTGGTGGTGACGGGCGTATTTGAACATGGGATGCTGTAGGCGTTGTGCTAATATTCAATGGCTTTGGTAGTGTCTGACGATCTAATGGTGATGTTCTATGAGGATTAGGAGGTGATGAACTTTGAACAATACAGGGTGACGGTACATGAATGTTTGGTAACGGCTGTGGAGTTCCAGTATTCGAGTAGAGTGTTTGGGTTGAACGGGAAATTGGATTTTGTGTTTCACCTTCTGTTGACATTGTGTTAGTATTATGACTCTCTTGAGATATTGATGTATCTCTGTGAGAGAAATTATATGTTCGCTTTTGGTTTGGATTATATTGATTATTTCTTTCCTTTGAGCAATCTTCTTGTCTCTATTGCTGGCGAATCTTTATTTGGTCAATATGTCATTTATATACTTTCCCTTGGAATTCAATTTCGTAATGCAAGTCTCATATTTTTCTACTCACCACCCCACATAACCACTTATCCATTTTGTTATTGTTTGAGAGGAACCAAATTCTCTGCCCAGCATAGAAAGAACGAAGATTAGAAAATTTTGTCTTCAGAAATTGTTTCTCAGTAATTGTTTGTGAAATATTTTGTGGAAATACCAAATCCAGTCGTGAACGGGGGAACCGGCCCAAAAAGTGCTTAGCTGGCGATTGTCCTGTAGTTGAATGAGGAGCGCGTCTATGCTGGCGAAGAAATTCATTTATATTATCTTTTAATGTCGATTTTGTTTTATACATGGCCTTAAGGGCATTTTTACGGTTTGCACCGAACGCTCGGTCTGGCCGACGGGTGGTAGGGAGCTGTCGGTTTATGGAACTGGACACCTACTCTATCCAAAAAATCCTTAAATTCACGTGATGTAAAATTTGTTCCGTTATCCGAAACGAGAGTGGCCGGAGCACCATATGCTGCAAATAGTTCGTCTAAGAGTGTGTGCCAATCGGTAACAATTTACTTGAAAATGTAAATTTTTGATAGATATGAGATGAATAAAATTTTACTAGCTCATAAGGCTACATACATTTTTGACAAATGAAAAGAAAAATTTTGAAATCCAAAAAATAAAATATTTTATAATTTTAGTTTATAATACATTTGTGATTGTAGAAATTTATTTTAATAATAAAAAAATCAATAAAAGTGTTTCTTTTATTAAAATAAATACAGATTTTCATGTGAAAGTAGTGACAATTGTCAAAGTGTTTTACAATTGTTCCTAGATGACTGTCGATTATAGTATCCTTAGCAATTTTCTCGATTTAATCGGAAGTTGTTGTATTTGCTTAACCATGAACATGTCAAATTCGTCATGAATCCAAAAATCTGTATCGATCGAAAAATTAAGTTGATTTATGGGATTTCTTTTTAAGGCGCGAGAACAGAAGTCGGCATTAGCATTGGCTTTTGTTGGCTTGAAGCTTACATCGAAATCGAAATTCGCCATTCGACTGATACATAATATTGGCAATGACTTGTGAGGGTGAAGGATTTGTGCTAGTGGTTTGTGGTCGGTTATGAGAGTTCAGTGACGGGCATATAAGTACAGGAAAAAATTTTGCACCGCCCATACTATGGACAACGCTTCATGATCCATTTGCGGATACTTTTGTTCGGTTGTTGTAAGAGCGCGGCTTGCGTACGCTATTGGCCTTTCCAGACCGTTCTCCAAGCGATGGGAAAGGACGGCGCCAAGACCAACTTTGCTTGCATCCGCGGCTAGTAGCAAAGGCAGATTTGGATTGTATGACATTAAAACCTCTGACGAAATTAGAGCATTTTTCACATCCATATATGCTTTGTCGCCTTGAGGAGTCCATTCAAATGGCTCCTTTTTAAGCATTTCCCTTAGGGGCTTATTACGCGTAGACAAGTTTGAAATAAATAAAGTGTAGTAAGAAGCCTTTCCAAGGAATAATTGTAGTTCCTCAACAGATGAAGGTATCGGAGCTTCGATTTTATGTCCCAAGAATTCCACAGCGGGAGCGGCAAATATACATTTTGCTTTATTGAGATGCAAGCCGTGTTGCTTGAGTCTGTCCAACGTGTTCTGAAGAGAAATTATAAGTTTTTCAAAATCTGATGGATATATTAATATGTATGTCGTAAAAAAAAACTACAAACATTTGTTAGTCCGAGTAAAACGTGTCCCATACGATGTTGCCAAATCGCAGGTATATTTGCGGCACCGTATACTGCTCTTGTTGGCCTTATTAGTCCATGTGTTGGTGTGTTTAAGCTGAGGGCATGTGCGAATTCTTCATCAATTGTAAGATGTGAGTAGGCATCTGTTAATTCTAGGTGACAAAAAAGTTTTGAATCAATCATTTTATTCAATAACATTTCGGCTTTTGGGATGGGGTGTTCGTCGATTATCATGCGGGGATTTAGGGTTGGTTTATAATTACCTGTGATACGAAATTTTCCGTTCTTTTTAGCTACTACGTGTGTTGGCGACGCCCATTCGGAATAGATAACTTTTTTGTATAATCCCGACTTAATTTTCGCGTCAATTTCTGCTGAATATTCCTCTCTAAGTGCTAAGGGAATTTCTCTCGCTTTAGTAAAAATTGGTGTCGCGTCAGTTTTAAGATGAAGTTTAGCATATCCTGATATTTTAATAACACTTCTTGCAACTTTTGCTGTTGATCGGCACTCAGTGCGGGTGATGGCATTTTTATCGAGTTGATTTGATTGGAGGGTGAAAATAATTCAGACCAATTTATTTCATTTACGAAGTGTCTCTCCACTCTCTTCCGAATAAGGGGTCAAACTCCCCATCTATTACATACAGGTTAAGTTTACGTACTGTTTGACCCATTTTCACTATTACGGGTATTCGACCCAAACAAGGGATTGGATGTCCCGTGTAACTGGAAAATTGTCGTTGTTTTTCTCGGATCCCATTGTGTCTTATATTCTGCAGGTATTTTTTCCCATTGATCCCACAAGGCGCACCTGTGTCCAACTCCATTTTTATTTCGATTCCGTTTATGAACGTGTCAACCATTTCCTTCTTTGCGTTTTTAGTTTTCACTACATTTATAACGTTGTGATCATCCACGGAATCGCAGTCACTGCCCAGTGGCTCTTCTATAATCTAATTAGTTTTCGATAGGCAGACTTTTTAAATATGGCCTTTTTTCCGCAAGTAAAACATCTAGAGTCACGAAATTTACATTGTTTTCGCAGGTGTTTTCCTCCGCATCCGGGACACTCCTTAGTATTTCCAAATGTATGTTGGTTGCGGGTAAAATTTGTATTAAACGTTTTTATACTCTACACCACTTTAGTGGGGAGGGTATATTGGATTTGTGCTGATGTTTGTAACATACAAAAATATTCGTCCTAGACCTTAAAGTATACCAATCGGCTTAGAATCGTTTTCTGAGTCGATTAAGCTATGTCCGTCCGTCTGGCTGGCTGGCTGTCCATGTAAACCTTGTGCGCAAGGTACAGGTCTCAATTTGGCACCCACGTTTTATTTGACCCAAGGACGAAGCCTATTGAAAATGGTTAAAATCGGTCCATTATTTCACCTAGCCCCCATAGAACAGAACCCCCCGAAAAGGGCTTCTGAGCTCATAATTATGTTAAATATACAGATATATCGATAAAATATGGCACAACTAATTTTTATAGAAGTCTTGATGACCCTGCCAAATTTCATAAAGATCGGGCCCCATTTGACCCTAGCTTCAGAAAATTACTTGAATGTCCCAAATTAACTTATAAACACAAATATCGCGATGAAATTCAGCACAATAAAATATTATGTAAATATAAATATATTCACAAAATTTTATCGGGCTTGGTCCATATTTGCCCCTAGCCCCCATATAAAGCCTCTTTCAGAAAATTAGTTTTTCATCCATAAATTGCTTAAATGTATCGGAACAAGGGAATATTGAAGATAAATGCTTTATTATGAAAAATAAATCACATTTAATATTCATAACTGGTGTAGGGTATCATATGGTCGGCCACGCCCGACTATACTTTCTTACTTGTTTTCTTTACTTCTACCGGTGTATAACCTAACTTATTCGTTTGCTCCACATAATCATCCGGTGCCGTTTTCACTGTAGATGTTGTTTGGTGAGTTTCTTCTAGTGTGTGTGCAATTTCATATGCCTCCCTAAATGTACCGGGTTTTTTTTAAATAATTTCATCACAAGATAATCGAGACTCTATACCAAATATTAATTGTTCGATGAGCATACGGTCTATAAACTCTCCGTACTCACAATGTACAGCAGCTTGCTTCAATCGAAGTGCAAAATTAGCAATAGATTCATCCCTGTGTTGTGTTACTTGCCTAAATTTTACACTTTCAGCATATTTATTTCTTTTTTTCCCAAAATATCCAATTAAAATTTTCTTAATTTCCTCACACGTACAAGTTTCAGGTTCTTTGGGGTGAATAAGAAATTTTAAAGCTTCATTTAGGTGCATACCCATATGAACACGTGCATATCTATGGTGGTCGCTGTTTGGTATTTTACTGTGGTTAAGTGCCAAGTCAAAACGCTCGAAGTAACTCTCAACTGATGACGTTTCTGTTTGATTGTATTCACCAATATTGAAAGGCGGGGGTTTTGGTGATATATCTGTCGAGTCTGTGTTTTCATCTCTAGGTTGTTGTATTTGTGTCATAGCCGAGACAGCTGCCTGTGTAGCCTGTGAGACAGCCTGCCGTAAGGCATCGGCAAACATTAACGTGATTTCTATTTTCTCGACTTGGTCCAGCGGCATTTTGAAACACACAAGGAAATCACTTCTGACACCACTTTTATGTCTCTTACATGTGTGCGGAATTAAACAATTACTTTAATAATTCAATTTAATTTTTAATTCTTCAATTCAATAATACTTTTACAAAACGTGTTTCTTATAGTAACGCGAAGTTATTGGCTTACACTATAACAACAATATTTCTAAGTATGGAGTAGGGTTCTATAAATCGACTTTAGAATAATCGAACAAACGACTTTTTGTCGAAAAGTCGAAGTCGACTATTTTGTTCCAAAAAAGTCAATAACTCGAATATCGTCTGTGAAAAAAGTCGAAAAGTCGACTTTGTTAACAAAAGTCGAAAAGTCTGAAAATCGAAAAGTCCAATAAAGTCGAAGAAAGTCGAAAAAGTAGAAAAAAGCCGAAAAGTCGAAAAAAGTCGAAAACTCGAAAATTGTAGAAAAAAGTCAAAAATAGACAAAAATTTTAAAAAAGTGGAAAAAAGTCAAAAACTCTTAAATAGTCGGAAAAACTCGAAAAAAGTCAAAAAAATTGTCGAAAAAAAGTCGGAAATAGTCAAAAAGTCAAAAAAATCGAACAGTCGAAAAAGTCGAAAAGTCAAAAAAAGTCGAAAAGTCGACTATTTATAAAATACTTAAAGTCGAAAAGTCTAAAAGTCGACTTTTAATTAAATGAAAAAAGTCGAAAAGTCGAAAAATCGACTTTTCATAAAATGCAAAAAGTCGACTTTTAACTAAATGAAAAAAGTCGAAAAGTCGACTTTTCGTTTCAACTATAGAACCCTAGTATGGAGGATAACAAAGTTTAAAATACAGTTAGCGGTTTACTCGTAAGTTTTATTATAGTTTTCCATCAAAGATGTAAACTAATGGTAGTAAATCATTTGGATTTACACTTCGAGAAAAATACCGCACACAAAATCAAAAGTTTCTCAACTAATGTTTTCCAGTGTGAACCAGGTCTAAACATTCAAGATTTTACAAAGGGCATTTAAAAGAAAATTGAGAAAAAGGCATGCCTTAAAAGTCGCATCCTAAAACAGGACTTAATGTAAACATTTAAGATTTTACAAATTTGAGAAAAAATCAGAGGGAAAAAATTTCATGTAAATGTGGACTAAATTTAAGAATGTATTATCATGTCAAGTTAAAAATATCGTATTTAAAAATATAAAAAAATTATAAAATTTAAATTTATTCTTTGAAAGGTTTCTTAAAATATTTTGTACATATTTTATCTATAAACATTTTATAAACACGTCTGTTGGCCTTTAAAATTAACAACATTTATTTTCCCAGTAAATACTTGTTTCCATCTTACTTTGTTATTCGCCCTATTCTGCATTTCAATTCGAATCGAAAATTTCCCCGTTTCGCAACTTTGTTATTCTGTATTTCGATTCGAAGCTCCGTCACTGAAGCAACAACTTACAAAAACGTAGTTACGATCGTAATGCGGAATACACGCAATCGTAAAGCATTGAAATAAATGGTATTGCTTCTTCTTTTGCTTACGATTCCATTTTTTGTTGGAATACCTATTTTCGATCGTAGCGTAACTGACTGCGGAAACGTAATCGAAATGCAGAATAGGGGTAACTGTTTTATACCAATCGTGTAAACACAAAGAATATAAACTTTTATTCCCTTTTGTGTCATACGGATAGAATTTCATATTACTTCATTAGACTTTACATACGTAAAGTGTGATTGTGTAAAGGCCCCTTAAGGCTCAGTTAGTCTGAAACTTCCGTAACGTTTCGTTCTGTGACGTTCCGTTGGCTATATATGTGTAGTTACTTTCTACGTAAAAACGTAGCAGCTGTTTTTAAGAATAAGCAAAAAAGGAACTCTGATTTGTTGTGTCAAAAATCAGAGTTAATTTTCTTTCTTAGTGTTTAAAGATTAAGTAATATAAATTAATTAATATTGTTATATAATTAATAAAAAGAAAACATTTTTATTTTCTTTCTTGGCCCTGTTTTAGATTGTGACTTTTCAGGCATGCCTTTTTCTCAATTTTCTTTTAAATGCCCTTCGTAAAATCTTGAATATTTACATTGTGACTTTTAAGGCATACCTGCTAATGAGTGTGAGAGTTGCCATATTTATAATTCTTAATGTATTTATTTAAATATTTTATAAACGAATTAATTTCTTAAATGTTTAAATATTTATTAAATTAAATATTGTGTTATTTTTTTAAGTAGTTATTTTATTATCTTATAAAAAACATTACTAAAATACTTTAAATTACATTTTTGTTTACCATTAGCTGTAAGCTTTTGATCTTTTTGTAGTAATTTATTTTTTATTAAACAAATAATTTCATTTTAATATGCTAACATTTGAAAAAATCAATTACTTTCGAATAAAAAAATACATTATTGGAAGTGGCAAAACTTCACATATGTGATAGTAATCGCACACGATCTTTATGCTGTGAGAGCAGAATAGAAATAAAGCAACTACCAAAATTATGAAAGTGTGACAAAAGCAATGTCGAAAAAACCCTTCAATATACGTTTCGTGCCTGTTTTGCAACACTCTTTTCTTCTTTCCCCCTTTGCCCACTTTGTCCCAGACTCAAAAGACATAGTCCTCTTTTACATTGAGACTTTTTCCCCCTGGGCTTTTCTCAATTTTCTTTTAAATGCCCTTCGTAAAATCTTGAATGTTTACATTGAGACTTTTAAGGCATGCCTGCTTTTTGAAATTATGATTGTAAGAGTTGCCATTTCTTATAATTCTTAATTTATTGTTTTAAATATTTTTTAAATCAATAAATCTATTTCTTTAATATTTGTTATATTAAATATTGTTTTAATTATTTAAGTAAATATTTATATAAAAAAATTTATGAAAAAATACTATAAAATACATATTTTTGCTACTATTAGCTGTATGTTTCAGTTCTTCTCATAGTTATTTATTTTTTATTAAAGATATATTAACATTTTAATACTCATAACATTTGAAAAAATAAATAATTTTTAAATTGATTGAAATATGTAAAAAATTGAATTATTGCAAATGGCAACACTAATTCGTGTGTGAGAGTAGTCGCACACGATCTTTACGCTGTGAGAGCAGAATTGAAATAAAGCAACTAGCAAAATCACGAACATGAAGGAAAAGCAATGTCGAAAAAACCCCTTAAATTACGATTCGTGCGTGTCTTGCTACTTCCCTTGCTACTTCCCTTTCTTCTTTCCCCCCTTTACCTACAAACTCGACACCCTTGCATGCTCACCCCTGAGAAAAAGTCTCAATGTAAAAGTGGAAATAGTCTGAAACAGGCCTTGGTCTTTTCTTTTTGGCGTTTATGTTGAAAGTAATATCAACTTTTATATTTTTCATTTTCGATTTTTTTAATTTTAAACTTCATCACATTTAATATGATACCTTTTTTAATAAATATTTACTAATTTAAGAAGTACATTAATTTATGTGTTTAATTTTAAAGTATTTCAATTAATCATAATAATTAAAATTTTCTGATGTACATAATTTTTAAAACTTTAACATCACTGTTTTTTTCTTGTTTAAATTTTTTTCTTATTTTATGTCAGCTGTTTACAGCTGTTACTTAACGTCGCGGATTGAATTCTATTTTCTACAGGTTCATAATTAAAAGAACGTAATTTAAAAACAATAAAAAAGACACGGCTTGATGAGGTGTAATTATCAAATGCGCTTTATTAATTAAAAATTGTTCCTTATATACTAATTTACATATTGATTAACTAAAGTGTGTTTTGTTTCCGTTCTTAAATTGGGTACAAAACAAACTTATATGGATTTTTGCAATTTATTAAAAAACAATAATTGCACAATATTAATAATTTAGTAATTGCTGAAAAACAATTTTAAACAAAATAATTATTGGGAAAAATGTCTGTAAATAAATTTGGTAACAAATTTATTTAAAAAAATAAAATGTAATGTTAACAAGTAAGAATTTTATATTCGGTTATGCCGAATCGTATATACCCACCGTCAAATCACTGCCATATAAATACACTTTGATTTTTGAATATTTTATTATTATACAGTATCTCACATAAATATTCGAATTTTTATTTTTTATGAATTACTGTGTTATTTTACGATGCTGCTTTAAAAATAACAATAATAATATTTAAAATTTTTAATGAAATTTTATTAATTTTTATTATTTTTATGAAATACAAGAAAAAAGTAATGAGTTTAATGGTTTCCAAGAAAAGGGAAAAAACCAAAAAGGGACATTTCAGGTACTGCGCAAAAATATTCCAATTTTTTCTAAGAACTTTTTTTAGAATCCATGAACACGTGTTTTATACCCATTAATTAACCAATTATTCAGGTAGTGGTTATATGGAATGTTTAACATTATATTTTTTGGAAAATTGCATAATTATGTTGTAAATTCTTCCTGTGTAATCGCTTAAAATTTTCAAAGAAAAACAGTTGATCAATTCAAATTAAAAAATTAATTTATATCTGTATAATCAAGGTCGATAAATTAAATACATATTGGAAATGTTTGATAGATTCCCATCGACAATATATTTTGTCATTACACGCATGGAACAAAGAATTCCATCGAGTATTTACCATTATCAAGTCGTCCAAAACTGCCAATACAGGACGACAGAGAAATACTGAGGAAATACGGAAGGAACCTTCATCTATCAGCTCCAAAAATTAACAACGAACTCAGGACAGTCATGTGAATAAAAATTCGTGTCGAAATTGTGTGCAAAGTACTCGGGAGCAATAATTTGCATGGTCAAGTACTAAGGTGGAAACTGCTCATATCGAAGTTAATCGATGTTAAGTGTCTTGACTCCGCAAATAAACTCATAAGTTAGAATATTGGATTCTGGAAGGAGGTTATCTTCGACGTTGAGAACAAATATGTATAATATTTTTGGCTCAGATGGTCGTCAAATGATATGGCGAAAGCTTGGAGATGCCTTGGAATTATCTAACTTAAAAACCAAGTTGCTCTGTCATATTTTGGGGTTCTGCGTTGGACTGCTAAAATTTGTGTTGGACTGCTAAAATTTATTATTGTAATTATAGACTAGAAGGTCCACTTGTCAATTTTAGAGCAGAATTTGCATGCTAGTACCACCAAAATCGGGCTACAACCCATTCAATTTATTTTTCAACAGAAAAACGTTCCAAAATACACCACCTGGTACGTGAAAATGTTGATCATTTACAACACTAAGTATCTTCTTTCACCAAATTTTCAATGGAGTTAATGTCTGGACTTAAACTCCATTGAAAATTTGTGGTTATATTTACAAGAAAAACTTTTAAATCACTCATTATCCTCCAAAGCTACCATACGGTTGCTTTGCATGAAGAATGGGATATAATAACGCCAGAACTATTCCATAAATTGGTAGAAACGATCCCTGGTACGTGAAAATGTTGATCATTTACAACACAAAGTATCTTCTTTCACCAAATTTTCAATGGAGTTAATGTCTCGACTTAAACTCCATTAAAAATTTGTGGTTATATTTACAAGAAAAACTTTTAAATCACTCATTATACTCCAAAGCTACCATACGGTTGCTTTGCATGAAGAATGGGATATAATAACGCCAGAACTATTCCATAAATTGGTAGAAACGATCCCACGTCGCTTGGAAGTTGTTTTTAAAAACAAAGGCTACTATACAAAATATTAATTTCATTTTAATCATTTATTTTTACTTCATAATGCTAATCTAAATATGATGTATACAAAAAATTCGAATACTTTTGTGAAGCTATTTTTTGCACTTTTTTAAAAAAAGGTAAATTAGTTTAAGTAAATAATTTTTGTTTAATTTTTTAAAATGTGATATAAAATTTAAGGACTGTCTGGACTACATAATAAATTTATTTATTTATTTTTTCCACAAAATTTATTATAAAATGATGTCTGTTTTCATAATACATTAAATTCGAATACTTATGAGAGACACTGTATATCGATATTAACGAGAACATCAGGGTAATATTTGAAAGAGGTCCATTAATGGGGGTTTAACTATTGCGGTGCTCTTTCGAATTAATAGTATTAATTTATATGGGAAGTAGGGTTATTTATACATATATATATGGATTAATTCTCATAAAAGTCGGTACGAAGATTTCAGTTCCTTATTTATTTCAAATTTCATAGATCTATTTGTATTTTTAAGCCAGTAATGAGCATTAATGAGCATTCTTAAAGGTACTCTTATACGGGGTTATGGTTAATTACGGAGCGATCCTCATAAAATATGGTAGAAAAAATGTCCGTCCGTCCATCTGTCCGTCCGTTACGATCGATCCATTATTTCACCTAGCCCCCATACAACTGAACCTCCGAATAGGGCTTTTAAGTTCATAATTATGTTTAATATACTCGTATCTTGACAAAAAGCTGCAAAACCAAGTTTTATACTAGCCTTGATGACCCTCATGAATTTTTTAATTATAGGGTCTCATTTGACCATAGCCTTCTTCAAAATTCGACTTAAATGTCCACAATTTTATTCAACAATAAATGGCCTAAGTATATCTGGGGCAAGGTACAATTCAACTTAAATGCTTTATTATGAAAACTAAATCACATTTTTTTGTAACAGGTGTAGGGTATTATATGGTCGGCCTCGCCCGACTATAATTTATTACTTGTTTTTATATTATATTGGTTCGTGTTAGAGGAATAATGGGAGACATTATAACACCCCTACCGTTGGCTTGAGGCTCCGACGAAACATTAAATATTTCTTTTGGTCTTAACACATATATAATTATTGGGATAATAATGCATAAAATAATTATTATATCAATATTAAAACTTATAGTTTTTGTTTTCTTATCATGATACAGTATATTGTTTAGGTTTTCGTCATACTTTATTTGTTTAAGATATATTGTTTCTAATATTAAATCATTAATAGTTACATTTTCATTATTTTTAAATTTCGTTATAATGTTTGGAAGGATTAGTAAAATTTTTGTTTTTAGTTATTATTTTACAATTCTCAAATTTTATCAAAAAGGTTCCTTTTATTATACCCTACACCACTTTAGTGGGGAGGGTATATTGGGTTTGTGCTGATGTTTGTAACGCACAATAATATTGGTCCTATACCCCCCTTAAAGTATACCAATCGAATCATTTTCTGAGTCGATTTGTCTGTCCGTCCGTCCATGTAAACCTTGTAATCAAGCTACAGGTCGCAATTTTGAAGATAATTCAATGAAATTTGGTACATGATCTTCTATTGTCACAGGGACGAAAAAAATGAAAATGGTTAAGATCGGTCCATTATTTCACCTAGCCCCCATACAACTGAACCTCCGAATAGGGCTTGTAAACCTTGTAATCAAACTACAGGTCGCAATTTTAAAGATAATTCAATGAAATTTGGCACACGATATTCTATGGTATCAGAAAAGAAGCCTATTAAAAATGGTTAACATAGGTCCATTATTTCACCTAGCCCCCATACAACTGAACCCCCGCTTGTAAACCTTATAATCAAACTACAGGTCGCAATTTTGAAGATAATTCAATGAAATTTGCACATGGTATTCTATGGTACCGAAGACGAAGCCTATTGAAAATGGTTAACGTCGGTCGATTATTTCACCTAGCCCCCATACAACTGAACCCGCCGAATAAGGCTCTTAAATTCATAATTATGTTTAATATACTCGTATCCCGACAAAAAGCTGCAAAACCAAGTTCTCTACTAGCCTTGATGACCCTCAAAAATTTTATAGTTATAGGGTCTCATTTGACCATAACCCCTATACAAAGCCCCCTTCAAAATTTGACTTAAAAGTCCACAATTTTATTCAACAATAAATGGCTTAAGTATATCTGAGGCAAGGTACAATTCAACTTAAATGCTTTATTGTGAAAACTAAATCACATTTTAATTTTGTGTGTAGAGTATTATATGGTCGGCCTAGCCCTACTATAATTTCTTACTTGTTTGTAGTTTATTATTGTTATTACAGTTATGGTTAACATTATGTAAAAACCAAGTTGCTCTGTCATATTTTGGGGTTCTGCGTTGGACTGCTAAAATTTGTGTTGGACTGCTAAAATTTATTATTGTAATTATAGACTAGAAGGTCCACTTGTCAATTTTAGAGCAGAATTTGCATGCTAGTACCACCAAAATCGGGCTACAACCCATTCAATTTATTTTTCAACAGAAAAACGTTCCAAAATACACCACCTGGTACGTGAAAATGTTGATCATTTACAACACTAAGTATCTTCTTTCACCAAATTTTCAATGGAGTTAATGTCTGGACTTAAACTCCATTGAAAATTTGTGGTTATATTTACAAGAAAAACTTTTAAATCACTCATTATCCTCCAAAGCTACCATACGGTTGCTTTGCATGAAGAATGGGATATAATAACGCCAGAACTATTCCATAAATTGGTAGAAACGATCCCTGGTACGTGAAAATGTTGATCATTTACAACACAAAGTATCTTCTTTCACCAAATTTTCAATGGAGTTAATGTCTCGACTTAAACTCCATTAAAAATTTGTGGTTATATTTACAAGAAAAACTTTTAAATCACTCATTATACTCCAAAGCTACCATACGGTTGCTTTGCATGAAGAATGGGATATAATAACGCCAGAACTATTCCATAAATTGGTAGAAACGATCCCACGTCGCTTGGAAGTTGTTTTTAAAAACAAAGGCTACTATACAAAATATTAATTTCATTTTAATCATTTATTTTTACTTCATAATGCTAATCTAAATATGATGTATACAAAAAATTCGAATACTTTTGTGAAGCTATTTTTTGCACTTTTTTAAAAAAAGGTAAATTAGTTTAAGTAAATAATTTTTGTTTAATTTTTTAAAATGTGATATAAAATTTAAGGACTGTCTGGACTACATAATAAATTTATTTATTTATTTTTTCCACAAAATTTATTATAAAATGATGTCTGTTTTCATAATACATTAAATTCGAATACTTATGAGAGACACTGTATATCGATATTAACGAGAACATCAGGGTAATATTTGAAAGAGGTCCATTAATGGGGGTTTAACTATTGCGGTGCTCTTTCGAATTAATAGTATTAATTTATATGGGAAGTAGGGTTATTTATACATATATATATGGATTAATTCTCATAAAAGTCGGTACGAAGATTTCAGTTCCTTATTTATTTCAAATTTCATAGATCTATTTGTATTTTTAAGCCAGTAATGAGCATTAATGAGCATTCTTAAAGGTACTCTTATACGGGGTTATGGTTAATTACGGAGCGATCCTCATAAAATATGGTAGAAAAAATGTCCGTCCGTCCATCTGTCCGTCCGTTACGATCGATCCATTATTTCACCTAGCCCCCATACAACTGAACCTCCGAATAGGGCTTTTAAGTTCATAATTATGTTTAATATACTCGTATCTTGACAAAAAGCTGCAAAACCAAGTTTTATACTAGGCTTGATGACCCTCATGAATTTTTTAATTATAGGGTCTCATTTGACCATAGCCTTCTTCAAAATTCGACTTAAATGTCCACAATTTTATTCAACAATAAATGGCCTAAGTATATCTGGGGCAAGGTACAATTCAACTTAAATGCTTTATTATGAAAACTAAATCACATTTTTTTGTAACAGGTGTAGGGTATTATATGGTCGGCCTCGCCCGACTATAATTTATTACTTGTTTTTATATTATATTGGTTCGTGTTAGAGGAATAATGGGAGACATTATAACACCCCTACCGTTGGCTTGAGGCTCCGACGAAACATTAAATATTTCTTTTGGTCTTAACACATATATAATTATTGGGATAATAATGCATAAAATAATTATTATATCAATATTAAAACTTATAGTTTTTGTTTTCTTATCATGATACAGTATATTGTTTAGGTTTTCGTCATACTTTATTTGTTTAAGATATATTGTTTCTAATATTAAATCATTAATAGTTACATTTTCATTATTTTTAAATTTCGTTATAATGTTTGGAAGGATTAGTAAAATTTTTGTTTTTAGTTATTATTTTACAATTCTCAAATTTTATCAAAAAGGTTCCTTTTATTATACCCTACACCACTTTAGTGGGGAGGGTATATTGGGTTTGTGCTGATGTTTGTAACGCACAATAATATTGGTCCTATACCCCCCTTAAAGTATACCAATCGAATCATTTTCTGAGTCGATTTGTCTGTCCGTCCGTCCATGTAAACCTTGTAATCAAGCTACAGGTCGCAATTTTGAAGATAATTCAATGAAATTTGGTACATGATCTTCTATTGTCACAGGGACGAAAAAAATGAAAATGGTTAAGATCGGTCCATTATTTCACCTAGCCCCCATACAACTGAACCTCCGAATAGGGCTTGTAAACCTTGTAATCAAACTACAGGTCGCAATTTTAAAGATAATTCAATGAAATTTGGCACACGATATTCTATGGTATCAGAAAAGAAGCCTATTAAAAATGGTTAACATAGGTCCATTATTTCACCTAGCCCCCATACAACTGAACCCCCGCTTGTAAACCTTATAATCAAACTACAGGTCGCAATTTTGAAGATAATTCAATGAAATTTGCACATGGTATTCTATGGTACCGAAGACGAAGCCTATTGAAAATGGTTAACGTCGGTCGATTATTTCACCTAGCCCCCATACAACTGAACCCGCCGAATAAGGCTCTTAAATTCATAATTATGTTTAATATACTCGTATCCCGACAAAAAGCTGCAAAACCAAGTTCTCTACTAGCCTTGATGACCCTCAAAAATTTTATAGTTATAGGGTCTCATTTGACCATAACCCCTATACAAAGCCCCCTTCAAAATTTGACTTAAAAGTCCACAATTTTATTCAACAATAAATGGCTTAAGTATATCTGAGGCAAGGTACAATTCAACTTAAATGCTTTATTGTGAAAACTAAATCACATTTTAATTTTGTGTGTAGAGTATTATATGGTCGGCCTAGCCCTACTATAATTTCTTACTTGTTTGTAGTTTATTATTGTTATTACAGTTATGGTTAACATTTTGTTCATAATTTTTATACCCTCCACCACCATCAGTGGTGATAGAGGGTATAATAAGTTTGTCATTCGGTGTGTAACAACAAGAAATATTCATCTGAGACCCAACAAATATTCATTGTTAACCTAAGCAGTTTGGTATTGAAAATCAGCAAAATCGGTTCACAACGTTAAAAGTTATGAGTAATAATTTCAGACTACCTCTATAAAATTACGGGTTTTTTCGTAATTCTTAAGTCGTTTTCTCAGAAACTACAAAAGATAATTCGATGAATTTTATCGCACATTATTTTTTTACTCAGGGATTAATTATGTTGAAAATCAAAATAATTGATCCAAAATTTCCCATAGCCCCCATATCAAGGTATATATTCCCAGAAATTAGTTTATTATTAATAACTCCCTCAAATATATCGGTATCAACACAAAATTTTGTACATACAAATATAATATGAACAGAAATCATACTACCAACGTAGATCTCAGTCGGTCCACAATTGGTCATAGCTCTCATATAAGGTCCACTGCCGAAAATCACATTAACGCACATATTTCATTGACAAATAAAGCTATTGTGATAAAATTCGAGTTAAATATGTTTTGTGTACATACAAATCATTCTACGAAGTTTTTTCGGATCGGTCCATTATTGGTCATAGCTCCCATATAAGGCCCACTTCCGAAAATCACTTAAAAGCATATATTTCATTGTCAAATAAAGCTATCTTAATAAATTTCAACACAAATATGTTTTGTCTAAATATGAATCACTCTATGAAATTTTTTCCGTATAGGCCCACAATTGGTCATAGCTCCCATATAAGGTCAACTTCCGAAAATCACTTAAACGCATATATTTCATTGAATTCTCAAGCTATAGAGATAAAATTAAACTTGAATATGTTTTGTATACATACAAATCATTCTACCAAATTTTTTACGGATCGGTCCACTATTGGTCATAGCTCCCATATAAGGCCCACTTCCGAAAATCACTTAAAAGCACATATTTCATTGTCAAATAATGCTATCTTGATAAAATTCGACACAAATATGTTTTGTCTAAATATGAATCACTCTACGAAACTTTTTCCGGATGGGCCCATAATTGGTCATAGCTCCCATATAAGGTCCACTTCCGAAAATCACTTAAACGCATATATTTCATTGAATTCTAAAGCTATAGGGATAAAATTCGAATATCTTTTGTGTACATATAAATCACTCTACCACTTTTTCCCGGATCGGTCCATTATTGGTCATAGCTCCCATATAAGGCCCACTTCCGAAAATCACTTAAACGTACATATTTCATTGTCAAATAAAGTTATCTTGATAAAATTCGACACAAATATGTTTTGTCTTTATATGAATCACTCTACGAAATTTTTTCCGGATAAGCTCCCGTATAAGGTCCACTTACGAAAATCACTTAGACGCATATATTTCATTGAATAATGAAGCTATCGGGACAAAGTACGACTTGAATATGTTTTGTGAGCATATAAATATTTCTACCAAATTCTTTCCGAATCGGTCCATATTTTGAAATAGCTCCTACATAAGGTCCACTTCAAAAAATCACTTAAACGCACATATTTCATTATCAAATAAAGACATTTTGATAAAATTCGACACAAATATGTTTCGTGTACATATATTATCGGATAGGCCCGTAATTGGTCATACCTCCAATATAAAGTCCACTTCCGAAAATCACCTAAACGCACATATTTCATTAATTAATAAATCTATTGGAGTAAAATTCGACTTGAAATTTTTTCCTTATCGGTCCTTAATTGGTCACAACTCCCATATAAGAACCATTTCCGAAAATTACTTTGCACATTGATAATCAAAGTTATCGGGATAAAATTTGACATAAATGTGTACTTTGTATATATAAATCATTCTACGGAAATTTTTCCAGATCTGTCCATAAGTTGTCTTAACTCCATATAACATAAAAGGTTAATTCGTTATTAAATGATTATATCCGGATAAAATTCGACATGATTATGTTCTGTGTATAGATAAATCATTCTATTAAAATGGACCTAATCAAAATTAGTTCGACATATGCATAAATGTTAGTATCCTCAATACGGAAACAAAAATTTTGTCAAGTTATCTAAAAATTATATAATTAAATGGGTTTTAATAAAAAGTAACTTGCTGGTGGAGGGTATTTAAGATTCGGCATAGCCGAATATAGCACTCTAACTTGTTAAATATTAATAACCCTGGAAGTATTTCTGATACATCTTCGGTTTCAAAATTGTTTATTAAATTCTAAACTATTCTGTAAACACTTATTTTCAATTCTAATCAAATTTTTCTCCAAATTATCTTTAAAAATTAATTGATAAATATTCTTGTTATGATCAATAAGTGCTGTATATGTTTCTAAAGCTAGTGTTTTATTTTTAGGATCTGGAATCGGTTCGAAAGTTATTTTACTAAGTATGTTCTTTGAATATAATGGTATCTTAAAAATTAAAAATATATTTCCATCATGTAATGCTACGAATGTTTTTATACTAACGTAACGTAAAAGTCTGTTATAAGGTCCATTTCTTTTGGGGTCAAAATGTCTGACGGAATAATTCCTAATTTACTTGAAAATACCACTTGTTCTATCATTATTAATTTGGTAAATGTGTTGCATGAACAATACTTCGTCCTCTAATGTTGCTATTTTATTTTGAAAAATGTTCTCAAATTGGTTTAAGTATTTTCCCACATGAATTTGTTGTATGTTGATATGGTCTGTTATGTTTTTGATCTGATCCGAAAAAAAGTTATTTACTTGAGTCAAGTTATCTATAGTGTTGGTTAAGAGCCCATTATTTTCATAAAGTTGTTTTAATGAATAATTTATATGTTCCTCGTCTTCGCTATCCATTGTTCCTGTTATAATTTCCAAACCTTTTCCTAACAAATTACCTAGTCCTCGTTTTCTTCTAAATTGTGGGCTTAAGTTAACAATTTTGGCTTTAAGTATCGCAAAGTTTTTGTCAACAGTGTCCAGTAGTGTTTTTGTATCTGTCGTGGTTGTTTTAAGTATTGTTACATTGTCAGCTATTAATCTAAGGGTTTCCTCGTACATGCTAATATTAATAATGTGTATTATCTTAGAATATGTTTCTATTGTTCTAATTTCATCCAGTTTGATTGGGATTTATCCATTATTGTGTGTCAAGTCTTGAATATGTAAGTATTGTGCATTAGTTGTCATGATTAATGTAAGTATTATGATCCAAGTCGTTATCTGAAAATAAATTATTTTGTAGATATTATAGTTGGGTTATTTCTGTCTTGAAATTTTTTCTAGGTTTAACATGGGTTTTGTAATATTTGTGTCCAGTTTTTACAGTTTGTAAGTGGTCGTTATCTATCTTATTTGCGTTAGGTAGGTAGGTACCTACCTACCTACCTAACGCCTACCTAGGTAGGTAGGTAGGTAGGTACCTACCCTACCTTATTTGCGTTAACTTTACTATATTTTGTGTGGTTCTTACCACCTCTTATCTTCTTAATATAATTGTTCCGTCTTCTAATTCCATATCCTTTCTAGATTCATTCAATTTCTGTATATATTTCTACTTTTTCTGGTTTATTAGGTCGGGAATTTCCTTATATTTTTACATAATAAAACAATAATAAGGTAGAATCAGTAGAAAAGTACGTTCTCAATTTTACATGCCTTGAATTGTCACAAAAAAGAAAATTAAAAAATATAAAGAAAAACATCAAATAAAAATTATTGAAAAATTTTTGTTAAGAAAATAAAATTGAATAATTTGAATCAAAAAGATTGTAAAACCAATAAAAATCAAAAACAGGATACAGAAGTGTGGAATGCTGTTTGCGTGTGCCGTTCAAGAATCATTTCATGGTATTTTTCGTGGTTTTCATTTGAAGATTTTTAAGTTTTTCTCTTTATAGTTCTTTTTTGTTTGACTTTACAAGGCAGAGAATTGACAACTCTCCCTACTGATTCTACCTTTCTATGGTTGTATCATGATATTTTTATACCCACCATCAAAAAAGATGGGGGGTATATTGATTTTGTCATTCCGTTTGTAACACATCGAAATATTGGTCATAGACCCACAAAAGTATATATATTCTGGGTCCTCATTAAATTCTAAGACGATCTAGCCATGTCTGTCCGTCCGTCCGTCTGTCTGTCTGTTGAAAGCACGATAGAGTCCGAATGGAAAGAGCTAGAGGGTTGAAATTTCACATAAGTATTTCTTATAGGTAAGGTTTGTTTGGTATTGAAAATGGGCAATATCGGTCCACGTTTTCGGATAGCCCCCATACAAGTGGCCCCTCGAAAAGCAGCTTTAACAGCCATAACTTGTTTAAAAAAAAAACGAATATAGCGATGAAATTCGACATAAGTAAGTTTCTTGTTATCCAAAATCACTATGCAAAATTTTATGAGGATCGGTCCATAATTGACCCTACCCCCCCATATAAGGTCCCCTTCAGAAAATGACTTTAACGCTCAATACTGGCTTAAAAATACTAGTATATAGATGAAATTCGATATAAGTAAGTTTCATACGAGTCAAAAATCTATCTAAAAAATTTTATAAGGATCGGTCCATGATTGACCCTACCCCCCATATAAGGTCCCCTTCAGAAAATGACTGCAACGCTCATTAATGACTTAAAAATACGAGTGTAGCGATAAAATTCGACACAAATAAATTTGATATGAACCAAATTCTATCTACAAAATTTTATGAGGATCGACCCATAATTGACCCTACTCCCCTATTTAAGGTCCCCTTCAGAAAATTACTTTAACGCTTATAACTGGCCTAAAAAGTATATAGATGAAATTAGATATAAGTAAGTTTCATTCGAGTCAAACGAGGCTTGATGGTGGGTATATAAGATTCGGCATAGCCGAATATAACACTCTTACTTGTTCTTCATGTATTTTACCATTTAGGAAATCAATCGGCTTAATACCTGTATTGCTGTGTATTGTATTATTGTAGAAGCCTATTGTCATTTGTCTTCCATTGTTTCGTCTTTATTTCTGCTATCGTGCCTTAGTAACCGTATTTGTTCATTAATGGTATTGTGTAGTCGTTCGATGTCTGCGTTTGATGTGTGATTACTGTTAGAGGTATAATGGATTTATATGTTTTCGTCCTTTAAGAACTGTTGCATTGGTATAGCCTTGAATCCGATTTCATTGTCTACTATAAGTTTGTTTATTTTTCCGTATGTGTTAATTATTTGTAATAATTTGGAATTGAACTCTGTCCAATTCCTTCCATTTATCTGGAATGATGGTGCGAATTAAGAAAATTTGTCAATTGCTGTCATAAAAAGTTTCTTCTCTAAAGTGTAAAATACGTCTATGTGTATAATTTCGCTAGGGTTAGATGGAGTTTCCGTATTTTTAAATGGTATCTTTGGAGGTTTCCTATCATATTTTTCCACGTTACACACTTCACAGTTGTTTATGAACTGTGTAATTCTTTCTTTCAAATGCGGGTTGTATATGCGAGTTATCAATTCCTTATATACTGCTTGAATACCTCGGTGATTTTTTATCAAGATGTTCCTTTTTTATTTTTTCTGTATGATGAAACATCTTATGATCTTAAAATTTTGATTATTTGCGAATAATTCGTCAAACGTTGTTTTGAAAATTGGATAAAACTCTTCTTCAATTAAAATAGCAAATACAATGATTTTTGAGTAATGTAATAGCGGTCTCACGGTCCAGTTCCTTCATATAAATATTTTTTCTTCTATTTCCAAAAATTGTTTTGTTTCTAATCCTTAGTGATCCTGATGTTGCCTTTGTTATAATAACCTGATATTTAAATATGTTGATTGGTGATGATATTTCCCTTATAGTTACATTACTGGATTCTAATGCATTTATGCTTACAGATTCTGGTTCAATCCTAGATAAGGCATCGGCATTGCCATTTTTAGTTCCCTTATTGTATTTTATTTTATAGTCAAATTTCGATAATTTTAATCTCCATCTTACAAGTTTGGAGTTGGGTTTATTTCTTGAAAAAAGCCAAGTTAACGGCTTATGATCTATTTCTATAAGAAATTTGCGTCCGAAAAGATATGGCCTAAAATATTTTGTAGCCCATATAATGGCCAATAATTCTTTTTCTATTGTACTACAATTTATTTCATGTGTGTTGAGGATACGACTAGCGAAACATATTGGGTGGTTGTCCTGTGAAAGAATAGCTCCTTGTGCATAGTTACTGGCATCAGTAGTGAGCGTGAATGTTTTTGTGAAACCAGGATATGCTAGTATTGGGTCATTAATTAGTAAAGTTTTAAGGGTTATTGAATAATCTTTGATATATTTCCTGTAATAGAAAGTAAGGCCAAGATATTGTTTAATTTGTTTAGTATTTTTTGGAATAGGGAAATTTTTAATGCACTCAACTTTCTTTAGGTTTGTCTTAATCCCTTCTGGCGTTATTATATGACCTAAAAATCTTTCTCAAGATATTCAGATTTATCTAATTGAATTTTCAAGTTTACATCCTTTAAACGGTCAAAAATAAGTTTAATAGAATTCATATGCTCCTGCAGTGATGTGGAAAATATGATTATGTCTAAGTAAGCTAGACAGATTTTATTGATGTATTCTCTAAGAACATTATTCATTAATCTTTGGAATGTTGCTGGAGATGTCTTCAGTCCAAAAGGCATTCTCAAAAATTCATAATGTCCTCCTTCTACATTGAAAGCAGTTTTATGAATATACTCTTCATCAATTTCATACCTGTATGATTTGCTAAATATAGGAACGTTGTTTGTCGTCCTGATCTTGTGTTTTATAGCGGATGTAAATGAAAGTCCGTCATTTTCTTGCTTGGTAGAAAAGATCATGGTACTTATTTATCATTGCTAACAATTGTAATTTTTCTTCAGCATTTAAGTGTTCTACTCGAATATGATCATTAATATATCTAAAATCTGACGCAAAATTAATTTCCATTTCCAAGGTTTCCGTTTTTATTATTCCATTTTCATTTAATTCCCTAATATAGTTTCCTCGTCGTCCTTATTGGGTTTCCTGTTCATCTTCGCTTTTAACAAGAAGAGGTAATGTGTTTCTTCCTATATAAGTAAATCGTTTCCTATAAGTCCGTCATAATATTCATGAAATTTAGTTATATAAAATTCCATTGTGTCAATTCCTCTACCGAATTCCTTTTCTTTTTCATTAATATTTATTTGGTGTTGCAATGTTTTTATAGGGATAGGGTAAACTTTCTGTATCCATTTAAGATGACATATATTTGGATTCACCCAGCAAAATATTTGCTTACAAATACACTAGAAAAATCACCAGAACTCATCGAGTAAAGTGCTTACAATTCTACTAGAAAAAGTACTTATTTTTGTTTGAGATGTTCCAAAAGTAAGTCAATATTATTTGGTTGGAAATAAGTTGTTTTTTAGTAGAGTTATTTATAGAATATTTATGAAAAAATAAAAATAAAAAGTCGACACAGACTGGGGTTGAACTCAGTATCTTCCGTCTACCAGTTGAATGCTACTCTTACTACACCACTGCTTTGTTGTTTTATTGTGCGTCAAATAATAGTTTTCACACACAAATACTATTTTATTTTCTGTTTGTCTAAAAATAGACATTTGATATCGTGTGCACAAAAAAAGGAAAAAAACAGAAAAACTAACTGTTTTATTTTTGTTTGTTTCTTTATTTTGATTTATTTTAGACTTTGCCTACAAAGTAAGTCATTAATGAAGTACTTAATGGTAATCATTGTAAGCAAAGATTTTGCTGGGCAGAATAATAATTAGTATCACTTTTATATATGGTAGTTCCTTGAGGCAGAAAATCGAAAATTTTCACTTTGAGGATGATTGCGATTAATTGGTGTCTCAATGTTATTTACGTCCATGGGTTCAGGTCGAGGGAAATAGTTGTCACTTTGTATATTTTGTCTGAAAGGATTCCAGTTATTTTGTTGTTGATTTTGTCCGTTATGATTAAAGTTCCGATAGTCTCTTCCTTTCCAATTACTTGAGATGTTTTGAATGTCATTCCGATAATGATTTCCAAGAATGATAAACTAAAGATTACGTCGCCAGGCGAACATAATTAAAACTTTCTGCGCATATAGGAGCTCTGACGTCACACAATCTGTGTTCCTATGGGTAAACAATTTTCAGCTATAAATATAACAGTGGGACAATTTATTATTTTTATTTAAAGATTAATAGATAGTAATCATTCCTTTCATAAATTTACTTATTTATTGCAATTTTTTTGTAAAAAAAATATTTAATAATATTTTAAATACTAAAAAGCAAAAAAAAAAAAAATATATTTAAAAATAGCACAATGTAAATTTTTTTTCGCAATTTTTCACTCGTTCTTTTGAATATTAATATTGATTACATTTGTCCACTGCTCACACCATGTTTATGTTTTTCCTCTAAATTTTGTTTTCGTTTTTCTAAGTTCTGGATCATTTTACCGCACTTCACTACACTTATTTATCATTTTATATTTTTTAACGTTATATTTTAATAAATTTAAGGAGAAATTCTTTATATTTTTCAAGAACTGATGTAATATTTTTATTAAACTGTAAAAGCAAATTAAATTGCAGGGTTACCAACTTTTATAATATACATTAGAGTTTTTCAAGAAATTGTAATTTCTACACATGAAACATATTTGGAAATATTTCGTTTGATGATGTGCCGTACGCAGCTTGGAATAGTATTTCCATTTCTACTTCAAGGGTCTGGGGGTTCCTACATGTTAGAATTGTACGCATAGGTTCGGGAATCTTTTCCTTAAAAGCAGTTTTCATGTTATTTCTGGCACATTTATTTGCCGCTGGTCCGGAACCGATTGTCATAATTGTTTTATTGTTGAGACTTCTATGTCGTTGCTTTATTTCATTATAAAATTCTACAATGTTAGTTTTGAAAGTTGTACCTTTTAGTTTATCGAACAGTTCCGCAAGTCCACATCTGACCCCGAAATTATTAAGTAGTACCGTCTTTATATCTGCCCATGATTGTACTTGGCAATTGATCTCTATAACTTCTCTTACCTTTCCAGTAAGTCTGCTTTTAATTATATCTGAGAAAAGTAATTGTGAAGGTTCGTCGTAAACAGTAAGTATAGGATAGACCCTATCTATCAAGTTAATAAAGGTTTGTAAATCACGATAATCACCGCTAAATTCCGGAATTTGGTTTAAATATTCTAATGGGTCAATCCTAACTGATTTTCTTCCTGATTTTGTGTTATTCCTGATTTTATCAATAAGTGTTAACTGTCTTAAGAGTCCTCTTAAACTGCCCCTATCTTTTTCATTTACAATGTACAATTCAATGAGAAATTCGATTTCCTTTTTGAATTCTTCTATAATTTTCTTATATTAAATTGATATTTTAATTTCTTCCTCTTGGTTGTCTCTTTATGTTGGTTCCCCTTTATCCCGTCTATGCAATGTTGTAAGTAAGCTGATTGTTGATTTGAGCCTTCCTTCACTATTAAACTTTTTATCCAAGCTGATCCAAGCTTGTATGAAGGAAAAAAAATTTTATCCGACAGGCCCTTCCCCCCTCTGGAATTGTTCTATGGCCTCTAAAACTATGTCATGCAAAAAATTAGGCTGATAGAATAACGTTAACAGGTGCCGCAACGGCTCGGAAAATACGGATGGCAAATTTGACAGTCGTATGGCTCTCTTCATTTTTTAAAATTATAGTGAAAAATTAAATTGAATAAATAGTGAAAAATTAAAAAGGATAGTGACAAATTAAATTGAATTGAAAGAACTGAAAAAGTAAAAATATAAATATAATTATAAATGTGAAAAAATAGCTTGTGAAAAATTTAATATAATTAAAACAAAATGCTGAGCTGGCCGTGGAAAAATGGGATGTCTTTTACAGGAAAGAAGTACCTGAGGGAACTTTATTTGTAATAGGTATCGACCAGAAATCTATGGCTAGTCTTGCCAAGAATAAAGGTAGGGCTTACTTCGCCTCTAAAGCTGTCATATTCAAAATTGTTAAGGTGCCGATTGCAATGGCTATTACAACAAGCTTCGAAAAGGACACTAAAATACCTAAGACAGCATCAGTAGCAACTACTGATAATGTTAAGGTGTCAAATCCTAAAAGCGAGGAAGCTACTACTAACTCGCCAAAAGAAGGTGCAGCTGCCCTTTCCAAAATTGGGGTGGCGCCGATTGAAAGGGATGTCAAAACCGACCCCGATAAGGACACCAAAACACCTAAGACGGTACCCAAAGCATAATTAGCAAGTACTGGTAATTTTGAGGAGTCAAATCCTAAAAGCGAGGAGGAAATCACTCACTCGCCAGAAGACGGGGAAAGTGTCGATTAAAAAGACTGCTCTTTCTACGCCTGATAAGGACACCGCAGTGCCATGTACCCACTGCATCAATAGTCACTTCAGGTTACCCGGAGGAGTCAAATCCAACGAGCGGGGATGTGATCACTAACTCGCTGGAAGACAATTTAAATGGATAACAATGATTGAGGTTATCCAAATAAACCTCCATCGGAGCGAAAAAGCTATCAACTAATTGGACAATGTTCGGTTCCTTACTAAAGAACCGTTTATGTCAGAACACTTTTCAATGTCGAAATAAAGAAGACATAGACGCCAAAGTAGAAATGCTCACAAGTGCCTTGGTTGAATCGTTCGAGGACAGTTGCCCTCTGCGAAAATCTGCCCAGGAGAAACCCTGGGTAACCGGGGAGATCCGCAACCTTGGTAAGACTCTTCGCAAACTATTTAACCGGGCACGGCGTAAAAAGACCGCAATATACTGCGATGAGTATCGTAGTAAACTTGGTGAATATAAGAAAATTGTTCGTAAAGCCAAACGAGACTCCTGGAAACTTTTCTGTGAACAGGTAGACTCTTACAGATGGAGGCGGGACTGGTTTCCGTACATCTGTTTCAGATATTTACTTCATGCTTGAAATTCACATACACCCCCATTAAATGCCAGAATGCAAGGGTAATATTTATACCTAAACCAGGGAAACCTAGCTATTCGACACCTAAGTCTTATCGACCGATAAGTCTTACGTCATTCCTACTTAAAACCTTGGAACGGATAGTCTATAATATGATTAAAAGCAGTATACCCGACAAAGACCTAAAATTTAAGCAGCATGCTTATGTAAAGGGACGATCGGTGGAAACCGCTTCAAACGAAGTTGTCCACTACTCCTTTGATAGTAAACTATATACACTGGCGGTATGTATTGACATCGAAGGCGCTTTCAATAACGTGCACACTTATACTCTTATCCAATCCCTAGGCCAGTTTTATGTTGACCGGGTGCTCCGTAACTGGATCAACTACATGCTAAGGAACAGATGGATAAGCTGCGAGATGTACGATATAACTATCAGGAAAAAGGTATTTCGCGGTATACCACAGGGTGGCATTTTGTCACCTTTACTCTGGGTTACCACGATTAATAGCCTCCTAAGGACCCTAACCTAGAAAGGACTTAGACCTGTCTGCTATGCAGACGATGTCGTAATACTTTTAAAGGGAAAGGATCCAAATTACTTGTGTAGAAGAGCTGAGGAGGCTCTGAATACGGCCTTGAGCTGGGCTCAACCGAGAGGCCTCAATGTTAACCCGGGGAAGACGGAAATCTGTCTTTTCACAAGAAAGACAAAAATTTCTACGTATAATGAACCTTGCTTCCTGGGCAAGAAGATACCAGTCACAGACAAAGTTAAGTACTTAGGTGTAATCCTCGACTGGAAATTAAAATGGAGATACCACATAGAGGATAGGATCAACAAGGCACATCGGTGCTGGGCGATATGTAGGAGAACTATAGGCATGGAATGGGGTCTTAGTCCTACTATGACAAATTGGCTTTATAAAAGTGTAATTAGACCAATTCTAGCTTATGCTTCAATAATCTGGTGGACTGCTTTGGACAAAAAGTGTAATATCAAACTACTACAGGGAGTTCAGCGTACATGCTGCTTGGGTATAAGTGGTGCCATGTGTACTACTTCAACCAAGGCTCCGGAAACGCTGCTAGATATTCCACCCATTGAAACATATATAAGATATGAGGCGGCGCTTACAGCCGAACGGCTCTTTACTTTAGGCGAACTGGCCGAAAACGGTTATAGGACACGTCATCAATGTATACTGGACACATTGGAATGTTATACACATTCATCGGACGTGCCTGATCGCATACCAGACACAGAATATGTCGGAAACTTTGAAACGCTAATCGCAGATAGAATGTCTTGGTCAAGCGGAACATTAGAGCAACTACCAGTAGGAATCCGTTGCTACACGAATGGCTCTAAATTAGGGGACAAAGTGGGCCTGGGGTTCTATATTGAAGACCCAGAAACAGAAATATACCACCGTTTACCTAATCATAACACAAGCTTCCAGGCAGAAGTACGAGCAATAACGGAATGTGTAAATTGGATTATAATAAATATGGCGCCCACAGGGCTTAATATATTTACCGACAGCCAGAAGGCAATTAGTGCGATATCAGGTGATAGAATTAAATCTAAGACCGTATTGGATTGTAAGAAAGCTTTAACTGAATACTCTCCCAGAGGTAAGGTTCACATCATATGGGTACCAGGCCACTCGGGAGCAGTCGGCAACGAAAGGGCGAATGTAATAGCTTTAAAGGGAAGGGAGCTCGATGTAGTTAACCTGACAAACGCAAAACCATTCGACGCAACAAAAGCTGAATTAAAAATATGGATGAGAGAATCCCATAAGGCCTCTTGGAATAATGAAACTGTGGGTAGAACCACAAAGATTCTATGGGCTGACCCTGATGAGAGCGAGACGGGTAATCTCCTCAAAATGAGCAAGTCTGAGGTTAGTATGATGGTACGTATTCTGAGTGGACACACATCTATACAAAATTGGACGTGCGGATTCAGACGAATGTAAAGCATGTGGAGAGGACAGTGAAACTCTGGAGCACTTTCTTTGCCATTGGCAGGCATTCGTCGAGTAGATCCAAGTATCTTGGAAGTGATGTTATTCCGGAAATAACATTCTTAACCAACACCGATTGGAAGATTCTTAGGAATTACGTCCAAATATATATATATTTATATATATATATATATATATATATTAGGCTTCACGCCATACTTTTGAAATTGTGATATCATACCTTTTATGACAGTTTTTGGAACAGCGCTAATATTGGCGTAATTATTTTGTTAAAATTTCAACTCCTTCATCTGCATATCTGCGGCCAAAATACCGATTTTGGGCGACATTTTTTATAGTCCGAAAACTGCTGTACATATTTCAAATCTGACTTTAGTATACTATTCTACAGGAAAATTTAAGATATATAAACTTAATTTGACAGAATTTAGATGCACTATAAATGCATAAGAGCAAAAGAAAAAATGCAATATAAAAAAAAAATTCAAAAACCTGATTTTATCATTCGTAAATATAATATTCAATGCCCTTAAAAAAATAGTGTTAAAATTTTTAATTTATTGTAATCCCTTTAAGAGTTATGATAGTTATAATGTTGGCTTGTAGTTTAATAATTTCCCATCAAACAATGGTGTTTTTCATCATCATCTCCGAATTTAATAAAACTCCATCGAATTAATGTTCCATATATAACTTGTATAATGACAAATCTTGGGCCTTATAACTTTCGTGGTTTTCGAAATATAGCGTTGTAAAGTTTAAAATCTGAAAATTTAAAGTCTCATCACATCTAAAGGGTTAATGATAAAATTTTTGTTTTTGCACCATTTGTCTCAGCAAAAAGCATACTTTGATTATGCACAAAGAAAAACATTTTTTGAAATATTTTTTGAAAAAAGTGCATCTTTGATAATACTAAATGCACTTTTGAAGCATTATAAAAGTGTGAAATTAAGCTCATTCTTATTGATTTTTCCTATAAAATCAATTATTAGAGCATGATTTCCTATAAATTCTACAGTTTCTGCTCTGTAAAAAATGTCGCTCAAAATCAGTGGTTTCCGCCTCAGATATGCAGAGGAAGGAGTTCGAATTTTGAAAAAATTATTACAGCATAGTAATCACTGATACAAAAACATTCTAAAAATATATATATATATATATATATATATATATATATATATATATATATATATATATATATATATATATATATATATATATTTAGTTTAAAGTTTAAATCGCAGGTACAGCTAAACTGTAAGATATATGGATCTAATTTTTTTACCGTTTAATAGCCGTATCTATTGTCCATAAATCCCCATGAGATCTTCTAAAAATTTTGAAATTAGTTAAACAAAGTTTCAAAAAAACTGAAATTGGAGATTTGAAACGGCCGTTGAAAAAGTCTAACTTTTTTGACCGTAGCTGACAACAAGTTCGCGTTATCATATACGGACAAAAACTTTTATTCGAGTAATTATAAATATATTTTAAGTAAGAAAATGTTTTTCTTAGAATATATCTCAAAAATAAGTATGTACATTTTTTTGTCACATTTCGAATTTATGTGCTGTGAGACACGTCCATGGCCTGGGGAATTTCCAACCAATTTTTGTGTTTTATATCTTTCTGAAATGCTTATTCTGTGCGCATTGCGATTCCTTTACAATAATGTGCAAGGTTTAGTATATATATATATATATATATATATATATATATATATATATATATATATATTTAGTTTAAAGTTTAAATCGCAGGTACAGCTAAACTGTAAGATATATGGATCTAATTTTTTTACCGTTTAATAGCCGTATCTATTGTCCATATATATATATATATATATATATATATATATATATTTATATATATATATATATATATATATATATATATATATATATATATATATATATATATATATATATGTATATATATATATATATATATATATATATATTTAGAATGTTTTTGTATCAGTGATTACTATGCTGTAATAATTTTTTCAAAATTCGAACTCCTTCCTCTGCATATCTGAGGCGGAAACCACTGATTTTGAGCGACATTTTTTACAGAGCAGAAACTGTAGAATTTATAGGAAATCATGCTCTAATAATTGATTTTATAGGAAAAATCAATAAGAATGAGCTTAATTTCACACTTTTATAATGCTTCAAAAGTGCATTTAGTATTATCAAAGATGCACTTTTTTCAAAAAATATTTCAAAAAATGTTTTTCTTTGTGCATAATCAAAGTATGCTTTTTGCTGAGACAAATGGTGCAAAAACAAAAATTTTATCATTAACCCTTTAGATGTGATGAGACTTTAAATTTTCAGATTTTAAACTTTACATCGCTATATTTCGAAAACCACGAAAGTTATAAGGCCCAAGATTTGTCATTATACAAGTTATATATGGAACATTAATTCGATGGAGTTTTATTAAATTCGGAGATGATGATGAAAAACACCATTGTTTGATGGGAAATTATTAAACTACAAGCCAACATTATAACTATCATAACTCTTAAAGGGATTACAATAAATTAAAAATTTTAACACTATTTTTTTAAGGGCATTGAATATTATATTTACGAATGATAAAATCAGGTTTTTGAATTTTTTTTTTATATTGCATTTTTTCTTTTGCTCTTATGCATTTATAGTGCATCTAAATTCTGTCAAATTAAGTTTATATATCTTAAATTTTCCTGTAGAATAGTATACTAAAGTCAGATTTGAAATATGTATAGCAGTTTTCGGACTATAAAAAATGTCGCCCAAAATCGGTATTTTGGCCGCAGATATGCAGATGAAGGAGTTGAAATTTTAACAAAATAATTACGCCAATATTAGCGCTGTTCCAAAAACTGTCATAAAAGGTATGATATCACAATTTCAAAAGTATTGCGTAAAGCCTAATATATATATAAATATATATATATATATATATATATATATATATATATATATATATATATATATATATATATATATATATATATATATATATATATATATATCTATATATATATATATATATATATATATATATATACACAATATCGGGCCTGTTGTGCTCTCCAATTCAAGAAAAAAAAAATTGTTCACTGAATGTATTATTTTTCCATGTTCAGAAACTCAGTTTCCTGGACGTAATTCCTAAGAATCTTCCAATCGGTGTTGGTTAAGAATGTTATTTCCGGAATAACATCACTTCCAAGATACTTGGATCTAACTTCGACGAATGCCTGCCAATGGCAAAGAAAGTGCTCCAGAGTTTCACTGTCCTCTCCACATGCTTTACATTCGTCTGAATCCGCACGTCCAATTTTGTATAGATGTGTGTCCACTCAGAATACGTACCATCATACTAACCTCAGACTTGCTCATTTTGAGGAGATTACCCGTCTCGCTCTCATCAGGGTCAGCCCATAGAATCTTTGTGGTTCTACCCACCGTTTCATTATTCCAAGAGGCCTTATGGGATTCTCTCATCCATATTTTTAATTCAGCTTTTGTTGCGTCGAATGGTTTTGCGTTTGTCAGGTTAACTACATCGAGCTCCCTTCCCTTTAAAGCTATTACATTCGCCTTTTCGTTGCCGACTGCTCCCGAGTGGCCTGGTATCTGGTATCTTCTTGCCCAGGAAGCAAGGTTCATTATACGTAGAAATTTTTGTCTTTCTTGTGAAAAGACAGATTTCCGTCTTCCCCGGGTTAACATTGAGGCCTCTCGGTTGAGCCCAGCTCAAGGCCGTATTCAGAGCCTCCTCAGCTCTTCTACACAAGTAATTTGGATCCTTTCCCTTTAAAAGTATTACGACATCGTCTGCATAGCAGACAGGTCTAAGTCCTTTCTAGGTTAGGGTCCTTAGGAGGCTATTAATCGTGGTAACCCAGAGTAAAGGTGACAAAATGCCACCCTGTGGTATACCGCGAAATACCTTTTTCCTGATAGTTATATCGTACATCTCGCAGCTTATCCATCTGTTCCTTAGCATGTAGTTGATCCAGTTACGGAGCACCCGGTCAACATAAAACTGGCCTAGGGATTGGATAAGAGTATAAGTGTGCACGTTATTGAAAGCGCCTTCGATGTCAATACATACCGCCAGTGTATATAGTTTACTATCAAAGGAGTAGTGGACAACTTCGTTTGAAGCGGTTTCCACCGATCGTCCCTTTACATAAGCATGCTGCTTAAATTTTAGGTCTTTGTCGGGTATACTGCTTTTCACCATATTATAGACTATCCGTTCCAAGGTTTTAAGTAGGAATGACGTAAGACTTATCGGTCGATAAGACTTAGGTGTCGAATAGCTAGGTTTCCCTGGTTTAGGTATAAATATTACCCTTGCATTCTGGCATTTAATGGGGGTGTATGTGAATTTCAAGCATGAAGTAAATATCTGAAACAGATGTACGGAAACCAGTCCCGCCTCCATCTGTAAGAGTCTACCTGTTCACAGAAAAGTTTCCAGGAGTCTCGTTTGGCTTTACGAACAATTTTCTTATATTCACCAAGTTTACTACGATACTCATCGCAGTATATTGCGGTCTTTTTACGCCGTGCCCGGTTAAATAGTTTGCGAAGAGTCTTACCAAGGTTGCGGATCTCCCCGGTTACCCAGGGTTTCTCCTGGGCAGATTTTCGCAGAGGGCAACTGTCCTCGAACGATTCAACCAAGGCACTTGTGAGCATTTCTACTTTGGCGTCTATGTCTTCTTTATTTCGACATTGAAAAGTGTTCTGACATAAACGGTTCTTTAGTAAGGAACCGAACATTGTCCAATTAGTTGATAGCTTTTTCGCTCCGATGGAGGTTTATTTGGATAACCTCAATCATTGTTATCCATTTAAATTGTCTTCCAGCGAGTTAGTGATCACATCCCCGCTCGTTGGATTTGACTCCTCCGGGTAACCTGAAGTGACTATTGATGCAGTGGGTACATGGCACTGCGGTGTCCTTATCAGGCGTAGAAAGAGCAGTCTTTTTAATCGACACTTTCCCCGTCTTCTGGCGAGTGAGTGATTTCCTCCTCGCTTTTAGGATTTGACTCCTCAAAATTACCAGTACTTGCTAATTATGCTTTGGGTACCGTCTTAGGTGTTTTGGTGTCCTTATCGGGGTCGGTTTTGACATCCCTTTCAATCGGCGCCACCCCAATTTTGGAAAGGGCAGCTGCACCTTCTTTTGGCGAGTTAGTAGTAGCTTCCTCGCTTTTAGGATTTGACACCTTAACGTTATCAGTAGTTGCTACTGATGCTGTCTTAGGTATTTTAGTGTCCTTTTCGAAGCTTGTTGTAATAGCCATTGCAATCGGCACCTTAACAATTTTGAATATGACAGCTTTAGAGGCGAAGTAAGCCCTACCTTTATTCTTGGCAAGACTAGCCATAGATTTCTGGTCGATACCTATTACAAATAAAGTTCCCTCAGGTACTTCTTTCCTGTAAAAGACATCCCATTTTTCCACGGCCAGCTCAGCATTTTGTTTTAATTATATTAAATTTTTCACAAGCTATTTTTTCACATTTATAATTATATTTATATTTTTACTTTTTCAGTTCTTTCAATTCAATTTAATTTGTCACTATCCTTTTTAATTTTTCACTATTTATTCAATTTAATTTTTCACTATAATTTTAAAAAATGAAGAGAGCCATACGACTGTCAAATTTTCCATCCGTATTTTCTCGCAATGTGTGATGATTTCCACGGTGTATTCAGTACACCCTGATGATTTCGTTATATATTGCGTTTAGACGATCCCATCCGTTCTCGTCTGAAGGGCCCTTAAAATCTACTCAAAATATAATAGTTTTTAGTGATACATCTCTGTCTAAATAATACTAAAAAATACGACGCTACACAAGATAAAAGAGAAAAACAAACAAAAAATTAAAATGTCTACAAAATTTTTATAAATTGAAAAAAAAAAACATAAATGAAAAGTAAATCTAAAATAAAAGGTAATGTTATATTTAAATATAAATTTTTTCATTATAAAGAAAATTTTAATAAATATCCCATTCTTAATTCTTATTTTTCACATCACACACTTTTTCGAGGAATATTAGAAAAAATTAAATCTTCCTAAATAATAGTAAGTATAAACGGTCTAGATTTTAAAAGAAATTTACAAGATTTCGTGTATGTGTAAATGGGGTATAAGGGAAATTTAGAAATTCGTTAAAATTCTGATAAAGTATAAGAATTATTTTAGAAAATTTCTGACATTAGACATGTCTGAACAAATTGTTAACTGGGAATGGACTATCAACCGGAGATGGTGTGTTCGAATCCTGTGTCGGCATTTTTTTTTTTTTGTAAAAAAAAACTGTAAAATAAATAAACAAAAAATAGAAAGTTGCTTTTTTATTTTTAACTTTAATGTTGTAAAATTAAGAGCAGAAATGCTACGTGAGTTTTTTGTAATCAATATATATTTTTTTAACAATAAAATGTTAAGGTCCAAACACATACAATACTTTTCGTCGAACTACTACTGACAGCCCGTGTTTAATGTATATATTTATATGAGAGCGGTCCCATTCAATACGTCAAACTTGTGCACAAAGCACAAAAGTTAAAAAATATTCAACTTTGGCGTAGAAAAAGTGGAGAATGAGAAAATTAGAACAACTCTGTCAAAATTATTGTTTGTTTTTTGTTGTGTTTAATTGTGATTTGTGTGTGTAAGAACACAATTTTTAAACTGTTGTTTAAATATTTTTTATATTATTAAAAAATATTTTTTTCATACGTTTCAATGTCGGATTTGACATTGCTTTTTTACGTTGCGTAGCTGTCAGTCGCAGTTGGACGCAAAGTATTGAAATGTGTTTGAGCCTTTAGCCATTTAATTCGGCTTCAAATATTTTTTATTTTATTTATTATACCGTTCATCTACTACAAGACTACACTGAAAATAATCCATGCTTAACTTTACGTAAAAAAAAATACTTTTTTCGTAATATTTATGAAAATTTAATATTATTATTAAATTATTATTAATATTATTATTAATATTATTATTAATATTATTATTAATATTATTATTAATATTAAATTTTTTAAAAATGCGAAAACCTATCTTTTTCTGTATATATCACAAGAAACTTTGTTTTATTTTACAAAAATAATCCGTGCCTAATATACGCGAAAAATGTCGTACATTGTACGAAATGCTTCGTGGTTTCGCAAGACGAAATTCTTTCGTAATATATACGAAATTGTACGAAATATTTTAATATAATGCAAATAATTTTATATAATTAAAAAAAAAAATTGTTTATTTTACGATTTTTTTTAATTATATGAATATGTTAGTTCATTTAATAATATTTTTGTAAATTTAGAAAAAAAAAAATTGCGAATTAACAGAGTAACAGAACAGACATTAACAGATATTTCAATATTGAAATATTTTCACAATAATATTTATTATTTGTATTTTAAACACTAAACGTCTTCATTCAGATGTGTGACTTTTATATTTCAGATTGGATAACAATTTTCAAAATATTATTTGCATTAAGATTAGGTCGATTATATACATGTACATTAGACATTAGAGTCTTTTTAAGAATTTCATGTAGGAATACCACTCAATCGATGCGTGTTAATGTATTGAACACGAGAAAAATAAAAAAATTTACCTCAGCATAATTTTTGAAAAATAAAATATTTTCGATTTTTTCGAAATTTTTTCTCAAAAATTCTGTTATTTTAAGCTGATTATGGGAAAAATAATTTTAAAAATCTTGTAGATTTTTTTCATCCACAAAATGATTTTTATTGGGTTGGAGAGGCATACTGTTTTCGTTTTTCATCGAATTGGGTGTCAAAATTGTGGTAATTTTTAGAAAAATATTAAAAAAAATTGTTTGGCATTTGGCTAAGTCCATTCTAGGATTTTTTAAAATATTTTTAAATTTATATGCCCTTTATAATACAATAAAAGTCGTTTTGCGGACCAGAAATACACTAACAAAAATTTTAATTAATTTTTCCGCGATAGGTAGGTAGGTAGGTATATAGGTCGAAAGGAGGATGTATACTACATCAAATCCGAAGAAATACACCTAGGCCACTATCGGGGCTGTTGTATCATGAAAAAAAAAATAAATAAATAATTATTTTTCAGTGTTCAGAAACTCAGTTTCCTGAACGTAATTCCTAAGAATCTTCCAATCAGTGTTAGTCAGGAATGTTATTTCCGGAATAACATCACTTCCAAGATACTTGGATCTAACTTCGACGAATGCCTGGCAGTGGCAAAGGAAGTGCTCCAGAGTTTCACTGTCCTCTCCACATGCTCTACATTCGTCTGAATCCGCACGTCCAATTTTGCAAAGATGTGCTCGTAGTCCTGTGTGTCCACTCAGAATACGTACCATCATACTAACTTCAGACTTGCTCATTTTGAGGAGATTTTTCGTCTTGCTCTCATCAGGGTCACCCCATAGGATCTTCGTGGTTCTACCCACTGTTTCATTATTCCAAGAGGCCTTATGGGATTCTCTCACCCATATTTTTAGTTCAGCTTTTGTTGCGTCGAATGGTTTTGCGTTTGTCAGGTTAACTGCATCGAGCTCCCTTCCCTTTAAAGCTATTACATTCGCCCTTTCGTTACCGACTACTCCCGAGTGGGCTGGTACCCATATGATGTGAACCTTGCCCCTGGGAGAGTATTCAGTTAAAGCTTTCTTACAATCCAATACGGTCTTAGATTTAGTTCTATCGCCTGATATCGCCCTAATTGCCGTCTGGCTGTCGGTAAATATATTAAGCGCTGTGGGCGCCATATTTATTCTAATCCAATTTACGCATTCCGTTATTGCTCGTACTTCTGCCTGGAAGCTTGTGTTATGATTTGGTAAACGGTGGTATAATTCTGTTTCTGGGTCTTCAATATAGAAACCCAGCCCCACTTTGTTCCCTTAATTTAGAGCCATCCGTGTAACAACGGATTCCTAATGGTATTTGCTCTAATGTTCCGCTTGACCAAGACATTCTATCTGGGATCAGCGTTTCAAAGTTTCCGACATATTCTGTGTCTGGTATACGATCCGGCACATCCGATGATTGTGTATAACCTTCCAATGTGTCCAGTATACATTGATGACGTGTCCTATAAGCGCTTTTGGCCAGTTGGCCTAAAGTAAAGAGCCGTTCGGCTGTAAGCGCCGCCTCATATCTTAAATATGTTTCAATGGAATATCTAGCAACGCTTCCAGAGCCTTGGTTGAAGTAGTACACATGGCACCACTTATACCCAAGCAGCATGTACGCTGAACTCCCTGTAGTAGTTTGATACTGCACTCTTTGTCTAAAGCAGTCCACCAGATTATTGAAGCATAAGCTAGAATTGGTCTAATTACACTTTTATAAAGCCAATTTGTCATAGTAGGACTAAGACCCCATTTCATGCCTATAGTTATCCTACATATTGCCCAGCACCGATGTGCCTTGTTTATCCTATCCTCTATGTGGTGTCTCCATTTTAATTTCCGGTCGAGGATTACACCTAAGTACTTAACTTTGTCTGTCACTGGCATCTTCTTGCCCAGGAAGCAAGGTTCAGTAAACGTAGATATGTTTGTCTTTCTTGCTCTTCTACACAAGTAATTTGGATCCTTTCCCTTTAAAAATATTACGACATCGTCTGCATAGCAGACAGGTCTAAGACCTTTCTCAGTCAGAGTCCTTAGGAGGCTATTAATCGCGGTAATCCAGAGTAAAGGTAACAAAATGCCACCCTGAGGTATACCGCGATATACCTTTTTCCTACATCTCGCAGCTTATCCATCTGTTCCTTAGCATGTGGTTGATCTAGTTACGGAGCACCCGGTCAACATAAAACTGGTCTAGGGATTGGATATGAGTATCAGTGTGCACGTTATTGTAGGCGCCTTCGATGTCAATGCATACCGCCAGTGTATATAGTTTGCTATCAAAGGATGCACCTATGTAGTGGACAACTTCGTTTAAAGCGGTTTCCACCGATCGTCCCTTTACATAAGCATGCTGCTTAAATTTTAGGTCTTTGTCGGGTATACTGCTTTTCACCATACTATCAACTATCCGTTCCAAAGTTTTAAGTAGGAAGGACGTAAGACTTATCGGTCGATAAGACTTAGGTGTCGAATAGCTAGGTTTCCCTGGTTTAGGTATAAATATTACCCTTGCATCCTGCCATTTAATGGGGGTATATGTGAATTTCAAGCATGCAGTGAATATTTGAGACAGATGTACGGAAACCAGTCCCGCCTCCATCTGTATGAGTGCCGGGAAAATGCCATCCGGCCCTGCAGCTTTATAGGGGGCGAAGCTCTTGATTGCCCCTTTAACCAATATCGGTTCATCTATGTTATTCGATATACCGGGTGGAAAATGAGAGTCCATTAGGAGTTTCATTGTCTCCTCCATATCCTCCAGCCTCCTGCCCGTATCATCGACCATAGATTCTGGTTGGACATGAGTTTTGGATAGGAATTTTTTTATCTTCGATACGTCATTTACGCTGTCTACCTGTTCACAGAAAAGTTTCCAGAAGTCTCGTTTGGCTTTACGAACAATTTTCTTATATTCACCAAGTTTACTACGATACTCATCCCAGTATACTGTGGTCTTTTTACGCCGTGCCCGGTTAAATAGTTTGCAAAGAGTCTTACCAAGGTTCCGGATCTCCCCGGTTACCCAGGGTTTCTCCTGGGCAGATCTCCGCTCTCGCAGAGGGCAGCTGTCCTCGAACGATTCAACCAAGGCACTTGTGAGCATTTCTACTTTGGCGTCTATGTCCTCTTTATTTCGACATTGAAAAGTGTTCTGACATAAACGGTTCTTTAGTAAGGAACCGAACATTGTCCAATTAGTTTTAGACTTATTCCGAAACTTTATCGGCTTTGGTGGCGGCCGTAGTATTTTGAATCTTATGTACCGATGGTCAGAAAAGGAGTGCTCGTCAGAAACTTTCCAATCCTGAATTTCGTTTATAAGCTCTTCTGAACATATAGTTATATCTAATACTTCTTCTCTGATTCTATTGACGAAGGTAGCTTTATTACCTAAGTTCGATGTGATCAAGTCTTTAGTATTAAGGAAATCCATAAGGGCTTGTCCCCTGCGATTCGTGTTTGTACTACGCCAAGCTACATGGTGGGAGTTGGCATCACAACCTATTACAATTTTCTTATTTTGCCTTATCAGCTCCGACGTTGGTGGTAGTGTCGGAGAATCGAAAGGCAGGTAAACAGATGCAAGGTATATGTTGCCACGACCTTGCTTCAGTACCATTGCACAGTACATGTTCTCTGTCGAGACCCCGTATCAGCGTAGAAAAGTTGGAAATTTACGTTATTTAATCCAGAAACCTTGTCCAAGGTTCCTGGATTAAAGCTATATGTATCTTACCTGTGTTAATTTTAGCCATCAGAGCGTTGGTAGCTTTCTCGCTCCGATGGAGGTTTATTTGGATAACCTCAATCATTGTCATCCTTTTAAACTGTCTTCCAGCGAGCTAGTGATCACATCCCCGCTCGTTGGATTTGACTCCTCCGGGTAACCTGAAGTGGCTATTGATGCATTGGGTACCATTGATGGCAATGCGGTGTCCTTATCAGGCATAGGAAGAGCAGTCTTTTTAATCGACACTTTCCCAATTTTGGACAGCACTGCTGTTCTGTCTTCTGACGAGTGAGGGATTTCCTCCCCGCTTTTAGGATTTGACACCTTAACGTTATCAGTAGTTGCTACTGATGCTGTGGTCTTAGGTATTTTAGTGTCCTTTTCGAGGCTTGTTGTAACAGCCATTCCAATCGGCACCTTCCCAATTTTGAATATGACAGCTTTAGAGGCGAAGTAAGCCCTACCTTTATTCTTGGCAAGACTAGCCATAGATTTCTGGTCGATACCTATTACAAATAAAGTTCCCTTTTCCGCGATAAGCTTGGTATTCTGTTCAAAATTTCACGTGAAATTTTTAAAAACTTCATACAAAAAAAAAAAATTGTAATGAAAATTTTATGGAAAAATGTTGCTGAATTAGTACTCTGTTTGTATTTTTGTGAAATGTTTCTAACGACATTTCAGCAACATTTTTTTCATTTGTATGAAGTAATATAGACTCTAGTTATTTCACGTGAAATTTTAAATAAAAGTTTATTTACAGGTCTTTAGTTATTGGAGACCATATGCCGTCTAATATCCATTATATATTACGCGATATTTCATAATTTAGATGCAATTGTCATTCATAAAAAGTTTTTTTACAACAAAAATACATGATGTTTCTTTTTAATTTATTTTTCAATTTAAATTTGTCAAACAAACATAAACATTTGGTTTTGTTTACTTATATAAGCAATAAAAACGACAAATTTTATTAAATCCCTAGGTAGATAACACTGATACATTTCAATTTTTTCAAATTGTAAAAGTTGATAAACATTTTTCACGACTTCAAACAGAGTACCAGCCTATAAGCTCAAAATTACGGAATTTTTGACACCTAATTCGAAAAGCTTGCAGAAAAAATTGTTGGACATATTGTACTCAGAACAAGATTTTCAATCACAGGTATGAACCTGAGGACCCTTTCAAAAAAATTTTATTTTATTTTTCTCGTATGTAGTACATTGAAACGCATCGTTTTAGAGGTTTTCCTACTAAAAAGTGGTCCACGGGACACCCTAATGTACATACTTTTAGTTTAAAATAAATAAAAAATATTATTATCAAATGTTTGCCTTCAAAACTTAAAAAATAAGGTAGCTAATTTCCTGTCAATTTAAAATTACGTTTAATTTAACTCGCTTAAAATTAGGAAAATAACAAAAAAAAATTGTAACAAAATAATTTTATTTTGTAATATCAAAAATAATTCTTGCATATTACTAAATAATTTTGTTACGAAAAAAATTCGGTACTTTCATTAAACATTACATGCTTTAACGAAATTATTTTTGTAAAATAAAACAAAGTTTCTTAATACAATATTTATACATATAAGCTGTTTCGAGAAATACGGGTTTGAATGTTTTATGATATTTTATTATTAATAAAATAATTTTAAAACAAATCATGGAATTTTTAAATCCCAAATGAATTTAAACAAACATTTTTTTTACTTGCCAAACATACATTAGTTTTATTTTTGACCCATACAACAAAAAAAAAACACTCACGCCGAAAATAATTGACATTTTTGAAAATATATAAAACAGTATGAAAAAGCTGAATTTTGAGTCAGTATTGTAGTAAATGATCGATATGGAATTAAATGAAGTATTTATGTATGTATATCAATTATATCCCATACTATTCGTTCATCTGTAATAGAGAATTTATAGTTGAGTCTTTATTTCCTCTGTTCACTTCATACAATGTTTTAACAACTTCAGCATCAATATTTGGAAACATTTCACGTACCTTAAAAAAAGAAAAAAGTATAACTGATTTATATAATATATTAATACACCCTTACTTGTTTCAAATCTGCTTCGGATATTACAAAAGGAAGTGCAGATGTATGCTGAATTGGTTGATGTGGGGAAACAAAAATTGGCGTAGGCCGTCCAGGCGGAACCATTATCATTTGAGCCGGTTCTTGAATATTTGGGTACATATAATGTTGATTAGAAAAACTTAAAACAATATCGATTGCGCCTTCAAGTCCATCGCCTTGCTTGCCGCTTAAGGGATACCATTCTTCATGTGTTTCTCCAGTAAAAACTCTTTCAGGTAACTTGATTTCGCACCAAGCGATTAGCTCATCCATTTTGAAACTGCATTCATCATATATTTCAACGTAAATAGAATTTACTCCATTAGGTAGTTGACTTTGTATTACCCGATTCCATCTAGGATTTTTTCCACCATTTGGGTCAGTTTGAGTTTCGTAAACGTAATGGCCTACACGAATTCGTACATATGGATCCATTCTAGTTAGACCGTAGTTTCTTGCAAGTTTTGCTTGTGCACACGTTATACTTAGACGGCCTACATGGTTAAGTGCCTGAATGTTTAGAATACATACACATTAAGAGCGGGTTTTTGAGATGGCAATCAAATGTCAATTAATAATCAGATTAGTTAATCAAAAAATAAATTTAATCTTATGTTAATCCTCTTTGATGTTTTTGAGTACAAGATTAAACTTCGCAGTTTTGCCTTGTATGGCAGAAAACGTCACTGTTTGTTATCAAAACAATGCATATTTTATAAAAAAGAAGAAGACAATTGTAAATTTAATATGAAAATTAATGAAAACTTAAATTAAAAACAAAAAAATGTATTTTGAAGTGTCCATAATTTATACTAATCAATAAATAGAACATTTTAATGTTTACATTTGTAAAAATAGTATTAATTTTTTTGCATCAGCTGTTTACACTTTTGCATTTCGTGCTTAAGTTTAAACCACCTCCATTGCGCGCTTAAACTTGCAAACAAAATTAACTAATTGAGTACTCAAAAACATCTTTCGAGGATTAATTTTAATTTAATCGCTAATCTTTCACCTAAAGATTGGCCCTAAATGTTTAAAATATCAAATCGCATATACGAAGTAGGATTTTAAGTTAACTTAAAACTAACTTATGGTTAACCACAAATGAGTCAGAGGTGGCTCAAAAGCTAACCATTTTGCTTATAAAATACTATTCAGGTTTTTAATGTAATGTCATAGGAACGAGTCAGTACTCACTCACTATACACCAGTTTCAGTTAACCAGAAGTTAACTCATGATTAGTTAGCTTCTAGTGCATAAATAAAACAGCAGCTGTGATCATTTTTGGGTTACTTTGAAGCTAGTTATTAATAAGTTACCAAAAAATTTGATTTTTAGTTAACTCACAAAATCCTACATACATACATATGTATGTATGTATATACTTTTGAGGGTCTACCAATACTACGATATGTTAAATTCTTAGCTATAGTTAACAAATTATATATAGTCAAAAATGATAACGGACCGTAACCGTTATCATTTTTATAATAAAAATCCAAAAATAATTATTATTTTTGGATTTTTCTTAACATAAAATCTATCTATTAAATTTCGAAAATAATAAATAATTTTGAATTGGATACATGATATATTAGATAATCAAAAAATAATCTGGGTTTTTTTGGTAATTTTGTATTGATAAACAAAAACTACATTACGGAAACCCCATCTATTTGGGGAGTACTGTATAAATATTATTTAGAATTGTAGAATATTGATTCTTATTCAATAAATCCAACACAAAGTACCATCCTAGCCACTCTAAGTATGGGGACATCGCAATTTACCACTATAGAACTATTACATGCTAAAATCTTGATTTTCAACCTCATATTTTAAATGCTTTATTTTATGAATAAGATACAGTAGGCGTATTTGAATCTGGATAGTTATTCTTGATTTGGGTTCTAAATATATATAAGTGTATGTATTAGCTGAAAAATATTGCTTTTGTTGACCTTAGGTGATGATAACCACCTCTATTTTAAAATATCTAAATAAGGTATTTTTCTTGTACTACACGACAGTTCTCTTTACATTGGTTCCAAGCAACCTAAGGTCTGTTTAGAGGCCTAAATTTAAACATAGTGTTCCTCCTAGTTCGTATATGGATTTTGGAGAAGATAAATCAGGAGTCCAATGATTTTCCTTGGATACAAGTCGCCTTCCTTTGGCAGTTAAAGATTTTGAAAGACCACTCAGTGCGTTTTTTCTAATAATTCTTTGGATCATTTCATGAATTACTCTATTTTATACTTTTTAATGTTATGGATTAAACATCTCATAATTATATTTCAATGATTTACACTTGTTCTAGAAATCTAAACTAATTTTTTATATTGAAATTGCCTCATTATTTTCCTTTAAACATTTTTAAGGCAAATAACATCACAGTTTCACACAATGAGGATATGATTTTTGCAAATTGCAATTGAAAAATACTTAACACGCATCCTTTTAACAATAAAACAATAAATTCCAAAAAGTATTTAAAAAATAATTTGAAAAACCAAACGAAATTAACACGAATTCTAAAAAAGCAAAATACTTTATTGACCTGCAAATTCTGATGAAAAATAATAAAATGCAACAGCAAGTGCACCAAAATTTGTATTTTAAAATTTTCTTGGTTTTCCCATTTTACACAATCTCTATTTTTAATTGGAAAACATAAACTTACTTTTTACCTGTTTTTTCGAATTTTATTGAATGAACAAAAAACAAAATTCTCTTAAAAAAGGAAGGCAAAACTTAGTTGATTCACTGTATATACAATTTTGGTGTCATAAGAAAAGTAATTGAAAGACGCGCTTGGCATATCAGAAATTTTCTAATTTTTCGGGAAATTTTCAGATTTTTTTATATTTTAATTTTTTTGGGAAATTTTCAGATTTTTTTATACCCACCATCAAAAAAGGTGGGGGGTATATTGATTTTGTCATTTCGTTTGTAGCACATCGAAATATTGGTCATAGACCCACAAAAGTATATATATTCTGGGTCCTCATTAAATTCTAAGACGACTTAGCCATGTCTGTCCGTCCGTCTGTCTGTCTGTTGAAAGCTCGATAGAGTCCGAATGGAAAGAGCTAGAGGGTTGAAATTTCACATAAATATTTCTTATAGGTAAGGTTTGTTTGGTATTGAAAATGGGCAATATCGGTCCACGTTTTCGGATAGCCCCCATACAAGTGGCCCCTCGAAAAGCAGCTTTAACAGCAGCTTTAAAAATACGAATATAGCGATAAAATTCGACATAAGTAAGTTTCTTGTGATCCAAAATCACTATGCTATGAGGATCGGTCCATAATTGACCCTACCCCCCCATATAAGGTCCCCTTAAGAAAATGACTTTAACGCTCATTACTGGCTGAAAAATTCTACACTCTTATAAATTTTTGTTTAAATTTACACTATTTATTACTATAGTACATAGATGAAATTCGACATAAGTAAGTTTCATACGAGTCAAAATCCCCCATATAAGGCCCCCTTCAGAAAATGACTGCAACGCTCATTAATGGCTTAAAAATACGAGCGTAGCGATGAAATTCGACACAAATAAATTTCATACGAACCAAATTCTGTCTACCAAATTTTATGAGGATCGACCCATAATTGACCCTACCCCCCCTATATAAGGTCCCCTTCAGAAAACTACTTTAACGCTTATAACTGGCCTAAAAATACGAGTATTGAGATGAAATTCGACATAAGTAAGTTTCATTCGAGTCAAACGAGATTCGGCATAGCCGAATATAATACTCTTACTTGTTAAATTTTAACATAGATGAATTGAATTTATTTCGTTGGAATTAATATACAATAATCCTCAATAAAATCCACAGAAACGGGTTTTTCCGTTTTTCAAAATTCAATCTAGATCAAATTTTATTTAAATTTATTGAAGCCTATGTAGCTACCAAAATATTGCGAAATAATGTTAACAATAACATAGAATCCATTATTTTAAAAGCAAGCATAGCAAATAAATAGAAAACCTGGGACAAAATAGACTTGAAATATTAAAATAAAATAACTATTTCGGTGAAATTGTATGAGGTTTATAATGTAATAATTTCAATTAATTTATTTATAATAATTTCAATATAGTTCTTTGTAATTTTTCTTTTTTCACATCTTTATTATAATCGATAAATATCAATTATTTTGTTATTGTCAAATGTCATATTGTATCTTTCAACCTTTTTTTGTAACTTACTTTTTATCTTCCCTTTTTGTGTTAGCCTTTGAACAGCGTAGTAATTTAATTATCTAAAAGTTTATAAAATCCTGTCTCTCAAATTACTATTTATTACTATTAAATAAATATTATTTCAATTAATAAAACCAGTGTTTCGATCTTTGGCTCCAACAAAAGGTTATGGGCCCAGAAGATTGCCTAGATTAATTAAAAATCAAATTTTTGATAAGCAGCAGAAAATAAATATAAATAAATTAACATCACCAATTATTTTAATTGGCGCTTCAAAATTGAAATGTTTTTAAAGCGTGAGGGATTGTGGACAGTAATTGTCGATGAGCCGACTAATGAAAATAGATCCTGTTGGACAAGAATTGACCAGAAAGCCCACGCCACCATTGCTTTGTGTATTGGCGATGACTAAATTCATCATATACGCGGTAAATCCAGCGCAAAGGAGGCGTGGAATGCGCTAAAGGAGTTTTATGAACGTGACTCTCCAAGTGTCAAAGTTCGATTGCCTCGAGAAGTGATGTCAAAAAGAGCAAACGAAGAAACTGACATGGAAGCAAATGTCAATCAAATGAGCGAAGCCTTTCAGAAGCTTGTCGCATTCGGTAGCACTATTACATGGGAGTTTTTAATGACAGCCACATTGTTAGGATCCCTCCCAAGTAGTTATGATGGGCTCATTACAGCAATGGAGGCACACAACGAAAAGGATTTAACACCAACCCTAGTCAACGCTAAAATTATAGAAGAGTTTCGTCGAAGGCAAGAAAGAGATAAAGTTGTTGCCGTTGATGGTGCAGATGTGCTACGCATATCGAATTTTAAACGTAAGAGTGAGAGTGGCATTACGTGTTTCTTTTGCAAAAAGAAGGGTCTTGTCCGAAGTAAATGCATAGAATACGTGGAAGGCTAACAAGATAAACAAAGATGGTAGATCAAAAGCAAATGTTATTGAACAAGATGAATCTTCCGAACACTTATTTTTTGTCGGTACTAAAAGTAATAACGATTGGATCGTGGACTCTGGGGCTACATGTCATATAACTTGTGATCGAAATTTGTTTCATGATTTTGATAGTTCCCATACCGAAAGTGTTTCTATGGTAAATGGTGAAATGATGCTAGCATCCGGAAAGGGCAGTGTAGTTATATATCCCTTAAATAATGCCGGACAAATTAAAAAAATTAAGTTAGAAAATGTTTTGTATGTTCCACAAATTGGATGCAATTTAGTTTCAGTTAAGCGATTGGCCGAAAAAGAAATAGTAGTTACGTTTTGGAAAAACATATGTGACGTACGATCGTCAGATAATGAGCAATTAGCAGTCGGTGACTTAAAAATAATCTCTACAAATTGCGAATGAAAAATGCTGTCAATTGTGTATCAAACGAGAAAAATTTGTGCATTCACCACTGGCATCGTATCTTAGGCCACGGCAGCATGGATGCTATTCGAAACATTGAAAGGGAAGACCTAGCCACAGGTATACATCTGGCTGAATGTAATGAGAGCTGTAAATATTCAACAGATTGCGATGTTTGCATCAAAGGGAAATTAACACGATTACCATTTCCGAAGGAGTCCACGTATCGTTCAACAAAATTGTTGCAGTTGATTCATAGCGGCCTGTGTGGGCCTATGCAATCTATAACACCATCAGGTAAGCGCTATGTATTAACTTTTATAGACGATTTTTCACGTTACACCACTATTTATCTGCTTAAGGAAAAATCTGAAACGTTTGAGAAGTTTAAGCAATTCTACGAGTAGGGTAGAAGGGGGTCATAGCCATAGGGTCACATCTGCCAATAGCGAATAACTTGAAAACTGAGTAATCGATTTTATCGCATTATCAAATTTTGTTTATCGATTATCTATCATCCCTGAAAATTTGAAAGATTAACTTTACATATGATGGGAGGCAGACATGATTAATTGTTTTTCAAAAGGTTATGAAAATATTTCACTGTGTGAACTTTTTGTGCTAACTTTTTTAGTTTTTGTGATAGAAAAAATATATTGGTCAGTATTAGAACGTCAATAATAGTGAACAATAAGACAACAACTATCTATGAAGACAATCAAAGTGCCATAAAATTAACCGCTGAAGAAAAACTTAGTAATCGTTCAAAACATATTGATACCAAAACTCACTTTGTTAAAGACAGTGGGCGTTGCGATACTGCCCTACAGAAGATATGTTAGCTGACCTGTTCACTAAAGCATTACCAAAAGATAGATTTATAACATTAATAAATAAATTAAATTTGAAATGATTTGAAAATGAAAAATAAGGAGGAGATTGTTAAGTATTATTTACATTTTCACATCTTTATTATAATCGATAAATATCAATTATTTTGTTATTGTCAAATGTCATATTGTATCTGTCAACCTTTTTTTGTAACTTCTTTTTATCTTCCCTTTTTGTGTTAGCCTTTGAACAGCGTAGTAATTTAATTATCTAAAAGTTTATAAAATCAGTCTCTCAAATTACTATTTATTACTATTAAATAAATATTATTTCAATTAATAAAACCAGTGTTTGAATATTATTTCAATTAATAAAACCAGTGTTTGGCTCCAACAATTTTCAGTGTTCAGAAACTCAGTTTCCTGAACGTAATTCCTAAGAATCTTCCAATCAGTGTTAGTCAGGAATATTATTTCCGGAATAACATCACTTCCAAGATACTTGAATCTAACTTCGACGAATGCCTGGCAGTGGCAAAGAAAGTGCTCCAGAGTTGGTAATGATGGTGGTATATTTCTGTTTCTGGGTCTTCATATAGAACCTCAGCCACACTTTGTCCCCCAATTTAGAGCCAACGGATTCCTAATGGTATTTGCTCTAATGTTCCGCTTGACCAAGACATTCTATCTGGGATCAGCGTTTCAAAGTTTCCGACATATTCTGTGTCTGGTATACGATCAGGCACGTCCGATGATTGTGTATAACCTTCCAATGTGTCCAGTATACACCATTCGGCTGTAAGCGCCGCCTCATATCTTAAATATGTTTCAATAGGTGGAATATCCAGCAACGTTTCCAGAGCCTTGGTTGAAGTAATAAACATGGCACCACTTATACCCAAGCAGCATGTATGCTGAATTCCCTGTAGTAGTTTAATATTGCACTTTTTGTCTAAAGCAGTCCACCAGATTACTGAAGCATAAGCTAGAATTGGTCTAATTACACTTTTATAAAGCCAATTTGTCATAGTAGGACTAAGACCCCATTTCATGCCTATAGTTCTCCTACATATCGCCCAGCACCGATGTGCCTTGTTGATCATATCCTCTATGTGGTGTCTCCATTTTAATTTCCGGTCGAGGATTACACCTAAGCACTTAACTTTGTCTGTCACTGGTATCTTCTTGCCCAGGAAGCAAGGTTCAGTAAACGTAGAAATGTTTGTCTTTCTTGTGAAAAGACAGATTTTCGTTTTTGCCGAGTTAACATTTAGGCCTCTCGGTTGAGCCCAGCTCAAGGCCGTATTCAGAGCCTCCTCAGCTCTTCTACACAAATAATTTGGATCTTTCCCTTTAAAAGTATTACGACATCGTCTGCATAGCAGACAGGTCTAAGTCCTTCCTCGGTTAGGGTCCTTAGGGGGCTATTAATCGTGGTAACCCAGAGTAAAGGTGACAAAATGCCACCCTGTGGTATACCGCGAAATACCTTTTTCCTGATAGTTATATCGTACATCTCGCAGCTTGTCCATCTGTTCCTTAGCATGTGGTTGATCCAGTTACGGAGCACCCGGTCAACATAAAACTGGTCTAGGGATTGGATAAGAGTATGCACGTTATTGAAGGCGCCTTCTATGTCAATGCATACCGCCAGTGTATATAGTTTGCTATCAAAGGATGCACCTATGTAGTGGACAACTTCATTTAAAGCGGTTTCCACCGATCGTCCCTTTACATAAGCATGCTGCTTAAATTTTAGGTCTTTGTCGGGTATAGGGTAGAAGGGGGACCATATGCCACTTTTTTTTGTGGCGGCCTCAAATTAAAACCACAATACATATTCTTAATTTTTTTCTTGGTTCGGATACTTAGATATGTTGGCTTTAGTTTTATCCCTTTCAATCTTTCCTAAGTCATCCTCATACACTTATTTTTTAACTTTTCCGCACTGACCAAAAACGGCGATACCGCCCCATCCATGGGGTAAATACGCCAAGGGGATGGGGCAGATTTGTCATTAGTAAAATAAGCCAAAAAAAATTAAAAAGTAAAAACTTATTATGCTGTTTTATATTTTAATTCACTAAACAAAGTATAATAAACTAGATATTTATTGTTCATTTCACATAACTAAACAAAAAAAATTAAAACAAATTATTAATGATTTTTTCTATATTTTAACAAAATTTTGTTCTACATCACAAGCATTACATATATTTGGCGAATGTGCCCCACGAGCAGTTCTGGGGTTTAGTTTAAATTTTTTTTCGGGTTTCAAATTATATTATCGAAAATATTATTATGTCTTATTATTCACTATTATTGACGTATATATTTTTTCTATCACAAAAACAAAAAAAGTTAGCACAAAAAATTCACACAGTGAAATATTTTCACAGCCCTTTGAAAAACAATTAATCACGTCTGCCTCCCATCATATGTAAAGTTAATCTTTCAAACTTTCAGGGATGGTAGATAATCGATAAACGAAAATAAAATTTGATAATGCGATAAAATCGATTACTCGGTTTTCAAGTTATACGCTTTGGCAGATGTGCCCCTATGGCGAATGATCCCCCTTCTACCCTACTGCTTTTAACCATACTATCGACTATCCGTTCCAAGGTTTTAAGTAGGAATGGTGTCGAATAGCTAGGTTTCCCTGGTTTAGGTATAAATATTACCCTTGCATCCTGCCATTTAATGGGGGTATGTGTGAAAATGTACGGAAACCAGTTCCGCCTCCATCTGTAAGAGTGCCGGGAAAATGCCATCCGGCCCTGCAGCTTTATAGGGAGCGAAGCTCTTGATTGCCCCTTTAACCATATCAGATGTAATTACAATTTCCGTGTTAGCCTCCCCTTCCTCCAATATATAGATAGATGAACCATGTTATTCGATATACCGGGTGGGAAATGAGAGTCCATTAGGAGTTTCATTGTCTCCTCCATATCCTCCTGCCCGTATCATCGACCATAGATTCCGGTTGGACATGAGTTTTGGATAGGAATTTTTTATCTTCGATACGTCATTTACGCTGTCTACCTGTTCACGGAAAAGTTTCCAGGAGTCTCGTTTGGCTTTACGAACAATTTTCTTATATTCACCAAGTTTACTATGATACTCATCCCAGTATACTGCGGTCTTTATACGCCGTGCCCGAGTCTTACCAAGGTTCCGGATCTCCCCGGTTACCCAGGGTTTCTCCTGGGCATATCTCCGCTCTCGCAGAGGGCAGCTGTCCTCGAAGGATTCTACCAAGGCACTTGTGAGCATTTCCACTTTGGCGTCTATATCCTCTTTATTTCGACATTGAAAAGTTCCTGACATAAACGGTTCTTTAGTAAAGAACCGAACATTGTCCAATTGGTTTTACTTACATACATATTTATTCCGAAACTTTATCGGCTTTGGTGGCAGCCGTAGTATTTTGAATCTGAAACTCTCCAATCCTGAATTTCGTTTATAAGCTCTTCTGAACATATAGCAATATCTAATACTTCTTCTCTGATTCTATTGACGAAGGTAGCTATATTACCTAAGTTCGATGTGATCAAGTCTTTAGTATTAAGGAAATCCATAAGGGCTTGTCCCCTGCGATTCGTGTTTGTACTACCCCAAGCTACATGGTGGGAGTTGGCATCACAACCTATTACAATTTTCTTATTTTGCCTTTATGTCTCTTTGACCAGTTTCATCAGCTCCGACGTTGGTGGTAGTGTCGGAGAATCGAAAGGCAGGTAAACAGATGCAAGGTATATGTTGCCACGACCTTGCTTCAGAACCGTTGCATCAGATGTGGATAATCCTGTTGAGAGGAGAAAACATAAGTTCTTGTGACATAAGATACATGTTCTCGGTCGAGACCCTGTACAGCGTAGAAAAGTTGGAAATTTACATGATTTAATCCAAAAACCTTGTTGCGAATCGTCCAAGGTTCCTGGATTATATAGAGCGTTGGTCTCGCTTTTAGGATTTGACTCCTCAAAATTACCAGTACTTGGTAATGATGCTTTGGGTACCGTCTTAGGTGTTTTGGTGTCCTTATCGGGGCCGGTTTTGACATCCCTTTCAATCGGCGCCTCCCCAGTTTTAGAAAGGGCAGCTGCACCTTCTTTTGGCAAGTGAGTGGTACCTTCCTCGCTTTTAGGATTTGACTCCTTAACGTTATCAGTAGTTGCTACTGATGATGTGGTCTTAGGTATTTTAGTGTCCATTTCGAGGCTTGTTATAACAGTCCTTCCAATCGGCACCTTCCCAATTTTGAATATGACTGCTTTAGAGGCGAAGTAAGCCCTACCTTTATTCCTGGCAAGATTAGCCATAGATTTCTGGTCGATACCTATTACTAATAAAGTTCCCTCAGGTTCTTCTTTCCTGTAAAAGACGTCCCATTTTTCCACGGCCAGCTCAGCATTTTGACCACCAAGAATTTCCAGTATACGTTTATTAGCCAGTTTACTGCCCCGTCCTTTTATGTAAAGAGTGGACTTTAAGAGCACTGGAAACTCGCTCTTCTTTGCCAGTCCCAGCTTAGCGCCGTCCCAGGGAAGAGGGATACTTTCCACCAAGTTCTTTAGGGTGTTAACTAGGGTTGCCAGATTCCGATTCGCAAAAAGCTGGACATTGGGTTTTGAAAAGCTGGACAAAACAAAAAAAGCTGGACATAAAAAAATACTGAGAAAATGTTAATTTTGGTTTGTGTAAATAATTTCACAGTGAGACACCAAAAAAATGCAGGGGTTCATATACCAATTCCGTTTTGTTAAAGTCCATAGAGTACGAATATATTTTTAGTTTTCCCCGATCACTTCGTTACCTTAGTTTTTAAGAGCAAAAGATGTGAAAAGCGCCATTTTTGAAGTTTTAAATTTAAAAAATCATAAGTACGTAAAGAAATTGACTATCGCTTGCAATAATAGGTCTTTTCGCGTACTTTCCTGAAGGAAATATCCAGTAACTTAATGATAGAGAGTAATTTTTAATTTATTTTCAATCAAAAAAATATCCAAAAAAGTACGCGAAAGCCAATTTAAAAAAAAAAAAAAAATTATAAACAAAGATTTTGCTGAAATCTCAATCGCTAACAAAACACTAAAAAACAAATAATTGAAACTTTGATTTTTTTACTATAAATAAATGGATATTTAAAGTTAACAAAACATGTAGTATCATTAAAAATATATTATTGTTTTATTGTTTATTCATGATACAAACATATTATTAAAATAAAAATTTACACAAAATCGCTAAGAGAAAGACAAACTAAATTGTTTTAAAAACGCTAGATTGACAATATTTGTTATGATTTTTCACAACAAATAAACTCTTTTAAAAACTAATTTATGATTAATAAAATTAAAATAAATCTAATTGAAGGGCTTATTGTAGTAACTCGATATGCCACCAACCATCACAATTCGATTTTATGCTTTTTAAGTTGCTAGGAACCATATCTAATGTCCCTAAAGAGATTTTTAGCGTATTATGGTAAATTGGCGATATAAGGGTCATGCCTCTTTTTCCATTTAAACAATTTGAAAAAAAATTTATTTCGTAAACTCGATATGCCACATATATTTTTTACACTTTTTAAAAAAGTCCTTTATAATGATGGAGATAAAAGCGGAATTGATATTTTTTTATGTTACTGTGATAGAACAAGTTAAGACAAGTATCATTATACGAAGAGAAAAATTTTTTGCTCGAAATATCGGGAGATATAATTTTTTGAAATTAAAGTGGCTTACCTTGTTACTGCATAAAAATAATTTCATATATAATTATGTTGCTTATCAAGTTCTTGCTGATTGAAAAATTTTCGATTGCAAAACATAAAAAAAATTTTGCTTATAGATTTACTATCATTTCGTGGAAAAATCTTATATAATGTTCAAACTATGCGCATAATATAAAGTCATATTTATCATACCAAATTAGCAAAGACATTGCAGCATATCCTATAATCTTTGAAAAACATCAGTCACAATCACAATCATCAGCATATACAAAAAGCATAATATTATAACGCCTGTTATATAAAGTGCATATCGAAACTTCTTTTGAACAATGGACTTGAAATTTCTAAAATCCGTGCAAGACTTCTGACACAACATGCTTCGAAATTGGTTCAGATGTTTAAAATGATGATCAAGAAGGAGAAAATCAACTATGCTGAATAAACGCAATATTATCTCAAATTTTAATCCGAATATTCAGTGCAAAACCCAAAACAATGTATTTTGTCATTCTATTTAAAATAGAATCAAACCACAGGACCTGCCTTTTACTGCAGAATAATTTAGCTAAGTACATTTAGCCAAATTTATTCTCATATAAAAAAGTAACTAAAAATATAAATTTCATATTGAAAATAAAATTTATAATTTTTTTTGTAGCAAGAACATGATAAGCCATGATAAAAATATCAAGGTAGTGTCATTCTCTCTTTTTGTCGCCATATTAACCATCTGACGTTTGCTGGTATTTTAATAAATCGAGCTACCACATTTACTTTGATTATTGTTTAATCAAAATAAAAAATGAAATTCAATTTAAACTAAAAATCAACATGTACAAATGTAATAAAAAAATCAATAAAAATTTAAATAAATGTACAAAAAATTCAATCAAAACTATAAACTTCCTGTTAAGTCCTATATCAAATTGAATGTCTGTTGCTGTCCGTATCAAGCAATTGCAATTAGAGCTCCATCCAGTCCAAGGATACACGGTTTTCTTCAAGTGAAAAATTTTACATTCACGAAATCTTTAAGTACTTTACTTCCAGTTTATTGTCTAATATGGACACCATTATTACATGTTAATATTCGAGGGAATGAGTGACATCATTAAGCAGTCCTGGAATAGTAGATTGTATTGCAAAATGTAAAAGGCCTTAGGGTCAGAACTTGATGTGAAGGCTACCAAGATACTTATAGGACTGGGAAACGCATTCCAAGGATTCTGATAGGCATGCTAACGGGTAGGAATTAGACTCATCGAGCATATAATTTGCCACTATCCTAGGACACAGGATATTAGGTTGAAATGGCTGGGAAATAGGTTCCATAACAAACATGAAATCTTCCATAACAAACGGTAAATCTTCTGGGTTGAAACGCCATGAGAATGGACCAGTTTCAATTCATCATTCCTTTTTATATATTTTACATCATTCTTGTTTTCTTTTACTGTTCTTGTTTCTCTGTCTTTGGATCTTCAGTGTCTTTGAAGGGAATTACAATGAACCTTATTGTCTCCGAGTGGATGTTGTCCTTTTTATGGCACAGAAACCTTCTTAACCTAAACCTAAGGACATAATTATACATTGCTTCAAACCCCTTTTAAATGATAATCTACATTATACAATTTAAATAACAAACTAAAACAATACCTTTTTTTAATCGGGACAGCTCGACAACAGTTACCACTGGACCTAAATTATTTTGAAAATTATTAACATAAATTCCACAATCACAACACAAATTTCTTAGAAACTATTTTTCCCTTTTTCATATGTGGCAACGATGTTCTATTTATTTACAAAATACGAATTTCAAAAAATACCAGCAAACTTCAAAAAGTTTTTTTTGAGAGAGAGGAATGACACTACCTTCATATTTATACCCTACACCACTTTAGTGGGGAAGGTATATTGGGTTTGTGCTGATGTTTGTAACGCACAAAAATATTGGTCCTATATCCACCTTAAAGTATACCAATTGGCTTAGAATCTTTTTCTGAGTCGATTTAGCTTGTCCGTCCATGTAAACCTTGTAATCAAACTACAGGTCGCAATTTTGAAGATAATTCAATGAAATTTGGTACATGATTTTCTATTGTCCCAGGGACGAAGCCTATTGAAAATGGTTAAGATCGGTCCATTATTTCACCTAGCCCCCATACAACTGAACCCCTGATTAGGGCTTGTAAACGTTGTAATCAAACTACAGGTCGCAATTTTGATGATAATTCAATGAAATTTGGCATATGATCTTCTATGGCACCGGAGACAAAGCCTATTGAAAATGGTGATCATCGGTCCATTATTTCACCTAGCCCCCATACAACGGAACCCCTGAATAGGGCTTGTAAACCTTGTAATCAAACTACAGGTCGCAATGTTGAAGATAATTCAATGAAATTTGGCACATGATCTTCTATGGTACCGGAGACAAAGCCTATTGAAAATGGTTAACATCGGTCCATTATTTCACCTTGCCCCCAACCCGACGAATAGGGCTTTTAAATTCATAATAATGTTTAATATATTCGTATCTCAACAAAAAGCTGCAAAACCAAGTGCTATACTAGCCTTGATGACTCTCATGAATTTTATAATTATAGGGTTTCATTTGACCATAGCACCTATACAAAGCCTCCTTCAAAATTTGACTTAAATGTCCACAATTTCATTCAAGAATAAATGGCTTAAGTATATCTGAGACAAGGTACAATTCAACTTAAATACTTTATTATGAAAACAAAATCACATTTAATTTTTGTAACAGGTGTAGGGTATTATATAGTCGGCCTCGCCCGACTTTAATTTCTTACTTGTTTTATCATGTGATAAGCCACTTTGAAAATGTACTAGAACTTGTTTTTTGAAAATAAAAAATGTTCAAATATTGTTAGGCAATAACTTGATAAGCCAAAATTTTTTGCTAAAACAGTGGTTTTCACTTTATTTATGATATCCATCTATTGGCATACGATAGTTATTGACCTTATATGATTATTAGACGTGTTTAAAGTACAAATAAAAAAAAAAACATTTTTTTGAGATTTTTTTTAAACTTTAATGTCGATTTACTCAAAATTTTATTTTTGTGGCATATCGAGTTACTGCAATAAGCCCTTCAATTACAAATATTTTTTTAATATTCGTGTGTTATTAATTTATATATGTCTTTCAAAAAATGTAAAATTTACCAAATTTCGATTTCTTTGGTTTTTTTACATATTCAAAAATCAAACATATATTGTGAATATATGTTGGATATTTTTTACTGGGGAAAAAATATCCAGTAAAATCAAAAAATTCTCTATCAACGAACTGTCATTTTTATCGCTCTCTTGCTCTCTCGTTGCAAGTTTTCAAAAGTACGCGAACGGAATCCAATAACAATTGTTGCAAATTGTTACAAATTACCGAGTACGCGAACAGACCTAATATTTATTACGACATCAGCTGTTCAAGTGTTGAGACATGTTGTCATTGATGATAGAAGAGGGAAATCATAACTTATAACAATCAGTGTTGGCTAACATGATTTGACAAAGATAACATAAAAATTATTGCAGTGTACTAAAAAATTTGTATTTAGCTGGACAAATTAAATTTTAGCTTGAAACTGGACAAGCATCAAAAAAGCTGGACAATCCAGCCAAGTCCAGCCAGGCTGGCAACCCTAGTGTTAACACATTGGTGAGATGCCAACCTCATCAACATCACGCCCATGCTAAACTCGCAGCCCACGCTCTCTATTGGATGTTTGCCCTTTGAAGCAATTGCGTGGTCCACTATCTTATTGTTCACCAGATCCTCTACCTTACTCTGTTGGTCTATTGGAATTTTGCCTGTCGGATTACCGGCATCATAAACTGCATAGCAGAGATCGTCCCGGTTTCTTCTTCTTTCAACTTTGTCGTAAGATGGCGGCTCTTTTCCTTTTCCACTGTCTAGCCTCTCTTTCCTAGCTTTTCGGGGCTTCTGAGATACCCTTCGAGTTTGATTTCGCCGACGTGGTCGTCTTCGGAATATCTATCTTGGCGTTGTCACCCTTACTCGCAGGATTCTTACTTGAGGTTCCTTTGAGTGAAGTATGGCTTGGCTTCGACTGTGTATTAGAAGACGGGAAGCTCTTTTTCTTCTTAGGTTTATTCTCAGTTGTCAACTCTTCGGGAGACCTGATCCTCTTTGCCTCAGATCTTGTGAGAGAGTCCGATTTTTCCTTTGGAGTGTCGTTGGATTGACTAACTATAATTTCCTGAAGCATCTTTTTCAACTTCCTCCTCTGTGCTCCAGATAGTATTTTCTTAGTAATAGGTAGTTTTGCTATGCTATCACTCACCTGTTTCACCATTTGCTCTACTTCATCCTTTTTGGGGTTTGCTATAATGGTGTTGTTATTATCATCTGAGGATTTAGAGTCGGAACCCTCACCTATATTTAAAGGCTGAGGTAGCTTAGAGCTCTCACCGAGTACATCCTTCTCTTTCACCCCTATGTTTTTGCCAATGGCATGCTGTACACTTGACGCCACGGAAGCCAAGGTACCTCCGTAGTAGTATTTTGCTCACGATTGCATGATGACGACGACACGTGACTCGCGAGTGGATCAACACTTGCCGCCGGTACTGGGTTATTTAGGCCCTGCACCGCAACTTTCATATTTTTATTTTCCATGTTGTTATTTCCAGTTTTTTGGTCCGCGGGGAATATAATATTCCCAGGCGGTGGACAATCTGCCCTCCCTCAGCTTGAGTCAAACTTAAACTGGGGGAGGACAGATGGTCCATCACCACCGTCCGCCACTCGGGGACGCGCTCGGTAGGAAAAACGGGAAAACTCCCCCGAGACATTTGTAATAATTTTGGAGTTCTATAAAAGCTTGTGTTGTGTCATTGAAATAGTCTCCCGAAGACCTTTCATATCCAGATCCAGCTCACCAAATATTGACGTCAGGACAAAAATTTTGAGAAATGGTATATTAGAATGAACTAAATTTTGATTTTTGGTGGGAACATCAGCAACTTCCATCGCACATTTTATGAAAAAATTTCTTAATTTGAAAAAAATTTCTTAAAATGAAATACATACAATATAAGTTTATTATATATAAGGCAAGGATTATTTTCATTGTTAAATTTTTCTTACCGCAAGTTGTGGAAGAGTTTGTCTATATAATGCCATCGCTGTTTGAGCATCAATATTTTGTACTCTGTCGGATAAAGAAGCCAGTCGTAAAAAATCATCAGGAAGTGGTCCAAGCATTGCCTATAAAATTAATTAATGTAATTTGTAAAAATTTTGTAAAAACTCAGTTTTTTATAATCATGTCCTTAGATATAAAAGGTTTTATTTTTAAAGGACTTACAATATCAAATGAATAAATGTATTGTATGACGCCAATATTGGTGTCAAATGAAATCTTAGGATCTCTTCATTCCACTTGTTTAAATTTATCCCTTAAATGCATGACGTACATGACTTTAAATAAGCCTAATCTCTACAAACATTAGGAAGATATCTTCTATAGAAGATATAAAAGCAATATCTGCATTTTTTTCATTCGGAAGATAATCATCAAAGCAAAATTTTTTTTATATCGAAAATTTATCATTTAAACAAAGTTTTTTTGTTTTTGTAAGATATTTTTTGCCACCAAATTGTTATATTTTTTTCTCATGGGGTAGATCTAAAAGCAATATTAATTTTTTCCATTCCATTTTCCAATTCATTAATAATAAAACGCATTTTAAAATTGTAAATTCTAAGAAATTTTAATATTTCTCATTAAAAATAATCTAGCGATATCTTATATTTACCACCCAGAAGATTATCAGAAGTTATAATTGTTAGTGGTGCGTTGTATGGATTCATGGATAAGATATTTATTTACACGTTTCAAACCAATTTAAGAATTTTGGCATCGATTTTACATATTTTACTCATATTTTTACATATTTTACTCATAAGATCATAATTTTACATGATTTGACTTCAGTAGCATATTAAAGGCATATTTTCGAGTTTTTGTTGTGCCATATTTTTTTATTTTTGTATATTAAATTTTTTAGAATTTTGTTTTTATAAATTTAAGTTTTTTTCTCAAATTTTAATTTTTCTAGACATTTTTAGGCTTGTTTTACAATTTTGAAATAAAAAAATCGTTTGTATAGTTTGAAAAAGGCAAAAATACATTAGTTTCATGAAAATCAATGGTATAGTTTTTTATTCGATAAAGTATTAAATTCTAAATCGGGACATAAACCGATTACTTTGGATTTCATGATTTGTAATTAATTATTGGATTCTATGACAACATTGATTAATATGTCAGTTTAGAAACTATGAATACTATAGGAAAAAATGTGGCAAACTTTGTAGTTTAAAATTTGTTTTTTGGGGACCAAATGTTTTTCATGATATTTATTGATTGTCTGAATGTGAAACGGAATCCTATTAAACTTGTTCAGATGAATCAATTACACTGTAAGTTTGTCAAAAAGACACAGAAAAACGGCGAGACACCTAAACTTAATGTTGAGTCGTAGAATCTAGTGGCATACTCCGTTTTGAAAAGTTGCGTAAAAATCGGGATATATTGCGTTTTAAAGTATGAACTGTATGAGGTCATTTATTTTTTTAATTTTGAAAAAGTTTTTACGCATAGACATCCCAGTAAAAAATAATTGATGTCATACTTTACAATTGACATCTTAATCACATCTAAAAATGCGATTACATATTTTTCGCATTTATAAACCAAAGATTTCTTTACAAATGAAAACACAGTTAAAAGTAAGAAAAGAGATGTAGAAAAATCACAACAAATAACATATTCGAAGTACATCAAGTTTTGGTGAAAAACCAATGAAATTTACAAAAGCGTGTCATTGAAAGGTTGTGGTTTATTTTTGACATCCAAATATCGGATTTTTACTAATAAGATTAGATGTAGTTCAAAGTTGTCAAAAATGAACAACATCCCTCTAATGACACGCTAATGTAAAATTCACAGGTTTTCCACCAGAATTTGAAGTACTTCGGGTTACTAGTTGTGATGAAAATACTACATCTTTTTCCACTTTTTTTGCTGGGTTGTAGTGACTTACGTCTCTTTCTTCACTTTTAACTAGAGTTTCATTTGTATGGAAATATTTGGTTTATAAAAGCAAAAAATATGTAATCGCATTTTTAGATGTGATTAAGATGTCGTTTGTAAGTGACATTAATTATTTTTTTGCTGGATAGTTCCCAGCAAAAAGTGGGGAAAAGATGTAAAATTTCCATCACAACTAGTAACACGAAGTGCTTCAAATTAAAGTGAATGTTTCGGCGTCAATCCGATATGGTTCAGTGTAAATGCACAAAAAGAATAAAACACAAAGAATTATTAGTTTTATAAAAGGAGAAGATTTGTCTTCCTTTATTTATATATTACCTTAAGCATGTATGCACAACAAGAAGTGCTCTTTAAGGCTTCTATATGACGAGAAGTAAACAACTACTTATTTCTAAGTGTGGAGGCTAACAAAGTTTAAATACAGTTAGCGGTTTACTCGTTGAATTAATAATAGTTTTCCATCAAAGATGTAAACTAAAGTAGTAAATCATTAGGATTTACACTTAGAGGAAAAATACCGCAAATAACCGAATTGTACTTAAACATTGCCGGCCCCCTTGCAACACTTAAGGTGTTGTAACTAAATAAATGACGAGTCATGAAGGACTCTCGTAGACTGTTTTTTTCCAAATTAAAATGAGCCATGATCAGACTCCAGTTTTTTCTACTTGGGTCATTATGGACCCGTTTGAGCCATGATGAGACTCTGGTTGAGCCATGATGAGACTCCGGTTGAATCACTAAGGACTCTTGCTGAATTAAAAATAATTTAGGAAAAGGTTAGTAAAGTAAATTGATATATATGTAGTGATCATTTAGGAATTCAAAACAACAAGTCTGCCATACAAAGCGATCAATAGTAAAATTACTTAAAAATTCTTCTTTCCATCTTTTACGATTCTATTAATACAGCGTTTGGGATAGACGTAAATCTCGAATTATCTATATTTAAATATTACCTCGTAAAAGGTTACAATAAGTGTTTGCACGTAGTGCCCTGTCGTAGACAAAATGAAAAAATAATGATTTACAAACATTTTAATTAGTAGCGGTTCTATTATAGATTGATAAACTAACTAGTTCCTACATCATTTGGGTTCATTACGATTCCATGTTGGAATGTAGCTATTTTTAGTTGGCCTATATCTTTCCTTCGTAGGAGATGAATTAATACTATTTACAGGACCGGTTAATATCCAACCAAATACGGTTTTTTGAGCCAATAATGATCCTAGTACTTTTTTCCTAATTCCGGGTAAAATAAGCTGGGGTTATACATCAGCTCCTAATAATAATTCCACGGGTCTGCTCCCGAAGGGATTCGAATCCGCCAAATGAACATTTGGCAATTTGTCGGCATTAACCGAAACCGAAGGCAGATTTCCCGAAATGTTTGGCAAAACGGATGCCGAAGTGTTTAAAAAAAATGATGAATCAGTACTAGAACCTATCACCAAATTACAAGTCTTCATCGAAATGGCCGAAAATTCCTCATTTACGCCTGAAAACTTCGCTGTTTCGGAAATGGTTGGAAGCTTTAAACTTTTTCTCAACTTTTCAGAAATGATAGTGCATTCTGAAGCAGGGTCAATTAATGCTCTAACTTGATACCTACAGCCATTGTGTATCAAGTCGACTGTTGCTGTACCCAAAAGAACAGAATGATTCCTACGAGTATGGAATACTTGTCGTTCAGTCATGGTGCCTGTCGTAGTAGGTCTTCCAGCTGTTGTACCTGACAAAGTGGGCAGATGGTCATTAGGAGTTGGATTAGTGGGTCGTAGAACCACACTAGAATTGTCATCTAATGAAGTAGGAGGTACATTGCTAGTCAGTGTACCCAAAGGAGTAGAATAATTTTGACTAGTATGAAATACTTGTCGTTCAACTATAGTGCCTGACGTAGTCGGTCTTTCTACCAATGCAGTTGACGTGTTAGTAGGTCGTTGGTCATTAGGAGTGTGATTGTATGGTCGTAAAACCAAAGAAGAGTTGTCGTCTAATGACTCAGGAAGAGCATTTCTAGAGTTTTGCGAAGCTGAAGAATTCCGATGTAGTGAAGTATGGTGCCGCTTATTACAAATAGAACAATGATGTTCACTTAAAAAATCATTAACTTCATGTGAGTTAGCTAGACAATTTATGCAGCAATGAAATTTTTTAACCGTTCTAAATCTCTCAGGAATAGACATTCTATCAAACTGACGGCAAAAACGAAGTAAATGACCCGGTTTTTTACATAAAACACAAGCATTCGTAGGACTTGTATTCAAAACATGTGTCTTTTCCTTGCGTTCAATGCCTTCCTTATCAGTATTGGAACTCCTAAGATCGCGTATGCAATCTAACGTTTGGATTCTTTCGGTCAAAAACATGTCCAAATCTTTCCATAAAGATAAGGCAGTTTTGTCCTTAACACTTTGTTCCCATAGTGTCACTGTCTGAGAGGGCAGTCTTTGTATGCAAATAAAAACGATAATTGGATCCCAATTTTGAGTGGGAATCTCATATATCGACATAGCAGTTAAAAATCCATTGATTCCGCTCTGTAACCTTTTCAAAGAGGAACTAGTCTCTTCTGTTATTGTCTCTAAACCAAACAAACACTTTAACTGATTATTAACTAGCATTCGAGGATTTTCGTATGTATCTTTTAAACTTTTCCACGCTATATCAAACCCAGCATTAGTCAACGGACATTTAGATACAATTTCTCTCGCTTCGTTATCTGTTCTTTTCACTAAATACCATAGTCGTTCGATATTACTCAGCCGACTGTTATTAATATATAAAGCAGTGAAAAGATCCCTAAATGTAGGCCATGAGAGATAATCGCCGTTGAAGATGTCCGTATCACATGGCGGAAGAGGTAGATTATGACTAACATTATCAAAATTTGAATCATTGTTTGGATGATGGGAAACTTTAGGCTTAGTCTTTGCTTCCAATTCATCAATCTTAATTTTTATCGACTTTGAACATCGCGCATAAACATTAAGGGTACTCTGGAATTTACTTTCAGCCACTTGAATATCTTCTGGCTCAGCGTCTTCAGAAGATTCAAGATCGTCTAAACACTTATCGAAAGTAATTTTCACCTTTTCCCAACACATCTTCAATTCACTTTCCAAAACTTCGTAGTAGTACACGTGATGTTCTTCCTCGCGTATATTATTAAAGTTTGCCTCAAATTTTATAACGGCGTCTGAGGCACGAATGAAACGTTCGAGGGCTGTCAAAGGCATTTTTCACAATTTTAAGATTGGATTTATTTTGGTAAAATACTATAAAAATAGGAAGCAGCTTTCAAAAATCACAAAAAATCGAAATTGTATTGTTACTTTCCAAACAAATTATTAAAAGTCAAATCGACCGACCGTAGGGTAACTAACAATAAATTAGTAAAAGGAGGAAGAAGAAGAATTTTATCTTTCACAACACAATTACTAATATTAAATTTGTGTGAACAAACCTTGCATTAAATGCAGTCACGAATTATTTTGATCATTATTTATTTCACTCAAAAATTAACACCAAAATAATTTTCTTTAAATAGTGAAAAGTTAATTTTTTATTAATTTGCCGAAAAACAAATGCAATTTTTAATTATCAATTATGGCTGTTGTCCAATGTGAACAAACGCAGCCTTGATTATAAAAGTACCGATCACTATCTGTCAACAGGTACTGTATAAAATATAATCGCGCAAGGATGTATTAAATAGGGATTAAAATTAATTCACAATAAATTATTATAAATTATTAATTCCCTTTTTTTGACGATAGACACTTGTTGTTTTCTTTGCTTTTTTCTTTATAAAACACACACACGTATATACATACTATGTATTTATGTATGTTTATATACTTTTTTCCTTTTGACACAATCACTTTAATATCAATTTACTAACCTTATTTAAATTAAGGCTTAAAGAAATCTCCAACAAAAGGGCGCTTATTAATTCCTTGGCAAGGAGTCTTCCTTTCATACGTTGGAGTATGTCCTTCTTAGTGTTTTATCCTCGATTCGAAAAGAGCATGTAATTATTCGGTTCGAAGCGACCAATGTTTCGGCGTCAATCCGATATGGTTCAGTGTAAATGCACAAAAAGAATAAAACACAAAGAATTATTAGTTTTATAAAAGGAGAAGATTTGTCTTCCTTTATTTATATATTACCTTAAGCATGTATGCACAACAAGAAGTGCTCTTTAAGGCTTCTATATGACGAGAAGTAAACAACTACTTATTTCTAAGTGTGGAGGCTAACAAAGTTTAAATACAGTTAGCGGTTTACTCGTTGAATTAATAATAGTTTTCCATCAAAGATGTAAACTAAAGTAGTAAATCATTAGGATTTACACTTAGAGGAAAAATACCGCAAATAACCGATTTGTACTTAAACAGTGAAAAACCTATGAATTTTACATTGGATGGATGTTGTTCATTTTTGACAACTTTGAACTACATATAATCTTATATTTGGAAGCTGTAAAAATCCGATATTTGTATGTCAAAAATAAACCACATTCTTTCAATGGAACGCTTATGTAAATTTCATTTTTATCAAAATTTGAAGTACTTCGAATATGTTGTTTGTAGTAACTTTTCTACATCTCTTTCCTCATTTTTAACTGTGTTTTCATTTGTAAGGATATGTTTGGTTTATAAAAGCGAAAAGTATGCAATCGCATTTTTAGATATGATTAAGATGTCGTTTGTAAAGTGTGATATTAATTATTTTTTGCTGGGTATATATAGAACCATGATAAAAATATAAAGGTAGTGTCATTTCTCTCTCTCTCTCTCTCTCTCTCTCTCAAAAAATTGTTTGAAGTTTACTGGTATTTTATGAAATTTGTATTTTTTAAATAAATAGAAAAATCATTTCCACATTTGACAAGTAAGAAAGTATAGTCGGGCGTGGCCGACCATATGATACCCTACACCAGTTATGAATATTAAATGTGATTTATTTTTCATAATAAAGCATTTATCTTCAATATTCCCTTGTTCCGATACATTTAAGCAATTTATGGATGAAAAACTAATTTTCTGAAAGAGGCTTGATATGGGGGCTAGGGGAAAATATGGACCAAGCCCGATAAAATTTTGTGAATATATTTATATTTACATAATATTTTATTGTGCTGAATTTCATTGCGATAATTGTGTTTATAAGCTAATTTGGGACATTCAAGTAATTTTCTGAAGGGGACTTTGTATGGGAGCTAGGGTCAAATGGGGCCCGATCTTTATGAAATTTGGCAGGGTCATCAAGACTTCTATAAAACTAAGTTGTGCCGTATTTTATCGATATATCTTTATATTTAACATAATTATTAGCTCAGAAGCCCTTTTCGGGGGGTTCTGTTCTATGGGGGCTAGATGAAATAATGGACCGATTTTTACCATTTTCAATAGGCTTCGTCCTTGGGTCAAATAAAACTCGCGTGCCAAATTTCATCCAATTATCTTGAAATTTATGTTAATGATTTCAAAAATATTCAGTGAGAAACGCTGGCCTGATTTAAAAAAGGTATTGTTTAAGTTAGTTTTTTAAATAGTATACAATGTAGATTCTCCTTTAGACGTGTTTTTATGCAATGTACATATACATAATTGTGTACTTAACACTACAGTTCGTTTTTGATAACTTTGAAGTAGATTTAATCTTATTTTTAGAAGCAGTAAAAATTCGATATTTGTATGTCAAAAATAAACTACATTTCTCATTATTATCTAGGTTTATATTTAAGCGGAAAATATGTAATCGCATTTTTAGGTGTGATTAAGATTTCGTTTGTAAAGTATGGCTTCCATTTATTGCTGGGTATGAATTTACATGGGGAGCAGCCAAAAAGTGGATTTAGCATTCTTGCCCTAACCCCAATAATGGTGTCAATATTAGACAAGAAGATGGAAGCAAAGTAGCCGAAGATTACATGATTAGAATTTTTACTTGAAGAAAACCGTGTATTCTTGGACCGAGTGGAACACAAATTCTGGTCTGCCTATATACCTATATACATATAGTAGCATATAGGCGAAAGGGATTGTCAAAGACCTAAGTCCCCTGTCAAAACCCTAACTAGTGAGAATGTTTTAGTAGAAGCGCAAAAATAAACACAGTTGTTCAAAAGGTACTAAATAATAAATGTATTTCTGTTACGTTATTTTTTGTATGTTATTACTGGGAAATTACTTTGTTATTTTTTTCTGCACTAATGGAAAATGAAAAAAAGTATGTGAAATACTTTTTTAATTTTCAATACGAAAATTTACAACTTTTCTTTTTTCTGTTTTAATTAAAATGAAATGTCAAAGAATAAAAAATATTTTTTTTTGTAAAATATAAATTATTTTCGGGATTTTAAATACAATAAAAGTGTCGCAAAAATTATAAATATTAAGTTTAAGTGATAAGAAAAACTATTAAGTGCTAATATCCTCGCAATTTCGCGAAGAAAATTTGAAGTTTTGTGAGTGCGTTTAGTTCTCTCAAGTGTGTTTTATTCTCTCAGAACTCGTCTGTGTGAAGAGAATAACAAATTTTGTTTGACAACCCCTTCATTTTCGCCTATTCCCTATTATATGCCTACATAGTATATGAATCTTGGAAGATAAATTTATAAAAAAAACATCTTTTACATACATATAGCGGTTTTATTTGGATTCTTCTATTAATCCTTTCTCCAACTTGAAAAACATGGGAAGCAACAGACAATGCTATCGTGAGTCTCCATAGTGTTGATCCATTTGATATTGGGCTTAACAGGAAGCATATAGTTTTGGTTATTCATTTTTCTTAAAAAGCTGTTTTCTTTTTGTCAATTTTGTTTAAATTTTATTGTATTTTTTATTAGATTTAAAATTTTGTTTGATTTTTAATTTAGATTTTATTTTTATTTTGATTGAAAAGTAAACAAAAAATTGGAATTTTTAAATAAATGTGGTAGCTCCATTTATTAAAATACCAGCAAACGTCAGAAGGTTAATATGGCGTCAAAAAGAGAGAATGACACTACATTCATTTCATGAGTATGACAAAACCTAAGTCTGCTGTCAAAAACCTAAGTAGTTGAAAAAATATACACACCTGGACAAAAAAATAAATACACTTACATTCAATATATTTTCATGTATTATATTTGCATTTGGCTTTAAGTTTAAGTGGAAACTCTATGTTATTTTATCGGTTTCGATATGACAATACCATTTATTGTTAAAAAAAAGCAAAATTATCTTTAATTTTCAAATTTTGTCATTTTTTGTTCGTGGGGAGATTTCATTGATTGGACAAAAAAATAAATATGTACATTTTAATTATATTAATATTTTTAAGTTTTTAATCGGATTTTTTGAAAAGGTTTATGATTTTTATTGAATTCCCTTTTAGTTACTATAAAATAAATGGGAAAATATTTAATAGATGAGTTGATGCAAGGTTTGTCTACCGAAAAGAGGAGAACTACGTTGACGCTAAGAAATAAGGAAAAAAGTCTTCGTTTTATTACCGGAACCTTGGATCATTCCTTATCTTTTGTACAAAATGCGCTTATGAGACAACCATCAGCTGAACACCGTGGAAGACCAAAGAAAACATCTCCAACAACGGATAATCGTATAATTCCTATGGCAAAATAATATTCTTTCATCTCTTCCAGAGCCATTTCTGTTGGTAACGTAATTTCGTCCCGAACGGCTCGTTGAAGAATATATAATGCCAATTTACCTGGTAGAATAGCCAGAAAAATTCATTTACGGCTAACTTTCGCCAGAATTCACTCCAATTGGTCCGGACCAAAAGGTGAAAAAATATGGCGTAATATCGTATAGACCGACGACACTAAAATTAATTTGTTCTGAAATGGCTTGGCTAGAAACGTACAATGCCCATGTTTGTTTTAGTAAGAAGGCGGTCAAACACGGCGGAAAAAACATAATGGTTTAGGGCTGTTTTTCTTGGAACGGTATTGGTCCTATTCATCGGACTTCTGACACCATGACAAGATTTCAATACATGGACATCCTAGAAAATATTATGTTGCCATCTGCTGAAAAAATATGCCTCTCAGGCGGGTTTTCCACCAGGATAATGATTCTAAGCACATCTTAAAGTTGTGTCAGGATTGGTTTAAGGATAACGAAGTTGTCTTACTGGACTGACCAAGTTAGTCACCTGACCTCAACCAAATAGAAAACCTTTGGGGAGAGTTAAAAAGAAGAGCAGATAATGAAAGTTTTCAAAATAATAATCAATTACGGGCCTTTATCCAGAAAACGTGGTACGAAATACCAGTGGAAGTTATAATGAACAAAAAAATTTTAAAATATTGAATTAGATTTACTTTTCTGATAACTTTGCGGAATGTACTTATTTTTTTTGTCCACCATTTTAAAACAATTTTAAGAAGACTGTTTAGTATTTTAATTTATTACTCTTTCGTATTTTTATTTTAAATCATCTAAAAAAATTAATTAGGTTCACTTTTTAATTTATCTTCAATAAATATTTAATTATAAGCGGTTAAACAGAACTTTTACTGGTGTATGTATGTATGTATGTATGTATGTATGTATGTATGTATGTATGTATGTATGTATGTATGTATGTATGTATGTATGTATGTATGTATGTATGTATGTATGTATGTATGTATGTATGTATGTATGTATGTATGTATGTATGTATGTATGTATGTATGTATGTATGTATGTATGTATGTATGTATGTATGTATGTATGTATGTATGTATGTATGTATGTATGTATGTATGTATGTATGTATGTATGTATGTATGTATGTATGTATGTATGTATGTATGTATGTATGTATGTATGTATGTATGTATGTATGTATGTATGTATGTATGTATGTATGTATGTATGTATGTATGTATGTATGTATGTATGTATGTATGTATGTATGTATGTATGTATGTATGTATGTATGTATGTATGTATGTATGTATGTATGTATGTATGTATGTATGTATGTATGTATGTATGTATGTATGTATGTATGTATGTATGTATGTATGTATGTATGTATATATGTATGTATGTATGTATATATGTATGTATGTACATATGTATGTATGTACATATGTATGTCGAAGTCACGTCGATTTTCTCTCGAATACTATATTTGCAAAAGAAATCATCCCAATCGGAACCTTGTTTTCCAAAATATGGATTAAAATATGGCGATATCATACATACGTGATAAAAAGCAATTTATAGAAAAAAATAAAAAACAGATGTAATACGGCGACTAGGGTCAAATATGGACCGATCCTCATACAATGTTTAGGTAGGATTATTCATATAAAACTTATTTGTGCCAAACTTTATCATAATACTAGCGATTAGAAGAGACGGACGTTTAAGTGTTTTTCTGAAATAAAGCTTTGAATGGAACTAGGGTCAAATGAGGTCCAATCGTTATGAAAATCGTGGTTTACCTTTTCATGGAATTACACATATGTCGATTTTCTTCAGAAATATAACTAAGTTAAAAATGTATTGCTAAAACCATTGTTCGTTGTGACCACTGTGCTAGCTAATTGCAGAGTGATCATATTACAAAAGCAGCAAAAGCGACAGCAGCGATTTAAAAAATGCGCCGACAGAAGCAGCAGACTTAATATTTTTCGACTGCGTTTTATTACATGTATGAAGATTTGTGTATTATTTTGCGTTACCTACTTATTTTACTTGTTCTTAATTTTGCAATAACAAACATTAAGCAAAATATTAATATTCTTTTATAACGGTGCAGCTCACTACATATTTTAATAATCTTAATTATGAAGTTTATTTTGTCGCTCCTGACCTCTGTTTTTAAGAATTTTTGATTTTGTATTTTTTATAGTCGCATTGCATCAGTGAAATAAATAACTTGTAAAACCTTTAAAAATTTGTCGTCTTTCTTTTAAATATTTGAAATAGCTTGTAAAAAAGCATACAGGCTCAAACATTGGTGACCCCGACGTGATGCAATAGGTTGTCGTGGTTTAAATCAATTCAGATTATAACCAAATTTAATACTTTCGAATTCAATAAAATATCATCATGCCTGATAAAAATTCTTCGACTTCAAAAAATGAAGACTCTATTATCTCAAAACACTTAGCTAAAGTGACGTCCATTTTTCAGCACTTATTTGATATTAATAATCGCCTAAATTCAGACGAGTTACATAATATGGATGATGTCGATCTTTCTGTTCGCCTTGATTACGTAGAAAGTCTGTTATCCCATTTCGAACAGGCTATTTCGGTTTTTGAAGAAAAATGTGAAGGTGATATAGACAGCAGTATACGTCAAAATTTCATTACATCGTATTTTGAAATTAAAGCGAGAATAAAACGTAACGTTAATGTTACTCGTTCTACGCCTCACTCTTCAACTGTTCGCCAATTTTCGATGGATGAATTGATCAATATTCGAAAAACTAGATTGCCTGAGTTAAAAATACCCCAGTTTAGTGGTTCGTATACAGAGTAGCCTGACTTTTTTGCAATGTTCACAACAGTAATAGCAAACGATGTGGACTTAAGCAAAATAGAGAAGTTCCAGCATCTACGTGCGTGTTTAGTGGGAGCTGCTCTGGATACAGTATAATCGTTGGATCCTACTGAGGCTAATTATGATAAGGCTGCTATATTATTAAAGAACCGTTTTGATAACAAGTTAATAAATTTTCAGGCACACATTAAGGAGATTTTTGGCCTGAAAGGTGTTGAAAGGTGTTGATGAGGGCTATCGAAACTATTTACTCTCGGGAACAAATCGCTGATGGTCTTTTAATACATATTGTTAATTCGAAACTAGACTCACAATCACAAACAAAGGGGGAAGAGGGATTGCAAACTGATCAATTACCAACTTGGTCGTCAATGGCATCCTTCCTTGAGCGTAGATGTCGTATGCTTGAAAATCTTGAAAGTTCTATGGTAACAAAAAAGTCAAATCAACAGGTGAGCAAGAAATTTAATAATTATGGTCGAAATGTTCTTGTTGCTTCTAGTACTACGACTCCAACTTGCTATTTTTGTGATGCAAAAGATCATTACATAACTAACTGTTCTCGTTTTGCAAATCTTTCGCCAGTATTACGTTTTAAAGAAGCAAAGAAATTAAATTTATGTCTTAACTGTTTAAGAAAGGGACACAACTTTTGAAACGTAAGTTCTGCACTTGTCGTTATTGTTAAATGAAAAATAACTCATTGTTGCACATGGAAAGTAACAGTATAGAACAAAATGAAGCTACACGCCTGCTCCAAACTGAGGCCCAAGAAAAGGCAAACGAAGATCCAAAGTCGGTACAAACCCAATCTACCCTCGTTTCGTCGTCAACGTCCAATGTCACACCTGAAGCTCTGGAAACTCCAAACGGTAATAATGTGTTTTTAGCCACTGCCATAATCCTAGTAAAGAACAAGTTTGGTATTTTCGTACCTTGTCGAGCAATTTTCGACTCTGCATCGCAATTGAATTTTATTACTACTTGTTTCGCAAAACAATTGCAGTTAAAAGTTAAACAATCGTGTATATCAATTTCCGGCATTGGAGACGGTAATTTTATTGCAGATAAATCGGCCAATGTGGTCATTAAATCGTGTCACAGTAATTATTTACTATCATTTGCTGCTGTTGTACCAACAATTACTGAATATCAACCAAACACAAAATTCGACGTAAATAAGTTCCAAATACCCAGTAATATTAATTTAGCGGACCAAAATTTTTATAAATGTGGCCGCATAGACATTTTAATTGGCGCTAGCTTATTCTTTGACCTCATGAGCGTAGGGCAATTTAGAATCGGTGACAACATGCCAATACTACAAAAAACTCGACTTGGATGGATAGTTGCTGGTGGTGGTACACCCTCATCAAATACCTTTTCGTTAGCTACAGCACATACAAATGATCATGAAACAAAAACAGAATTATTAGTTGATGTTGTCAAAAGTTTTTGGGAGATCGAAAATAACTTCGAAAATAATTCAAAACTTTCAACCGATGATAAATTTTCCAACAAAATATATTTAGACTCCATTCTGGACAATATTCTATTAGTCTGCGAAAAAACTAAGTATTCATGAACTTGGAGATTCGTACGAATTGGCTCGTAGTCGTTTTTTATCTCTGGAAAATAAATTAAGTAAGCAGACATTAAGAGGCAGTACTTAGACTTTATGGATGAATATATCAAGTTAAAACACATGTCTTTAGTTTCAATCTTTCCTAATCAAATTAAAGCTAATTTTCTTCCCCACCACTGCGTACATAAAGAAGATAGTACAACGACGAAGCTTAGAGTTGTTTTCGACGGTTCCGTCAAAACAAGTACAGGTATATCACTTAACGACACACTATATTCGGGACCTACCATTCAGCCTAAATTGTTTAATACATTATTGAGATTTCGTTTCTTTAAAATTGCTTTGAGCGGAGACATCTGCAAAATGTGCCGCTGCATTTGTGTTTCACACCCGGATAATTTTCTGCAGTGCATTCTATGGAGAAACAACCCTAGTGAAGAATTGAATATTTACAAATTGGACACTGTTACTTATGGCACGAAGCCAGCTGCATTCCTCGCAATTCGGACGATGCATCAGCTCGCTATCGATGAAGAAAACTCCTTTCCTATTGGTTCTAATATTGTGAGACGCGATTTTTACGTTGACGACTTGATATCTGGTGGAAATTCTGTAGAGGAAGTCGTTGAAATTAGAACAGAAGTAACGAAGCTGCTAAAAAGAGGTAACTTTGATATTCGAAAATGGTTCTTGTTTAAGTTAAAATTGATTTAACTACCTTTTTGAAATACTATTTATAACAACGTTAGAATCCTATAAAGCTTCCCTTTTTTTTGCAACTTTGTTGGAATATTCTAACGAGTAACCGCTAACGGTGCTTAAATATTGTTTGCCACCAAATTTATGCTTGTTTCGTTTGACATTATAAGTCACTTTTGATTTGTCTACGACACAAGCACTACGTGCAATTACATTTACAAAACCATCTACTTCTACGAGGTAATATTTTGGTTTAAATAAAAAGAGATCTTCATCTCTAATAAATTTGAAATATACATTTGTTTTATTTTTATATAAAATCTTGGGAATCTTGTTGGAGCTGAACATTTGGTCCTAGCGAACCGGATTTCTTAGATCATTTATCGGATTTTTTGGATCTTTATATCAGTACCGGATCTTATTTGGCACCTTCAACTCCATTCCTATAATACAGTCCACCGGAGATATATTTATCATTTATTTATTTCTACGAAATAAGGTACGTAAATATATTTCAATTGTGAGCAAGTGATAAAATTCGTTTGTTTTGTTTCGCGAACATACACACACATTTCTTTTGTGAATTTTTGTTTTATTTTTTTTAATTTGTTGTAATTCGAACTCTAATTTATATTTAAAATTTTTTAATTTATTTTGATCCTACGGACAATATATTAAATTAAAGTAAATTTTATTAAAATTTTATTACAAAAATCAGTGGTTTTTACATTTTCTTTTGTGCGTTATTTGTTTACAGATTTAGATCTGTAAAATAAAACAATAAAATACATAAACGGTTGATTCTTCTTCTACCTTTATATTAGTCACCCTACGCTCGGCCAGTTTGACTATTATCACATTTGTTTATATACTTTTTGTAGTCAAGTAGTATTATTAATTTATTTATTTTAAACGACTTTTCAAATATTAAAAAATGTCGCTTTCGCCACTAAACTCGTTTATTAGAGCATCGGATGCTCTTATTGCATTCGGGGCTATGTTTAGTAATTTTGACGAAGAAATTCATACGGTTTATACTTTGGAGATTCAGAGTCAAGAGTTAAAAACACTTTGGGGTAAAGTTAAGACGACGTATAATGAATGTCTTAACTCTTTAGAGTCCGAAGAATTTGATGTGGCAGCGGCTAAATATAAAGCTACCTACACAGCGTATATCCAATGCGGAGGATCTATCCATGAAAAAATAGATGAATTCAAATCTGCTTTGAAAAGCAATGAATCTCCAACGGTAAATTCGAACTCCGGTAATACAGATCATAATCTAGCACTACCTCCTTGTGATATTGATTCATTCAGAGGTGATTATGTTTCTTGGCCCGCTTTTAGGGATTTATTTACCGCAATTTTTATTAATAGCTCGCGGCTTAGCAATATAGAACGGCTTTGCCATTTAATAAGAAAAACCGAGGGTGAAGCAAAAGAAATCGTTTCTAAATATCCACTTGTTAACGCAAGTTTTGAAGTAGCCTGGCGCGATTTAAAGGAAGCATATGAGAATCCTCGTATGTTGGTACATAACCAACTAAAACTTATTTTTGGCCTTCCTTTCCTTGACAAGGAATCGATAACAGCACTCAAAACACTACAACGCGGAATTAATAGTTGCCTTTCGGCTCTTTTTATTTATAAAGTGCCTACGGATAATTGGGATCCAATTATAATTTTTATGTGTATTCAACGTCTGCCTAGATCTACAGTTATTTTGTGGGAACAGGGTGCACAGTGGGGCAGAATGGAAATTTTTTGGAAATAAATCTGGCATTTCTAAACGGCTGATCCGATCGGCGTGAGCGTAGCCAAGGAGTATTCGAGTTTAAATTTTGAAGATGAACCCTGCAGATGCCCCAGGGACGGCGCTGTGGCGGCTCAAAGTAGGGTACCTACGACATGTAAAATTTTTAAACTCGTGTCATTTTTTTGTTTTTCACCCAAATACAAAGATTTTTATATTTTGTGAAAGCGCTCGACGAGATCTTGAAAAAACATGCTTGGACATACTACTTATCTCTTATAATATCCGAGTTATAGGCATTTAAAAATTTAGTGATACAAAATTTACCATACCTTGGTCCGCCTTTTTTTGAATACCGGGCGTAATTTTGGACCAAATGGACTCAATTTTTTCTTGTTAGTTAGACAACAAAATTTCCAATAATATACAAAAAATTTCAGATCAATATCGTTTACAGATCCAAAAATATACGTTTTTTAATTTAAAAATTCAAAAAATTTTAGATTTTTGGCGTTTTTTTGCCAAAAATGTGTCTTAACTCTTTTATTAATAAAATAAAATTTGTATTAAGAACATATAACAATTTTATAGTTTTCTAAAAGGTACCTTTACGCAGAACGCTTTGGCGTAAAAAACTTGTCCTATTTTTTTAAAAATGTTGCCACTGCGTCCTTCCGAATATGACCTATTTTTTATCAAAACTTCAACTTTGGGCGACATGTTCTAAAATCCCAAAGCTGGGATCAGAAAACTGAAAGCAGTTTTGGAAACCTCAATATGTTTTCTATTTACTCCAAAAGTATTTTCCCAGCCCTGAAAGAAATGTGGACCCTATGGGCAAAAAAGTAAAAAATCCCATTTTTGGGATTTTCATTCCTATTTTTGGGAATTGCGGGATGCCCTTTGACCTTTTCAATTTTTTTTTTGCATATTCTTATTTGAAATGACAAATTTAACAAGCGTTGAAAATTTCATTGAGTTTTGTTCATAAATAAAGATTTTGTCATATATTACATATTTGTTTAATTTCTAAAACTATGATTTATATCAAAATTTTAATAGGATCGCAGATAGCTACAACAATTTAGTCAATATTTATCCCTTAATATCATTTTTTAGTTAGATATGGAAATTCTCGACCCTTTACAAAAAATTTCAAGCCAATATCTCAATTACATTCAAAAATATGTTCATTTAAACCTGTGTCCTTTAATTTCATCTTTTTCATATTTTAGTATTAAGTATGACAGAACATACATTTGGTGTTGAATAAAATATTTGGACAATTTTTAAAAATTATTTAGTTAATTATTTTATTATAATATTGTATATACAATAAAAAAAATTATAATTTTATTATGAGCCACGCACAACAACACCTAAATCACCCCACACAAATTACCTTTCCCGCCCACCGAAATATAAAACACAATTTAATACAATATCATCAGTTAGTATAATAGCTTTTTTTATTTGAACTGTTTATCTTAAACATAATACAATTAATTCTTACAACCTACTTATATAGTTAATTCCTAACACTACTTATTTTCTATAAAATAATCTGTCATATCGGTATACATATCCAGAAGGTAATATAAGTCCTTTAAATCTTCCTTGTTATAGAGTGATAGAGTTTCATAACAAATCCATCTTTTTCGCATAGTTGAAAGAACAGGATCAGAAGATAGAAGTAAACTATTAAAAATATCTTCATTCTGTGATTGCCTGGAGCATTTTCTTGAGCTGAATAGTTGAACATGCTTAAAATCTCGATTCCTCGCTTCCTGGGCTTCTTCTGTTAACTCTCCAAGTGGAAGAATATTCGATTCAATTATTATTTGACCATGACACAATACTTTGTGTACTGTTGGTGTTAGTTCCCTCCATGATACAGAGATACAAGTAATTTAGAAATTTCAGATGTGTATTCCCCAAATCGATTTTCATTAATTTTATGTTTACTATTCAGTGCCATTAAAATAGTTTTAACTCTTCGAAGCAACTCCTTGTCGATTCCAGTTATTTTTGAAGTAATTTCAAAATCACGAAAAAACCTTCTCGCCGTATTACCGTCATTTGTACTACCGCAACTTGAAAGTGGTTTGTCGATGTTTAATCCCATCTGAACTTTAAATTCTTCTTGGATTCTGCTTTTTTCCGCAGCTCTCAGTTCTTTCAATTCTTCATTATTTTTTGTTGATTTAGTAGGATAGTTTGTTTTTTTTCCTGGATCGCCTTGTATGATGGTAATATATTGTGTCCTTTTTCATGCAGAGCTTTCCTTAATATTTGGTACTTATTTCGACTGAGACCCAGTTCCAACATAAGCGCTATTGCTTCCTCTTCAGTAAAATTTGATTGTGATGTTGGAGTTGGTATACTTTCCACAATTCGCTTAAGTCGTTTTGGTGATGCATTAGGAAGAATAGTTGCAATATGTACGACATCCATATGTTGGTTTTCCTTTTTCAGCATTTCGTTAAATGTATCAGCAATTTCCTCATTTGAGATTGAAAAAAGTTTTTGTGTGACCCTCTTTTTTTTACCTTGAACATAAGTCTTCGTATGACTTGCAAGGCGCTCCTATTGATGTGTTGTAAGTTGAGATTTCCGTAGTAGTTTCCATCCAACTACAAAATTTTAATCGAAATTTCTTTTGATTTCCATCCACAGACTTACTTTTTACATCAAAAAGTTTTCAATTTTTGATATGCCTGTTTTGTCTACTTTTCTACTATATGTAGTTTTTATATAATTTGAAATGTCTTCAATTCTTTCTGGCCCTTTTGAAGATATACTCCATAAAACGGAACACAACTCTTCGTACTTTAATGTAATCTTCATTGTAGATTTATTAAATATGGTACTTAAAATCTGAGAAGTTTACTTATATACCAATTCTTGTCATTTCCGATACAGGTATTCCAAAGTAAAAAATTACGAATTGTCTACCTATTAACATTTAGGACTATGTATATTACTATAACCTGTAATTCAGTCATTGATATTTCTTATTAGTGAATGAATCGAAATTATCATTACCTGTATATTTTTACCTACATGATCATAAACGAAACAGAACGAAATGATCTGTCGAAAAAATTCAGGTAAAAAATAGTTATAAATTTTTGAAAATTTAAGCATAATAGGACCTTTCAATTATAAGGATAAGCAAAATAGGTAAATATAAGATTTAAATATGTGCTGTCATACTTAATACTAAAATATGAAAAAGATGAAATTAAAGGACACAGGTTTAAATGAACATATTTTTGAATGTAATTGAGATATTGGCTTGAAATTTTTTGTAAAGGGTCGAGAATTTCCATATCTAACTAAAAAATGATATTAAGGGATAAATATTGACTAAATTGTTGTAGCTATCTGCGATCCTATTAAAATTTTGATATAAATCATAGTTTTAGAAATTAAACAAATATGTAATATATGACAAAATCTTTATTTATGAACAAAACTCAATGAAATTTTCAACGCTTGTTAAATTTGTCATTTCAAATAAGAATATGCAAAAAAAAAATTGAAAAGGTCAAAGGGCATCCCGCAATTCCCAAAAATAGGAATGAAAATCCCAAAAATGGGATTTTTTACTTTTTTGCCCATAGGGTCCACATTTCTTTCAGGGCTGGGAAAATACTTTTGGAGTAAATAGAAAACATATTGAGGTTTCCAAAACTGCTTTCAGTTTTCTGATCCCAGCTTTGGGATTTTAGAACATGTCGCCCAAAGTTGAAGTTTTGATAAAAAATAGGTCATATTCGGAAGGACGCAGTGGCAACATTTTCAAAAAATAGGACAAGTTTTTTACGCCAAAGCGTTCTGCGTAAAGGTACCTTTTAGAAAACTATAAAATTGTTATATGTTCTTAATAAAAATTTTATTTTATTAATAAAAGAGTTAAGACACATTTTTGGCAAAAAAACGCCAAAAATCTAAAATTTTTTGAATTTTTAAATTAAAAAACGTATATTTTTGGATCTGTAAACGATATTGATCTGAAATTTTTTGTATATTATTGGAAATTTTGTTGTCTAACTAACAAGAAAAAATTGAGTCCATTTGGTCCAAAATTACGCCCGGTATTCAAAAAAGGCGGACCAAGGTATGGTAAATTTTGTATCACTAAATTTTTAAATGCCTATAACTCGGATATTATAAGAGATAAGTAGTATGTCCAAGCATGTTTTTTTCAAGATCTCGTCGAGCGCTTTCAGAAAATATAAAAATCTTTGTATTTGGGTGAAAAACAAAAAAATGGCACGAGTTTAAAAATTTTACATGTCGTAGGTACCCTACTTTGAGCCGCCACAGCGCCGTCCCTGGGGCATCTGCAGGGTTCATCTTCAAAATTTAAACTCGAATACTCCTTGGCTATGCTCACGCCAAATTTTATCCCGATCGGATCAGCCGTTTAGAAATGCCAGATTTATTTCCAAAAAATTTCCATTCTGCCCCACTGTGGGGTGTTAAAAACAAAACTGTTTTGTCTACATGGAAAGATTTCGATAACTTTCTGACAGAAAGAATTCAGACATTGCAATGTCTTCAAGATCTTAAAGATACGAACTCGACTGACGTCGACTTTTCAGTGCATTCAAATAGTTCTACTATTACTAAACCTTCATGTATCTTATGCCCTAATCAGTCACACTATTTGCGAAATTGTCGTCGATTTAAAAATCTTTCAGTATCTGACAGAATTTCTACTGTGAATGATTATAACTGCTGTACTAATTGCCTTTCGAGGACACATAAAGTCAGAAGTTGTACAATCAACAATAACTGTTTTATTTGCAATAATCGACATCATTCTATGCTTCATCTGCAGCATACAGATAATTCTATAGTTGAAAGACCAACTGTTTCTACTGAACAGAATTCCAGTGAGGTTCTACGACCCACTAACTCTCACACTCGACAATCGCATACGTCCAATAATGTTACTTCTAATCCACAAGTATTTCATACTAGACAGAATCAGTCCGTTTTGTTAGGGACTTCAATGGTAAACATAATTCATAACAGCCATAAGTATCAGGTCCGTGCTTTAATAGATTCGGGTTCAGAATGTTCTTTCATTTCTGAACGTTTGCGAAAAAGATTAAAACTTCCCACTCATTCTTCGAATTCTAACGTTTCTGGCGTTAATAATGTGGTTTTTGGAGTTTCAAAGTTTTGTCCTTTGGAAATTAGTTCAGATTTAGATTCTTCAATAAAACTATCAACTAACGCATTTGTTTTACCAGAAATAACAGGAAATTTGCCTTCGACTTCTGTAAATGTCGATATTGGAAAATTATTGCCAAATCTTTGTTTGGCTGATTCGAATCTTTTTACCAGTAGGCCTGTAGATATTCTTATCGGAGCAGATTTATATCCGCGCATTATTTTACCGGAAATACAACAAAACGTATTAGGGTCATTATTGGCACAGAAAACTATATTTGGCTGGATACTGACAGGTCCAGCTAATCCTAGGGATTTTGAAACATATATCGACAATTTAACGTATTCTACGTGGTCTAACGCTTGTTAACCTTTAATTTATTATCACTTTAAAATGCTCACAGAAATATATTTATGTTCCTACTACCTTATTTATGTTTTTATCTTATTATTTATTATCTTTATATATATTATATTACTTATATTAAATAATAATCCACCTGCAGGACTTCGGTGCTGTGTGGAAAAGTCGAGAGACTTTCCAAAAATCCACCTGCGGGACTTCGGTTCTGTGGGGAAAGTCGAGAGACTTCTTAAAAATCCACCTGCGGGACTTCGGTTCTGTGGGGAAAGTCGAGAGACTTCTTAAAAATCCACCTTCGGTTCTGTGGTTCTGTGGGGAAAGTCGAGAGACTTCTTAAAAATCTACATTGTTTTAAAATCGTTTGCAATTCCTAAGGTATTGCAAGGTGGCCGGCAATGTTTAAGTTAAAATTGATTTAACTACCTTTTTGAAATACTATTTATAACAACGTTAGAATCCTATAAAGCTTCCCTTTTTTTTGCAACTTTGTTGAAATATTCTAACGAGTAACCGCTAACGGTGCTTAAATATTGTTTGCCACCAAATTTATGCTTGTTTCGTTTGACATTATAAATCACTTTTGATTTGTCTACGACACAAGCACTACGTGCAATTACATTTACAAAACCATCTACTTCTACGAGGTAATATTTTGGTTTAAATAAAAAGAGATCTTCATCTCTAATAAATTTGAAATATACATTTGTTTTATTTTTATATAAAATCTTGGGAATCTTGTTGGAGCTGAACAGTTCTCAAATGATCCCTCTGTGTTGAAACATGTGCCATCATCTGATTGTGAAGAATTTCTAAAATTTCAAGATGGCAATGACATAACCAAAACCTTAGGCCTTTTTTTGGGACCCAAAATGTGACGCATTTATATTTTCGTTTTCTCACGTTTTGGATACTAAAATTATTACGAAGCGCACAGTTTTGTCCTCGATAGCACGTTTTTACGACCCGTTGGGACTCATTGGACCCGTTATAACTAAAGCAAAGGTGTTTATGCAAAATTTTGGAAATGCAAATTAGACTGGGATGAAAGTCTACCTCAAAGTCTACATTCGATTTGGACGCAATTTGTATCATCATTTTCTCTAGTTCACAAGTTTACATTTCCCCGATTTGTTTCCATTCCAGGCTCTACTGTACAAATACACGCTTTTTGCGATGCTAGTTTGTCTGCATATGGTGTCTGTATTTATGTGAGATCGGAATCAGGTGGATATGTTAAGGTTAATCTATTGTGTTCTAAATCAAGGGTAGCCCCGTTAAAGGTTCTCACCGTACCTAAACTCGAGTTGTCAGCTGCATTACTTTTAGCAGAGCTTTTAAATGAAATTTCAAATACCCTAGATGATAAATATGAATATCATTGCTGGTCAGATTCTATGGTTGTTTTATCCTGTACCCCGTTTCTGTAACTTTTAGTGAGAAGTTCTCACATCGAGAAGTGTGAAGCAAAAAATTCCATCGTTTCTCGATTTGGGAGTAAAAAGTGTTTCTGTAACTTAAAGTGAGAAGAGGCAACACGAATTACGTTTTTATTGGATATTTCCAATAAAACAGCTGTCAAAAATATAAAAATAAAAAGAAGAAAACAAAAATTGCCAGACAAATTTATAAACAATGATTAAATTAACAAAAAATATAGGAATTAAATAAAATGTGTTCAAAAAATTATCCCAATAAATTCTCCCCTAGCCAATTCTAAGTTTATTCCCACATACTTTTTCTGCTTTTGCTTCCGTATATCGAAAATTCCTCCAATTTTCTAAAAATTAGTGGACAATATTAATTTTAATGTTAATTAATTATAAAAATATCATTACTTTTTCATTATTTTATAGAATTTATGTTTAAATTAAACTTTTTTTCCTTAAAATTTTACTTTCCGCACCGTTTTAAAATGTGAGTTTTTTTGACAGTTCATGTGAGAAACTTCTCACAAAATTTTCTTACAGAAACACTTTTACTCACAAATTTCCAATAACTTACGTCAAAAAACTTAAATGACAGATAGTTCTCACAAAAAGAAATTACAGAAACACTTGCATGTGAGAAATGATATTTTGTTCCAATTCACATTGTTTTTTCTTCAATTTCACTGTTTCATGCGAGAAATTTCTCGATGCGAGAGTTACAGAAACGAGGCACTGGCTGAGAGAAGAGTCATCTAACTACAATGTATTTGTTGCTAACAGGGTAAGTCGTATTCAAAATTTGACTAATAATATGTTGTGGCACCACGTCCCAACTGCAGTAAACCCTGCGGATATTTTGTCGAGGGGAGCCTCCCCAAGTGAGCTTTTAAATTCAAATCTTTGGAAAGAAGGGCCAGATTTTTTATATAAAACCACAGAATATTGGCCAAAAACGATGAATTTTATAGCGGATCTTCCTGAGCGTCGTAGAGTTGCTTTAATTGCATCATCTATTACTGATTTTTCAATAAATTGCAAATATTACAATTCGTTTCCTAAAATGCAATGGATTTTCGCGTATGTATATAGATCTTCGAAGCCCAACATCCCATAATACTTCCAAAAGGGCATCTTCTCACGAAATCTCTTGTTTTGTATTATCATCAAAAATTATTGCATGCAGGACCACAGTGTTTGTTAGCTCATATTCGACAACAATATTGGCCAATTGGAGGTAGAAAAACAATAAGCGCTATCATTAATAAATGCATTAAATGTTTTCGACTTAAACCTAAAATTGCTCAACACATAATGGGTAGTTTACCCGCTGATCGTGTGCAGCCAAATAGAGCTTTTTACACCACGGGTATCGATTTTTGTGGCCCGCTTTACTACAAGTCTGAGATAAGAAGTCGGCCTCCAGTGAAATGCTACGTATGCATTTTTATTTGCTTTTCAACAAAGGCAACACATTTAGAGTTGGTACCAGATTTGTCGACATCGATTTTTTTATCATCACTCAAACGTTTTATTTCAACACTTGTCTACCGAATATCTGCCATTCTAAACTCAAGACCCTTATTTCCAATTACAGAAAATCATGATGATCTCGAAGTATTAACCCCAGCACATTTTTTAGTAGGTTCAACACTAACAACAATTTTGGAACCTGATTTGACAGAACTAAATATAAATCGTTTAAACCGTTGGCAGAAAGTGTGTTACATGCAGCAACTTTTTGAAAAAAATGGAGCACCGCATATTTAGCAATACTGCAAGAGCTTTCCAAATGGAAATCAACAAGTATAAATCTAACTAAAGGTACAATGGTTCTCGTTAAAGATGAAAACGCACCACCTTTAAAGTGGCAGTTGGGTCGTATAGAGGATGTGGTTCCTGGAAAGGATGGCGTAGTACGAGTGGCTATAGTTAAAACAAGCAGCAATATGTTTCGCCGAGCTGTTACAAAATTAGCTATATTACCTATTGAAGATAATTTGGTTGAAAGCCGTAGCCTTCCAATGGGAGGAGGATGTTCGTTGTGACCACTGTGCTACCCAGCAAAAAATAATTGATGTCATACTTTACAAACGACATCTTAATCACATCTAAAAATGTGATTGCATACTTTTCGCTTTTATAAACCAAACATATACTTACAAATTAAAACACAGTTAAAAATGAGAAAAGAGATGTAGAAAAGTCACTACAAACAACATATTCGAAGTACTTCAAATTTTGATGAAATTTACATAAGCGTTTCATTAAAAGAATGTGGTTTATTTTTGACATACAAATATCGGATTTTTACAGCTTCTAAAGATAAGATTAGATGTAGTTCAAAGTTGTCAGAAATGAACAACATCCCTCCAATGACACGCTAATGTAAAATTCATAGGTTTTTCACCTGAATTTGAAGCACTTCGGGTTACTAGTTGTGATGAAAATTCTACATCTTTTTCCACACTTTTTTTGCTGGGTAGCTAATTGCAGAGTGATCATATTACAAAAGCAGCAAAAGCGACAGCAGAAAAGGTCTGTGTCAAATGCAGCGATTTAAAAAATGCGCCGACAGAAGCAGCAGACTTAATATTTTTCGACTGCGTAATATTATATATACAGTGTCTCACATAAGTATTCGACTTTGGTTGTACTTTGAAAAGAAACATAATTTAATAATATTTTTTGTGTGTGAAATGAATAATTAAATTTGTTATATTGTCTGGAGAGTCCTATGGTATAATATCACATTCTTTAAAATTTGGAAAAATTACATTTACCTCAATTGATTTGCTTTTTTTAAAAAAGTCCATAAAATTGCCTCAAAAAAGTATTCGAATTTTTCCTGTATTTCATATATGACCATATTATACGAAACAAAAAAATTATAATCGAGTGTTGTTTTGCATAAAATTGTGTTAAGGGGTTACTATCGACCGAAATTATATATTTTTGGCCCATTTGTTCCACAATTTTGGAGCATTTGTACCATATTTTCATGTAATATCATTAAAATGGCGATTTTTGACCATATTTGCAATTTTTTTCCTTTTTTCCAGAAATAAACCCAAACTTTAATATTGGGATTTAATAGACCCCTTGAGGCATCTAAAAATAATAATTTTTGTTATATGGATCTGTACTTAAATGTTCCAAGATGTATTTTTAGTATCGTTCTTCTGTTTCTAATTGAATTGTATGGATCATAAGTCCCTTTTTGTACCACTAGGGTCGATATTTTCCGACAAAGTTGGCTAGTATACATTCATGTACATATTAGCACTAATATATTTTAAATTTTCAATACATTATATCGGCATACAATTCCAAAAAATGTCTTTACAAAACGTCATCCTATACAGTAGATTTCAGTTTTTACTATTCGTAACTTTCACGCTTATGTTGCCCATTACAATAACACTGTAAGTCCAAAATTTTGGGTTTATTTTGATCATAGAAATCAATATTTAAAGAGATATTGATATTTTTGAGTTAGACCATAATGATATAGTGGCATGCAGCCTGGAGGTCATTGGTATATAAAAATAATGATACTACCATATTGAATGGTGTTTCTTCGAGGCATGTTTTGGAGTTGTACACTTCCACAATACATTGAAAACTTAAAATATATAAAAGCTGATATCTAAAAGAATATATACAAGAAAACTTCCCCGAAAATTTTTGACCCTAGTATTATGAAAATGGACTTAAGTTCCAATATATTGAATTAGCGACAGAATAATGATATCAATAATATATCTTGGATCGTTTAAATACAGATTCTTGTAACAAAAAATACTATTTTTAGATACTCCAAGGGGTCTATTAAATTCCAATATCAAATTTTGGTTTTATCTCTGGAAAAAAAGAGAAAATACTACAAATATTTCCAAAAATCGCCATTTTAATGATATTACATAAAAAGAGGGTACAAATCCGCAAAAATTGTGGACCAAAAATATATCATTTCGGTTGATAGTAACCCCTTAAAACAATTTAAAGCATAAAAACCATTCGATTCTAAAATTTGTGTTTCGTATAATATGCTCAAATATGAAATACAGGAAAAATTCGTATACTTTTGTGAGACAATTTTATGGACTTTTTTAAAAAAAGCTAATTTAATTTAAGTAAATGTAAATTTTTCAAGTTTTAAAAAGCGTGATATCAAACCTAAGGACTGTCTAGACAATATAACAAATTAATTTATTTTATTGCACACAAAATATATTATTAAATTTGGTTTCTTTTCATAGTTTACCTAAATTCGAATACATATGAGAGACACTGTATGAAGATTTGCGTTACCTACTTATTTATGAAAAATTACTTGTTATGAATTTTACAATAACAAACATTAAGCAAAATATTAATATTCTTTTATAACGGTGCAGCTCACTACATATTTTAATAATCTTAATTATGAAGTTTATTTTGTCGCTCTTGACCTCTGTTTTTAAGAATTTTTGATTTTGTATTTTTTATAGTCGCATTGCATCAGTCAAATAAATAACTTGTAAAACCTTTAAAAATTTGTCGTCTTTCGTTTAAATATTTGAAATAGCTTGTAAAAAAGCTTACAGGCTCAAACAACCATTAAACATGTTTAATGGTTTTTAGCATAGAATATTACCGTAGAAGGCCAACTCTCCCGGAAAAACCCTAACTCAGCTGTCAAAAAACCTAACTCTAAATATGTATTAGTAAGATTTTCTTTAGAAGTGTTAGTGTATAAAAGCACATAAAATGCCTACATAGTTGCATAAAATCGGTCGAAATAATAGTACAATGTTTTTATAACATTAATTTTCTTATATTATTTTCATAAATTTGTTTGCTACTAAAAAATGCTACTCTGAACCTTCAATTTGAAATTAGAAAAACAAAAAATGAAATGTCAAATAATTAAAAATTTAATTTTTTTGGTTTGTGAAAATTAAAAAGTTTTTGATGAAGAAGTTATAATAAAATAATTGTAAAAAAATAAAAAATGTGTGTTTGTGTTATAAAATTTGTGTCCGAATCGTTTTTTTGTGCGAATTTTGGAATTAAAATATTGAACATTTGTTGTTGTAGCTTTGTGTTGAATTCACACAGAACATGTAAGTGTGAAGAGAGAAAGCTCTTTTATTCGTGGTAAAGTTTGAGTTGGCTATCTATGTCATCTATGGTTTTTAGTGTCTTTAAATAATAAAAGATAAAAAACTTCGAAAATTCGAATTTATGTTAGAAAATTTGAACTGGTTACTGTACTCTAAATGGCATTACAATATTATATTCGAATATCCGATATTAAGTTCCAACGATTTTAAAAAAATCTATGGATTAAAATCAATATTTAATTTCGAAAATTCGAACTTTTGTTCGAAATACAAAGAAATAATTTTGGAAAATAATTTAAGCTATTAAAATAAATTCTGCTCATAAAAAACTATGAAAATAACATTAATGGTTCTTATTAATTCAATGTTCTAATATATAATGGTTCTAATCTATCAACTAATCAAAATACTCAATATCGAGACGATTTTTATATTTCCTCTTTTTTCCATCAGAAGAAATATGTCGCAAAACTTAACATTTTCAAAAAGTAAATAATATAAAAGTTGTCAAAATAATCTACTACAAAAAAGCTACTCATGTGGAATTTGATACATAATACCAATAAAATTTAAATTCGACCATGGTCATAGAATAGGTATACATAGAAATGAAACTGAGTATGACAAAACCTTAGTCTGCTGTTAAAAACATAAGTCGTGAGAATGTATTAAGTAGTGAGATCGAACACACACGTTTTTCGTTAAAACTTTTAACCCAAGTAATGTCAATGTTAATATTAATCTGATTAAAATGAGTGATCAGAAAATAGTGCGTACTAAAATGTTTTAAATATTTTCAACAAAACCCAACTTGGTCTTACAAAAAGTTGGTCAAGCATTCAAAGGTCTGTCGTCAAACGGTTTCCAATGTTATTAAACAGTACAGGGAGAACTTATCCGCTGATAGAAAACGTGGTTCTAAAGCCAAAAAATAGAAAACATTTTCAAAGGAGTTCCCACAACATTCGGTAGGAAAGCCGGTTAGCTCAGTGCTCGGACTATTTGGTACGAAAAGTTAAAGCTAATGCAGGTTTCAGTAAAAACATACAAGTCTCAAAATGTTCCTGACAGGAACGCTGCTAAAAATTTAGAGGCCAAAACAGAGCACAGAAATTGAAGTCAAAAATATAAAAAATATTCTTGCTGCATAATAGATGACGAAACGTATGTTCTGGCAGATTTTTCGCAACTCCTGGTCAAAAATTTTATGTTGCTGATGCTCGAGGGTATGTTGAAGAAAAGTTTAGGTCCCAAAAGCAGACAAAATTTTAAAAATGGTATTACATATGTAGATTTTCTTCAGAAATATAAATAAGTTGAAAATCTATTACTAAAAATGGTGTTATGTATGTCGTATTTTAATGGAAAATTCGACAGAATGTGTCGATCATTCTGTCTTTGACTTTTGAGCTGTGAACTACTGTTTTTTCTTGTGCGAGCCCTATGGTGTGTGGAAGTTTGTGCCCTATTGTGATTTTGTGTAAGTGGGATAAGTGTTTGTTTAGTGGAATTGTGGTTCGTTTTTTTTCCTTTCTACGTCTGCTGTGATAAGACCAGGCGTCAGTAGGCTGGCGGAGTAAGGGTAAGATGGGTGATAATTGGTGGTATCCGACAGGAAAATGTCAAAGTTTGATATATATCTGGGGGACAATGGGAAAAATGTGGCGGCTAAAACCACTGTTGGCGGTAATGTTGATGTGCATAATGAAAGTGGGGCTATGGCTGTTGATATGCAAAATGGCGATGCAAGTAAATGTGATATTACTAACACGAATACGAATGATTCATACTCGTGTATGAATGTGAATGGTAAAGTTGATGAAAATAGTGAGAGAGGTAGAGACTGTGCAATGAATTACGAGGCCGACAAAATGGCTGATGAAAATGAGATGAGTGCTGCACGTGTGGAGCATGATTTTGGAGTTTTGGGTAATGGAAGGGAAGATCGAATTGTATATTCGAAAGGACATGTTGATGATGTTGCGGTTTTGGTGGACACGTCAAAAATTGATGCTGAAAATAGAAAGGTGAAGAATGGTTTGTACCTGTTTGAGAGGATTAGGGATTGTGGATTTAATGTTTGTTGGGGTGATGGTAAAACCCAACCGAAGGATAGGGTTTTACCATCGATAAAAAAGTATTTAATATTTGAAATAAGCGTATTTAAACATATTTATATATATTTTTACACATAATTGTAAAAATAATGCACATATATCCTTAAAATTATAATTTTAAATTGCAGATAAAAAATTTTAAGAAAATCATTAAGTTATAATGCAAATATAAACCCTTCTATCTTAAAAAAATGCAAAACACAAAGTCAACGAACTATCGAAATATGCAGAAGTTTTATCAAATACAAAATTTTTTAAGTTTTTGAAATTAAGTGTAAAATTATTAGTTTATGGGAGATGTGATCAGTGTATTTTCGCATCTCGGAGTACGCAACCCAGTGAAGAATACAAGCAATCAATTATACTCTTAAAAGTTCTGAGTTCTTACAGCGACCACTATTTTTGAAAAATGTGGTCACTATGACCATATCCTTCGATCTCGGAGAGTGTAAACCAATGGAAGGCATAAAACATAGTTTATGCTATCTAACTGCGTTTTCAGTTTTTCCAAAATGAGTTTGTGGAAATTTATAAGATTTTTTGAAAATGTAATAGCTTTATATAAAAATCCTTTGAGGAATGTGGTCACTATGACCATATCCTTCGACCTCGGAGAATAAAAACCAGTGGAGAGCATAAACCATAGTTTATGCTATTTAACTTAATTTTTAGATTTTCCAAATTGAGTTTGCGAAAATTTATAAAATTATTTTAATATTTAATTTTTTCATATAAAAATTCTTTGAGGAATTTAGTCACTATGACCAAATCATTCGACCTCGCAGAATGAAAACCAGTGGAGAGCATAAACCATAGTTTATGCTATCTAACTGCATTTTCAGTTTTTCCAATTTGTGTTTGTAGAAATTTATAAATATTTTTGAAAATATATTTTTTTCACATATGAGTTCTTGGAGGGATGTGGTCACTATGACCATATCCTTCAACCTCGGAAAACGAAAACCAGTGGAGAGCATAAACCATAATTTATGCTATCTATCTGCGTTTTCAGTTCTTCTAAATTGAGTTTGTGGAAATTTATAAGATTTTTTGATTTTTTCATATATGTATGAGTTCTTGGAGGGATGTGGTCACTATGACCATATCCTTCGACCTCGGAGAATGAGAATAAATGGAGAGCATAAACCATAGTTTATGTTATCCAACTGCGTTTTAAGTTTTTCCAAATTGAGTTTGTGGAAATTTATAAGATTTTTTGAAAATGTTATTTTTTCATATATGTATGAGCTCTTGGAGGGATGTGATCACTATGACCATATCCTTCGACCTCGGAAAATGAAAACCAGTGGAGAGCATAAATAATAGTTTATGCTATCTAACTGCGTTTACAGTTTCCAAATTGAGTTTGTGGAAATTTATAAGATTTTTTGAAAATGTAATAGCTTCATAGCTGACCATATCCTTCGACTTCGGAGAATGAAAACCAGTGGGGATCATAAACAATAATTTATGCTATCTAACTGCGTTTTCAGTTTTTCCAAATTGAGTTTGTGGAAATTTATAAGATTTTCTGAAAATGTTATTTTTTTCATATGTGTATGTATGAGTTCTTGGAGGGATGTGGTCACTATGACCATATCCTTCAACCTCGGAGAATGAAAACCAGTGGGGAACATACATCATCGTTTACGCTAGTACACTGCGTTTTTAGTTTTTCCAAATTGTGTTTGTGGAAATTTATAAGATGTTTTGAAAATTTTATTTTTTTAATATATGCATGAGTTCTCTGAAGGATGTGGTCACTATGACCATATCCTTCGACCTCGGAGAATCAAAATAAATGGAGAGCATAAACCATAGTTTATGTTATCCAACTGCGTTTTTGTTTTTCCAAATTGAGTTTGTGGAAATTTATAAGATTTTTTGAAAATGTTATTTCTTTCATGTATGTCAGTATGAGTTCTTGGAGGGATGTGGTCACTATGATCATATCCTTCGACCTCGGAGAATGAAGACCAGTGGGGAACATACATCATCGTTTATCTGTGATAAACGAGAAGTCTGAAGCTGGGTCAATAAGCTCTCTAGCTGGAAATAATTCACCTTGAACTTCGTTCTGTCATCTATGGGTATGGGTTTTCTTGATTGGGTGTGGGTTGAGAAAGACTGTACTGCGTTTTGTGATGTTGACGCCTGAGAATTGGGCTTGTGTAAAAGTGAAATATGTTTACCGCCGCAATATCTACACTTAAATGCGCTATAACAATCTTTTATGACATGTCCAGTAGCTAAACAATTCTAACAAATTCCGTTCTCATTTACAAATTCAATTCTCTGGTTTAATCCTAAAGAATTAAATGAAGAAAATTCTCTTAGGGTGTGATTCTTTTCACAGAGTTTGCAAATAGACCCATAGAGATTAGTTTGGGTGTTTTGTGTATTTGGTTTCTTTTGGGCATTTGCATTCTTTTGGGTATTTGGGTTGGGTTAGAGAAGTGGGGAACATACATCATCGTTTACGCTATTACACTGCGTTTTTAGTTTTTCCAAATTGAGTTTGTGGAAATTTCTAAGATTTTTTGAAAATGTAATAGCTTCATAAAAAAATCCTTTGAGGGATTTAGTCACTATAACCAAATCATTCGATCTCGGAGAATGAAAACCAGTGGAGAGCATAAACCATAGTTTTTAGTTTTTCCAAATTGAGTTTGTGGAAATTTATAAGATTTTTTGAAAATGTAATAGCTTCATATAAAAATCCTTTGAGGGATGTAGTCGCTATGACCAAATACTTCGACCTCGGAGAATGAAAACCAGTGGAGAGCATAAACCATAGTTTTCGCTATCTAACTGCGTCTGTAGTTTTTCCAAATTGAGTTTGGGGAAATTTATAAGATTTTTTGAAAATGTAATAGCTTCATATAAAAATCCTTTGATGGATTTAGTCACTATGACCATATCCTTCGACCTCGGAGAATGAAAACCAGTGGAGAGTGTTGTTGATCGTTTCTTTATTTTTTAATCAATAAAAAAATATTACAAAAAATTATATTTTTAAATCTATGTATAACATGTTTCAAATTTAGTTTTTAAACAAAGTATTTTTTATACAAAGTAAACTCAAAACTCCAACATTCTCCCCCCTGTGAAACAACCTGATTCATCATTTCCTAATGTTAAAATGGCTAATTTAGAAGCAGGTCGACGTATTATGCCTTTGCTAGTTTTTATTTCAGCAAAACGAATTGAACCATCTTTTGCAGGAAAAACTTTCACTATACGTCCTTTTAACCATTGATTTCTAGGTAAGTCTCTATCAAAAATGAGCACGATGTCATCGATCTTCAAAGGAATTTGTTTATCCTTCCATTTAGATATTTGAATGAGCTGGGGAAGATATTCTCGAATCCACCTGTTCCATAATCGATCTTTTAGATTTTGAGCAATTTTCCATTGTTTACACAGACAAATATTTTCATTAGATACACTGGGTGTTTGCGTTGAGTTAACACAGCCTATTAGAAAATGGTTTGGTGTAATTGGTTCATCTTCATCCGAGTTAATAGGAATATCGGTAAGAGGTCTTGAATTTAGGATATTCTCCGCCTCAATCAATAAGCTTCTTAAAGTTTCCACTTTCGGCGAAGTATCTTTTAGAGTTTTACTCAGAAGTATTTTGATTATTCGAATCAGACGTTCCCATACTCCTCCAGAGCTTGGATTGCCTGGGCAATTGAACAACCATTCGATGTTTCTATTTATCGCCTCTTCTTGAATTTTGTCTACGTCAAATAGTCTATCTTCTTTCTTGAGTAACTTTTGGGCACCAATAAAATTAGTCCCATTATCGCTTCTGATTCTAATTGGGGTACCTCGACGATTTACAAAGTTACGAAAACATAGAATAAATGTGAATATTACTGCCCATCTCTTTTCTCTTCTACGACCAACAGAAACGTTGAAAGGTCCAAAGAGATCTACACCAGTGTAAGTAAATGGTCGCACGAACGGTGTAATACAATCGGGTGGTAGTTGTCCCATTAAAGGTACCTTAGGTTGGATAGTGTCGTACTTACATATAAGACATTTACGTTTAACTTTCTTGAATAATGATTTTGCATGTGGAATCCAATATTTTTGACGTAATTCATTTATAGTTAAGTTCATATTTTGATGGTGATTTTTATTGTGGTAATAATTCATAATTAGTTCGGAGACCAAATGATTTTGTGGCATTATAATTGGTCTTCGGGCTTCAAATGGAAGGTAAAAAACTTCATCAAAACGTCCTCGAATACGAAGTATACCTTCTTCATCTAAATAAGAAACAAGTGGATACAAAGTACTGCCTTTCGGAATTCGTTCTTTTTGTTGAAGACATGTTATCTCCTCTAAGTAGCATTCATGTTGTACCATTTTACAAAGTAGTTTTTCGGCTTCACTAATCTCTGAAGGTTGTAACAATTCACAATTGAAATTATGTCTTCCAAACCGTAATACCCATGCTAAAGTTCTCACAAGTTTCTTGAAAGATGAAAAACGACTATAATCCAACATCTGGTAAGTAGAGCTTCTTTTTATGACCATGGTTGGCTGTAGTTCTTCTTCAATGGGAACGCTTGGTAAATCCATACCTGTCTTTGGCCATGAACTACTATCGGCTTGCAGAAATTTGGGACCAGATATCCAAATACCATTGTTGTCAAATTTTGGGGGTAGTGAAACTCGTGTGCCAGCATCGGCTGGGTTTTGTTGGCTAGGTACATGTCTCCATTGTTGTGGCGTAGATATATTTAAAATTTCTGCAATACGGTGACTAACAAAGGCTTTGAATCGTCTTTCAGTTGAATTAATCCATTGAATTACTGTCTGCGAATCTAACCAAAAATGTATTGACGAGATGCAAACTTCATGGTTTTGCTGAATAATTTTACTCATACGAACTCCCAGTACTGCGGCTTGAAGTTCCAAACGTGGTATGCTCATTAATTTCAGCGGGGCACATCTAATTTTTCCCATTACAAAGGCAACTTTGCATTCATTTTCATGTTGAATACGAAAATAGCATACCGCTGCAAAGGCATCTTGACTTGCATCTACATAAACGTGTAACTGAATATTTGCACAGAATAGGTTTTGGGATAAACAACGTGGTACTTTAAAGCGGCTAATATTTTTTAACTCGTTCCACCAAACCTTACACTTTTTATATAATTCATGTGGAACAGGATCATCCCAGCCAATTTGAAGCTTCCATGCTTTTTGTATCAATATTTTGGAGTACAACAAAAAATCAGCAACCAATCCATAAGGATCAAATACAGCCATAGCAATTTTAAGTAATTCTCGTTTTGTTGGAACTCGAGTACCATCCATTACTTTCTGATCGAGAGTGTGAAATTTTGTTTTAAATTGAAAGACATCTTCTGTTTTGTCCCAACACATTCCGAGAATTTTTTGAGCAGTGGATTGTTTTTCCATGTTCACTAGTTCTGTATTTTGAGTTAAAGCGCAGTTCATAGTGTCTTCCAGCTTCTTACTATTTGAAATAAATCCTCTTAACTCAAATCCGCCTTCGGAATGAACTTTTACGACTCGCTGACAAATTGTGATAGCTTCGTTTTCAGATTTAAAGCTACACACAAAGTCGTCGACGTAGTGATTTTCTATAATGGCTTTTGAGGCTTCAGGGAATTTGTGTGAAAATTCAATAACATTATAATAATATAATTTTTAACGTACTCCGCACAACAAGGAGAGCAAATAGCACCAAATGTCATAGATACCATTGCATATTCTTCAATTTCACTATTCTCTTTTTCACACCTCCACAGAAATCTTTGCGCGTGTTGATCTTCTTGACGTATTTTTATCTGCGAAAACATTTCACGAATATCTGCAGCAACAGCTATTTGACCTTGCCTAAATTTTAGTAGTATGCCTAGCAACGGCTTTGCTTGTTCAGGGCCTTTGAGCAATAACGAATTAAGAGAAATTCCTGATGTTTTGGCTGCTGCATCAAAAACAACCCTCAATTTATCTGGCTTGTGAGGATTTACAACACCAAAGTGTGGTAGATACCAGACTGGGAATTCATTTTGTTTGACTTCTTCTTCAGATAATTTACGTGCATAGCCTTTGTCAAGATATTTATTTATTTCAAGAAAATATTTTTGAGCATAAGAAGTATTGTGAGAAAATTTTTTCTCAATTAATTTCAAACGATTTTCTGACATATTGTAGCTTGAAGGCATCTTTGGAGGATATTTCTTCCACAGCAAACCTATTTCAAAACGATTTCCTATACGCTTTATGGTATTCTCCATAATTTCTTTGGCGACTTGATCATCATCAGACAGTAAGGGTTTCATATTAGGATTCACACCAAAATTTTCTGTCGCCAGGAAATCATTAACAATATTTTTGAGTTCGTCGCCTTTGACAAATAATATAGTAGGGTGAGCAGTATAATTCTTTACTAAACCATATACTAGCCAGCCAAGTTTACATTGCATAGCAATTAAGTCACAATCATTGGATTCTTTGACGGAACTTGGAGTACCAAGAAAAGCATTGTCTAACCCAAGAAGAATTACTGGTTTGGCATCAATGTAGTCTTCTAAAGGTAAACTTGCAAAGTTTGTAGAACATTTTTTAGAAAACGATTGACAAGGTAAATCAAGCTTCTTTATTGTGTGGACATTTTTGAGGGGGAATCTCATTTTTGGAATACATGTTCCTTCTATTTCCAAGTTTACAAGGTAAGAATCTTCATTTACAGTTTTTTCTCCATACCACTGGAGAGTAAGATTTGATGACTTCCCCTTTAAAACCAGAAGCTTGGAAGTATTTTCATCAATAAGCGATATAGACGATCCTTCATCAAACATTGCATATGTCTTAAAAGAACCAAGAGGACCAGTCAATGTTACAGGCAGTATTTTAAACATTTTACTTGCCTGTAGGTAGTTTCTGCAATTTAACATCTGATTTGAAGCTTGTTCGGCTTGTTCGACAGCTACAGTTCCAGGACTAGTATCTACTGTTTCTGCATCTTTGTGAAGACTTTTATGGTGATACTTTTTGCAATTATTAATATTGCAAAGTTTTTTAGAACAATTATTAACACTATGTCCCTTTCGGAGACAACTGAAACACAATTTTAACTGCTTAATTTTTTCCCAACGCATTGGTAAAGTCATGTCTTTAGTAAAAGCTTTACAGGCAGACAATGTATGATCACCATCACATATAGTACATTTGACGTTCGACTTTTTGTTACTATCAAGAACTACCATTTGTTTGACAGGTTGGCTTTGTGACGAGGATACATAATTTGGCATTAAACTGACTACTTTCGCTAAATCTCCAAGCCATTTCGAAAAGTCCGTAACTGTTGGAAATGGTTTTATAATGGAGGCGCTTTTTACCCAATCAAATTGTTGATCATCCGGAAGTTTGGAGACCATTTCTTCCAATAGTGTTGTACTCATAAGATGATGACTACATCCAGCGGACGTTAGAAATGCCACAACATTTCTTACTTTCGTAGAGAAAATTATTATTTGGTCCATTTTCTTACGATTTATAACTGGAAACTGTTGTATTTTTTGAAGTTGGGATCGAACCAAAATATCCGGACGTCCAAATCGAAATTCGAGTTCTTCAATGACATTAGGTACGTTATCGGGATAAACCAACATTGATGCAACTGCTTCTCTAGCAGTTCCCGCAAGACATTTCTAAAGACGCAACAAATTCTGGCGATCATTATATTTAAAAGTTTCAGTAGTGTCCTTATAATTGGCAATAAATAACGGCCACTCATCTGGGTTACCGGAGAATAATGGCAAATCATAGAGCTTACACGACGGCTCAAATGTTGGGACAAATTGTTGACTAAACGCACGTCTCTCTTCAGGTACATGGCAAGGAGCAGTTGCTTCTGCAGGAAAATAAATTGAATTTCCTAAATCCTGTTCAGGCCGCTGATAGCTAGGGGTACAAGGACTAGGAGCACGCGGATTAGTATCAGTGGCACTATGAGTACAAGCAGCAGTAGTACAATTTCTATCAATAATACTATTAGCGGTAGGAGTATTTCTGTTCAGAGCAACTTGAGACGTTCCAGGTTGTTCATTGGGTAAATTAGTTGTTGATGAGATATTCCGAATCTGCTGTTTCAACAAATCAATATCGTTACGGCTTTCCACTACCACTTTTGCTAGGTTATTTAAACTGGCAATAACATCGGCTAATTGACTGCTTACTGATGGTGGCTCCATCATGGTGGTATTTAATTCATCATGCTCCGTTGGTGAAGGAGAACTAGGCATAGATCGGACAGATCGCGATGAACGTAAATTATATCCACCAGGCATTATAAAATTATTTCAAACGTAACAAAAAACTCCGTTTAATAAATTTGAAAACTGTTGTTGATCGTTTCTTTATTTTTTAATCAATGAAAAAATATTACAAAAAATTATATTTTTAAATCTATGTATAACATGTTTCAAATTTAGTTTTTAAACAAAGTATTTTTTATACAAAGTAAACTCAAAACTCCAACAGAGAGCATAAACCATAGTTTATGCTAACTGCGTTTTTAGTTTTTCCAAATTAAGTTTGTAGAAATTTATATATATTTTTGAAAATATATTTTTTTATATATGAGTTCTTGGATATAAAAGTCCATCATGCGATAAAAACTTTTTTGAAATTAATTTAAACATTTTTAAATGTTGCAATTTAAAATGTTTCTAAACATATATTTATTTTGAAGTTGCAAGTAACTATTTCTATTTTGTTCGATTGCAATTAAGTTTTCGTATATGATTTTTTACCAAAAAAAGTTCGAACAAGTTTGCTAAAAAATCCGTTACATTTTCTATGAGCTTTAATGTGAAACAGAAGAAAATAGTCGTTAATGTGACAATATCTAATGTGAAGTTGATTTTTATAAAAGTGTAAAGTTTTTTTTTAAAGTGTCTCTAAATAATATAATATGTTAAGAAAGGAAATATTTAGATTTTTTGTAAAAATATTTTATTTACATAATGAATATTTTGATGGGCTTGAGTGCCCATTAGAATCTTTTTTTAAATTTTCAAATTGTATTCTGAAAAGTTCAGAAATGGAACTTATAGCTCCTAATGGTCGTAACAAGTACCGTGTAGAAAAAAGATTATTAAGTATGGTAAGCTATTTATGACATTATTAACCTTACATAGTAAGTTTGATAAAACGATGGCCTTTTATTTACTAGGATGGTACAAGTCTTAATTTGCTTTTGCGAAGTGGTGTAAAAACAATGGGTTTCTTCTATTAGAAAATGAAATTAAAAAATTGCTTCCATATCAAGAACTATACATTGAAGGTAATTTTGCATTGATTTCTTTAATTTTTTATTCCGGTGGAATTTTGATTTGATTTTTAAACCACATTTTAAACGATGGTATGGTAAAACTAAGTATGTTCTTACACATTTAAGTATTCAAATTCCAATATGCATATGAATTAAAAAGAACGCGCTTAAGAATAATATTTAGAAGCATTTTTGTAGTTATTGAATAGTTAATTTTAATATTATAAAAATTAAATCCAACAAAATCTAAAAATTGTAATCGTTGCACAGTGGTTAAGAAACTTTTAATTTTGAAAATAAGTCGGTATCTCGGGAACTATTGAAGATGTCGTAACGAAATGAGGTGTTTTCAAGTGTAGGTGATCATACAATGAACTAGTGGGTAACCCGTCAAAGTTGGACACCTCAGGTAACATATTTTTTTAAAAATTCGGCAAAAATTCATTTATGATCCCAAATTTAAAACATAACTACTAATAAAGAAGATATACAAAAATATATTTGCTTAAATGTATGTGTTGGTTCAATAGTTCATGAGATGTCTTTCTTAACCACTGTGCGTTGTTATCTTCAAAACTGATTAACCAATTAAAGGGAAATTTTGTATTTAGTACATAAATACTCATCGATTAAGAGGTATGCTTACATGAAATTCTTAAAAAGGCCGTTCCTCGTGACACTCTGACATATATATATACATACATACATACATACATACATACATACATACAAACATACATACATACATACATACATACATACATACATACATACATACATACATACATACATACATACATACATACATACATACATACATACATACATACATACATACGTACATACATACATACATACATGCATACATACATACATACATACATACATACATACATACATACATACATACATACATACATACATACATACATACATACATACATACATACATACATACATACATACATACATACATACATACATACATACATACATACATACATACATACATACATACATACATACATACATACATACATACATACATACAACATACATACATACATACATACATACATACATACATACATACATACATACATACATACATACATACGTACATACATACATACATACATACATGCATACATACATACATACATACATACATACATACATACACATACATACATACATACATACATACATACATACATACATACATACATACATACATACATACATACATACATACATACATACATACATACATACATACATACATACATACATACATACATACATACATACATACATACATACATACATACATACATACATACATACATACATACATACATACATACATACATACATACATACATACATACATACATACATACATACATACATACATACATACATACATACATACATACATACATACAATGCCCGTTGGATCCACTTGAAAATTCCTCAATTTTTGGCAAAATTTGATCTTTTTTCAAAAAATCGTCAAAATTATCCACAGCTGGAATTGCATATAAACTATATATTTTTGGAAAGAACTAGTACTGGGCTACTTCCAGTCTTTCGGTACCCGGATTCATGTCTTCTCCAAATGCCCGTTGGATATACTTAAAAATTCCACTATTTTTGGCAAAATTTGATGTTTTTTCAAAAAATCTTCAAAATTATCCAGAGCTGGAATTGCATAACTATGGTTTATGCTCTCCACTGGTTTGCATTCTCCGAGGTCGAAGGATATGGTCATACATTTTCAAAAGATCTTATAAATTTCAACAAACACAATTTGGAACAAGTAAGAAATTATAGTTGGGCGAGGCCGACCATATAATACCCTACACCTCTTACAAAAAAATGTGATTTAGTTTTCATAAGAAAGTATTTAAGTTGAATTTTACCTTGCCTCAGATATACCTAAGCCATTTATTGTTGAATAAAATTGTGGACATTTAAGTCGAATTTTGAAGGGGGCTTTGAATAGGGGCTATGGTCAAATGAGACCTTATAATTAAAAAATTCATGAGGGTCATCAAGGCTAGTATAGAACTTGGTTTTGCAGCTTTTTGTCGAGATACGAGTATATTAAACATAATTATGAACTTAAAAGCCCTATTAGTCCGGTTCAGTTCTATGGGGGCTAGGTGGACCGATGTTAACCATTTTCAATAGACTTCGTCTCTGGTATCATAGAAGATCGTGTGCTAAATTTCATTGAATTGCGACCTGTAGTTTGATTACAAGGTTTATAAGCCCTATTCAGGGGTTCAGTTGTATGGGGACTAGGTGAAATAATGGACCGATCGTAATTTTCAATAGACTTCCCTGGGACAATAGAAGATCATGTACCAAATTTCATTGAATTATCTTCAAAATTGCGACCTGTAGTTTGATTACAAGGTTTACATGGACGGACGGACATAGCTAAATCGACTCAGAAAATGATTCTAAGTCGATTGGTATACTTTAAGGTGGGTATAGGACCTATATTATTGTGCGTTACAAACATCAGCACAAACCCAATATGCCCTCCCCACGCAGTGTAATAGCATAAACGATGATGTATGTTCCCCACTAGTTTTCATTCTCCGAGGTTGAAGGATATGGTCATAGTGACCACATCCCTCCAAGAACTCATACATACATATATGAAAAAATAACATTTTCAAAAAATCTTATAAATTTCCACAAAATAAATTTGGAAAAACTAAAAACGCAGTTAGATAACATAAACTATGGTTTATGCTCTCCGTTTATTTTCATTCTCCGAGGTCGAAGGATATGGTCATAGTTACCACATCCTTCCAAGAACTCATATATATATATATATGAAACAACTACATTTTCAAAAAATCTTATAAATTTCCACAAACTCAATTTGGAAAAACTGAAAACGCAGTTAGATAGCATAAACTATTGTTTATGATCCCCACTGGTTTCATTCTGCTGTTCAGGCTGCTGATAGCTAGGGGTACAAGGACTAGGAGCACGCGGATTAGTGTCAGTGGCACTATGAGTACAAGCAGCAGTAGTACAATTTCTATCAATAATACTATTAGCGGTAGGAGTATTTCTGTTCAGAGCAACTTGAGACGTTCCAGGTTGTTCATTGGGTAAATTAGTTGTTGATGAGATATTCCGAATCTGCTGTTTCAACAAATCAATATAGTTACGGCTTTCCACTACCACTTTTGCTAGGTTATTTAAACTGGCAATAACATCGGCTAATTGACTGCTTACTGATGGTGGCTCCATCATGGTGGTATTTAATTCATCATGCTCCGTTGGTGAAGGAGAACTAGGCATAGATCGGACAGATCGCGATGAACGTAAATTATATCCACCAGGCATTATAAAATTATTTCAAACGTAACAAAAAACTCCGTTTAATAAATTTGAAAACTGTTGTTGATCGTTTCTTTATTTTTTAATCAATGAAAAAATATTACAAAAAATTATATTTTTAAATCTATGTATAACATGTTTCAAATTTAGTTTTTAAACAAAGTATTTTTTATACAAAGTAAACTCAAAACTCCAACAGAGAGCATAAACCATAGTTTATGCTAACTGCGTTTTTAGTTTTTCCAAATTAAGTTTGTAGAAATTTATATATATTTTTGAAAATATATTTTTTTATATATGAGTTCTTGGATATAAAAGTCCATCATGCGATAAAAACTTTTTTGAAATTAATTTAAACATTTTAAAATGTTGCAATTTAAAATGTTTCTAAACATATATTTATTTTGAAGTTGCAAGTAACTATTTCTATTTTGTTCGATTGCAATTAAGTTTTCGTATATGATTTTTTACCAAAAAAAGTTCGAACAAGTTTGCTAAAAAATCCGTTACATTTTCTATGAGCTTTAATGTGAAACAGAAGAAAATAGTCGTTAATGTGACAATATCTAATGTGAAGTTGATTTTTATAAAAGTGTAAAGTTTTTTTTTAAAGTGTCTCTAAATAATATAATATGTTAAGAAAGGAAATATTTAGATTTTTTGTAAAAATATTTTATTTACATAATGAATATTTTGATAGGCTTGAGTGCCCATTAGAATCTTTTTTTAAATTTTCAAATTGTATTCTGAAAAGTTCAGAAATGGAACTTATAGCTCCTAATGGTCGTAACAAGTACCGTTTAGAAAAAAGATTATTAAGTATGGTAAGCTATTTATGACATTATTAACCTTACATAGTAAGTTTGATAAAACGATGGCCTTTTATTTACTAGGATGGTACAAGTCTTAATTTGCTTTTGCGAAGTGGTGTAAAAACAATGGGTTTCTTCTATTAGAAAATGAAATTAAAAAATTGCTTCCATATCAAGAACTATACATTGAAGGTAATTTTGCATTGATTTCTTTAATTTTTTATTCCGGTGGAATTTTGATTTGATTTTTAAACCACATTTTAAACGATGGTATGGTAAAACTAAGTATGTTCTTACACATTTAAGTATTCAAATTCCAATATGCATATGAATTAAAAAGAACGCGCTTAAGAATAATATTTAGAAGCATTTTTGTAGTTATTGAATAGTTAATTTTAATATTATAAAAATTAAATCCAACAAAATCTAAAAATTGTAATCGTTGCACAGTGGTTAAGAAACTTTTAATTTTGAAAATAAGTCGGTATCTCGGGAACTATTGAAGATGTCGTAACGAAATGAGGTGTTTTCAAGTGTAGGTGATCATACAATGAACTAGTGGGTAACCCGTCAAAGTTGGACACCTCAGGTAACATATTTTTTTAAAAATTCGGCAAAAATTCATTTATGATCCCAAATTTAAAACATAACTACTAATAAAGAAGATATACAAAAATATATTTGCTTAAATGTATGTGTTGGTTCAATAGTTCATGAGATGTCTTTCTTAACCACTGTGCGTTGTTATCTTCAAAACTGATTAACCAATTAAAGGGAAATTTTGTATTTAGTACATAAATACTCATCGATTAAGAGGTATGCTTACATGAAATTCTTAAAAAGGCCGTTCCTCGTGACACTCTGACATATATATATATATATACATACATACATACATACATACATACATACATACATACATACATACATACATACATACATACATACATACATACATACATACATACATACATACATACATACATACATACATACATACATACATACATACATACATACAATGCCCGTTGGATCCACTTGAAAATTCCTCAATTTTTGGCAAAATTTGATCTTTTTTCAAAAAATCGTCAAAATTATCCACAGCTGGAATTGCATATTAACTATATATTTTTGGAAAGAACTAGTACTGGGCTACTTCCAGTCTTTCGGTACCCGGATTCATGTCTTCTCCAAATGCCCGTTGGATATACTTAAAAATTCCACTATTTTTGGCAAAATTTGATGTTTTTTCAAAAAATCTTCAAAATTATCCAGAGCTGGAATTGCATAACTATGGTTTATGCTCTCCACTGGTTTGCATTCTCCGAGGTCGAAGGATATGGTCATACATTTTCAAAAGATCTTATAAATTTCAACAAACACAATTTGGAACAAGTAAGAAATTATAGTTGGGCGAGGCCGACCATATAATACCCTACACCTCTTACAAAAAAATGTGATTTAGTTTTCATAAGAAAGCATTTAAGTTGAATTTTACCTTGCCTCAGATATACCTAAGCCATTTATTGTTGAATAAAATTGTGGACATTTAAGTCGAATTTTGAAGGGGGCTTTGAATAGGGGCTATGGTCAAATGAGACCTTATAATTAAAAAATTCATGAGGGTCATCAAGGCTAGTATAGAACTTGGTTTTGCAGCTTTTTGTCGAGATACGAGTATATTAAACATAATTATGAACTTAAAAGCCCTATTAGTCCGGTTCAGTTCTATGGGGGCTAGGTGGACCGATGTTAACCATTTTCAATAGACTTCGTCTCTGGTATCATAGAAGATCGTGTGCTAAATTTCATTGAATTGCGACCTGTAGTTTGATTACAAGGTTTATAAGCCCTATTCAGGGGTTCAGTTGTATGGGGACTAGGTGAAATAATGGACCGATCGTAACCATTTTCAATAGACTTCCCTGGGACAATAGAAGATCATGTACCAAATTTCATTGAATTATCTTCAAAATTTCGACCTGTAGTTTGATTACAAGGTTTACATGGACGGACGGACAGACCGACGGACATAGCTAAATCGACTCAGAAAATGATTCTAAGTCGATTGGTATACTTTAAGGTGTGTATAGGACCTATATTATTGTGCGTTACAAACATCAGCACAAACCCAATATGCCCTCCCCACGCAGTGTAATAGCATAAACGATGATGTATGTTCCCCACTAGTTTTCATTCTCCGAGGTTGAAGGATATGGTCATAGTGACCACATCCCTCCAAGAACTCATACATACATATATGAAAAAAATAACATTTTCAAAAAATCTTATAAATTTCCACAAAATAAATTTGGAAAAACTAAAAACGCAGTTAGATAACATAAACTATGGTTTATGCTCTCCATTTATTTTCATTCTCCGAGGTCGAAGGATATGGTCATAGTTACCACATCCTTCCAAGAACTCATATATATATATATGAAACAATTACATTTTCAAAAAATCTTATAAATTTCCACAAACTCAATTTGGAAAAACTGAAAACGCAGTTAGATAGCATAAACTATTGTTTATGATCCCCACTGGTTTTCATTCTCCGAAGTCGAAGGATATGGTCATAGTGACCACATCCCTCAAAGGATTTTTATATGAAACAATTACATTTTCAAAAAATCTTATAAATTTCCACAAACTCAATTTGGAAGAACTGAAAACGCAGTTAGATAGCATAAATTATGGTTTATGCTCTCCACTGGTTTTCGTTTTCCGAGGTTGAAGGATATGGTCATAATGACCACATTCCTCCAAGAACTCATATGTAAAAAAAATATATTTTCAAAAATATTTATAAATTTCTACGAACACAAATTGGAAAAACTGAGAACGCAGTTAGATAGTTTAAACTATGGTTTATGCTCTCCACTGGTTTTCATTCTCCGAGGTCGAATGATTTGGTCATAGTGACTAAATTCCTCAAAGAATTTTTATATGAAAAAATTAAATTTTAAAAAAAATTTATAAATTTCCACAAACTCAATTTGGAAAAACTAAGTTTAATAGCATAAACTATGGTTTATGCCCTCCATTGGTTTACACTCTCCGAGGTCGAAGGATGTGGTCATAGTGACAATATCCTCCAAGAACTCATATATGAAAAAAATATTTTTTCAAAAATAGTGGTCGCTGTAAGAACTTAGAGTATAAGTGATTGCCTGTATTCTTCACTGGGTTGCGTACTCCGAGATGCGAAAATACACTGATCACATCTCCCATAAACTAATAATTTTACACTTATTTTCAAAAACTTAAAAAATTTTGTATTTGATAAAACTTGTTTTATCTGCAATTTAAAATTATAATTTTAAGGATATATGTGCATTATTTTTACAATTATGCGTAAAAATGTGTATAAATATGTGAAAATACGCTTATTTCAAGTATTAGATACTTTTTTATCGCATGCGATTTTTTTTTCTCTTACATGAAAAACGTATTTAACCCGGCGTATTTATCTTCACTCACTTCTGTATTAATAATGGTAAATATACATTTAAAGATAAACTGGATGTATTAATGGGTCATTGTTAGATCTGACTTTTGTCAAGACTGAATTGGAACATAAATGGGTGACATTACCCTTCCTATTAGGGGGTAGTCATCATTCTCCGATTGAAATTACATTTCCTACTTGCAGAAGTTTTAGAGGAAAGTTTTTGGCCAAGAGGAAACTTCTGAGGAATCTTAATGAGATTGAGTTGACTACTGATAGTAATGAGATTCTAGGAACTTTGAAGGATGAGATTAGGGATTGTACTTATATGGTGAGTGAATCTAGGACTCCGAAATATTGGTGGAATGAGAATATTGAACCTTTTTTAGAAGATATGTAGCAGCTAGGAAGAAATGTGGAGGAAGCTATGGGAAAGGCTAAGAATGAGGAATATGAGTTGAGTGTAAGAAATCTGAATGACAATCCAGGAACACGTAAGGCTTGGAGATTTGTTAGGAATGTAAGTAGGATTAATTCTGCTGTGAATAATGTTATCTGGAATGAGGAAGGCGTCTGCGGGTGGACATGATGGGATTACCTATGAAATGATTAGGGCTCTCTCAGGTCTAGCCAAAAGATTCTTGTTGACAGCGTTAAACGATAATTTCTTAAACAATCACATTCCGGACGACTGGAGAATAATTAAGATTGTGCCGGTCCCCAAATGACTATAGAAACTTCCGACCCATCTCTCTGATCTCAGTGCTACTCAAGACCATAAATTTAATGGTGAAGGATTGCATCAATGAACTCCTGGAAAGGAGAAGTATACTACCGAAGAGATGTTTCGCTTATAGACAAAATAAATCCACGTCAATATGCATTAATGAAATACTGCATGAAATTGCGGTCTTAAAGGAGAAAAAGTTCAAGGTTATAGTTATGGCTTTAGATGTCAATAATGCATATAACTGTGTGAAGGTGAACTTATTAACATTAACTTATAACTATTCCAGACATATGACTACCGGAATCCTGTTAGGGACCCTTTAGGCTACTACTCCCATATAGTGGTATACGTGTGCATTTCCATATTTGTCCAAATTGGACACTAATCCTTTTGAGAATTTTTAACATTTTTCTTAATGAAATATTGATTTTTTCAAAAATTCTTTAAAAAACTTTCAAAACTATTCCAGAAAAATGACTCCCGGAATCCTGTTAGGGACCCTTTTGACTACTACTCCCATATAGTATTATACGTGTGCATTTCCATATTTGTCCAAATTGGACACCAATCCTTTAGAGAATTTTTAACATTTTTCTTATTGAAATATTGATTTTTTCAAAATTTTTTTAAAAAACTTCCAAAACTATTCCAGACATATGACTACCGGAATCCTGTTAGGGACCCTTTAGGCTACTACTCCCATATAGTGGTATACGTGTGCATTTCCATATTTGTCCAAATTGGACACCAATCCTTTAGAGAATTTTTAACATTTTTCTTATTGAAATATTGATTTTTTCAAAAAATTTTAAAAAAACTTCCAAAACTATTCCAGACATATGACTACCGGAATCCTGTTAGGGACCCTTTAGGCTACTACTCCCATATAGTGGTATACGTGTGCATTTCCATATTTGTCCAAATTGGACACCAATCCTTTAGAGAATTTTTAACATTTTTCTAATTGAAATATTGATTTTTTCAAAAATTTTTAATTTTTTTATTAAAATATTGATTTTTTTCAAAAAATATTTTTTTTTATTTTTCATATTTTTTTAAGTTCTGAAATTTTCGTTTTTCATTTTCTGAAAATTTTAAAGTATTTATTTTTAATTTTTCATGTACTTTCTGTTAAATGCTTAACATTGCTCTGTTAGCTGCAAAAGGAGCAATGTTAAAAAATGTAGTTTGTGTTTCTGCTAGTTAAATTCGAATTTAACTTCACACACATTGCATACGAAAAATATCAAACTGATGAATAGATTGATGGTTGGACACACATATGATAAAATGTACCTGCACAAGATTGGGGTCTCCCAATCTTCTATGTGTGAGGTATGCAATACTGAGGAGACAGCTGAACATATTTTATTAAGCTCTAAAAAGTTTGAGGAATTAGAAGAAAATACCATCTACTAAACGGTCGACTAAGTTTGGTAGATATTTTGAAAACGCGGAAGGTTGAGAATTATAAAATGATTTCGAAATTCTTTAATGAGACTGGTTTTAATATTTAGTAAGACAAACCCATATCTTGGAGTTTACCTTCCAAGAGACATTTTGAATCCTTATATTAGGATCTCAATTAAATATATAAGATAAATTAATTTTTCTTTTTTGGAGATATCGATTAACACGATGAAGTTTGGTGAATTTACCACAATTCTATGTTTACAACACTAACACTTATAGCTACGTATCACTAAGGTAGTGTCATAAATCATCATCAAACACAACCACACTCTAATAAGATTGATACCCTGGCACCCATATTAAATTTCAAATTCCAAAAAAAAAAATAAAGAATGTGTCGATATGTATTTTACTGGTGACAAAAACTTTCAAAGCTATTGGCATCAGTTCCCGTGGCTCAAATTTGCTGAAATTTGAAAGTTATGAGTACACCAGAGAAACATATAATATAATGTTCGAATATTCGAAGTTAAGTTCGAAAATTCGAAATAAAGTTCGAAATTTTTTTTATGGTTTTAAAATACTCTCTGAATCATAAAAACCGAATAAAGAAAATCTGAATATTCGAACATATGTTTCAAAATGTTTTGAGTCTACTTAATTCTGTTCCTGTAGTCCAAATTGACTAAAATTTGATAATTATGATTAATATGGTGGCAATATAGTATTGTGTTTGAAAATTCGAAATTATGTTCGAAACATGTTTAATGGTTTTAAAATAATCTTTGATAAAATCTCTAATAAAAAACTTCGAAAAATCGGACTTAATTTGGAAAATGATTAAATGATCTTTATATTGTGCAAAACATTTTCATACATAAAACGATTCTTTATTCAAATTATTTGCTTTATATTGATACAATTCTGCGATCACATTACATGGAAAACATCACAAGACCAGAATATAACCCCCTCCGTGTTTTATTTTTACTACAGTATACCGATAATTACACTACTGGCCTAGATTCTAAATGTAATTCATCAAAATCATTTTAATTTTGCTTCGATTCATCAGAAAAATGTTCATTGTATAAAATTTCGGTCGAAGTGCCCTTCTGTCAAATCCATCCTAGCCAGTTCGAAATATAGGCAAAAGAAAAGGCGTTTTTACTTCAATATGGCTTTGAGCAACCTTCTGCAGTTCTTCTCTGGAAAGTTCTGGACATAATATTTCATAGTAATTGATAAATATTAATTTTTTAAGAAATACGTGTCACTGATTGACATTTATTAAAATCATCCATAATTTTTTTCTTTTAATCGCAAAAAATGCTTTTGAGGAGCCATTTTGAATTTTATGTTGAAGGAAAGTGCACTGCAAAGGCGAATGATCAAAAAATACTGTAAAAATGTTATGAATTCACTTCATTTTACGTATGTTTGCTCTTAAAATGTCTACAACAGATAGTACCTATTTCCTTATTTAACAGTAAATTTTGTTAACAGTTTCCTAAAATTCCCTAAAATTTAATATATCCAATGTCGTAATACTTTTAAAAGGAAAGGATCCAAAATACTTGTGTAGAAGAGCTGAGGATGCTCTGAATACGGCCTTGAGCTGGGCTCCACCGAGAGGCCTCAATGTTAACCCGGCGAAGACGAAAATCTGTTTTTTCACAAGACAAACATTTCTACATATACTGAACCTTGCTTCCTGCGCAAGAAGATACCGGTGACAGACAAAGTTAAGTACTTAGGTGTAATACTTGACCGGAAATTAAAATGGAGACACCACATAGAGGATAGGATCAACAAGGCACATCGGTGCTGGGCGATATGTAGGAGAACCATGGGCATGAAATGAGGTCTTAGTCCTACTATGACAAATTGGCTTTATAAAAGTGTAATTAGACCAATTCTAGCTTATGCTTCAATAATCTGGTGGACTGCTTTGGACAAAAAGTGTAATATCAAACTACTACAGGGAGTTCAGCGTACATGCTGCTTGGGTATAAGTGGTGCCATGTGTACTACTTCAACCAAGGCTCTGGAAACGTTGCTAGATATTCCACCCATTGAAACATATATAAGATATGAGGCGGCGCTTACAGCCGAACGGCTCTTTACTTTAGGCGAACTGGCCAAAAACGGTTATAGGACACGTCATCAATGTATACTGGACACATTGGAAGGTTATACACATTCATCGGACGTGCATGATCGCATACCAGACACAGAATATGTCGGAAACTTTGAAACGCTAATCCCAGATAGAATGTATTGGTCAAGCGGAACATTAGAGCAAATACCAGTAGGAATCCGTTGCTACACGGATGGCTCTAAATTAGGGGACAAAGTGGGCCTGGGGTTCTATATTGAAGACCCAGAAACAGAAATATAGCACCGTTTACCTAATCATAACACAAGCTTCCAGGCAGAAGTACGAGCAATAACGGAATGTGTAAATTCGATTAGAATAAATATGGCGCCCACAGGGCTTAATATTTTTACAGACAGCCAGAAGGCAATTAGGGCGATATCAGGTGATAGAATTAAATCTAAGACCGTATTGGATTGTAAGAAAGCTTTAACCGAATACTCTCCCAGAGGTAAGGTTCACATCATATGGGTACCAGGCCACTCGGGAGTAGTCGGCAACGAAAGGGCTAATGTAATAGCTTTAAAGGGAAGGGAGCTCGATGTAGTTAACCTGACAAACGCAAAACCATTCGACGCAACCATACATGGGAGTAGTTAATTTTATCGACTAATTAATTGACGATTTCATTAGCATTAAATTGAAAAAAATTATAATTATTTTTTTTTCATTAGCATTATTTTGTCTAATGGTAATGCTTTTTAATGAAACGATTTCATTAGTAATTATTTAAAAATAAATTTTCATTACCATTATTCAATGGATTTTAAAAATTTTCGAACATTAATTCGAATTTCGAAATTAATTTCGAATATCCGAACGTTATAATGTATTGTCATTAGGTGAAATCATGTATGACAAATTTCAACACATTCGGACTAGAAGAACTAGTTTTAACATCTTTAAAAATTTGTCGAACACGCGTTCGAATTTTCGAAATTTTTTTTCGTAGTTTTTATGACACAGAGATTAATATAAAAACATAAAACAATTTTCGAAAATAACTTCGAATTTTCGAACTTAATTTCGAATATTCGAACATATTATTGTATTGTCATCAGATATACTTATGACTGCAAAATTTCAGCCAATTTGGGCTACGAGAACTGGTTTTAAAAGCTTCCAAACCTCGAATCTTCGAAATATTTTCCTGAATTCTTATCAAATATATTTTTCGACAATTATAAATACTAATTAAATTCGTTTTTGAAAATTCATTATCAAATTCATTACCATTATCAAAAAAAGTTATAATGAAAAAAATATAATTTTCATTAAATGGTACTTAAAATATTTTTCATTCGAATTTTTTCTATAAATGGTAATGAAATTTTAATGCTTAATGAAAAATTCCCATGTATGGACGCAACAAAAGCTGAATTAAAAATATGGATGAGAGAATCCCATAAGGCCTCTTGGAATAATGAAACGGTGGGTAGAACCACAAAGATTCTATGGGGTGACCCTGATGAGAGCAAGACGAGAAATTTCCTCAAAATAAGCAAGTCTGAGGTTAGTATGATGGTACGTATTCTGAGTGGACACACAGGATTACGTGCACATCTATACAAAATTGGACGTGCGGATTCAGACGAATGTAGAGCATGTGGAGAGGACAGTGAAACTCTGGAGCACTTTCTTTGCCATTGTCAGGCATTCGTAGAAGTTAGATCCGAGTATCTTGGAAGTGATGTTATTCCGGAAATAACATTCTTAACCAACACCGATTGGAAGATTCTTAGGAATTACGTCAAGGAAACTGAGTTTCTGAACATGGAAAAATAATACATTAAGTGAACAATTTTTTTTTCATGAATTGGAGCGCACAACAGTCCCGATAGTGGCCTAGTTGTATTTCTTCGGATTTGATGTAGTATACATCCTCCTATCAACCTAACCTAATATATCCAAGGTTATGTGCTTTAGTTTTGTCGCTGCAGTTATCATTTATGTAATGTATCCAAAAATAGTGTATTTAAGTTTTAAACATTATTTTTCATTGTTTTTATAATTTCTAGACTATATTCTCTCTAAACTAATAACTTTAATTACAAAGTAACCATTTTTTTCTTAATTTTACCAAGCTTTTTTCTAATAAAAAAAGTTCGTACTTTAGTTTTGTCCGACACTGTATGTTAGGTATTTTTCGATCTCACTCCTTAGTTGAAAAGTATATATCCGAGTAAACCGCTAACGATACCTAAATATTGTTTTCCACCAATAACTGTTTTGTAAATAAATTACACTTCATTTCTAATCGTCAACATAGCACTAGGTGCTCTTGGAATCATTACTTCTATGATGTAAAAGATAAATACTAAATACAAAGAGATCTACTTTGTGGTGGAGCTGAAAAGAAACTAAATTGGAGCTAGAATATAATTTCTAGATACATAAAACTAACTTGTGAAAAATTTCATAACTATTGCTATCTAATCAACGTAAGACTGTCCAAATTCCTGAGGAACCCTTGCATGGGAGGTAGGTAAAATCGTGCACGGATATTGCTTATTTTCATTAATATAAATTATTGCTTTATATCTTTAATAATTTTCATTTTATAACGCTTTTTGCTTCTCCTGTAAAACTATTAAAAGTGATAATACTTTGTTATGCATTTTATCAGACAATATGTACATATTATTGTACAGAAGTATTTTCATGTGTACTGTATGAATGAATGTACAATTGTTTTTTATGTGCATATTTTTGATGAGTCATTTCTTTAATTTCAAAATTCATCAACAAACCTTTTTCCAACGACATTCAGAAGAATTCACCATTTTTATAGATATATTTCTAAATAATTTATTTGTATATAAGCTATTTGTTACTTCGGTTCTAAATTATTCGACAGTGCTGCCAAAACTTTAAGTTCAAATTACACCAGATTGAAAGTAAAACGCTTAAATTGCTTTAACCCCGTAGTTACACCAACAAGTTTTCTTTCAAATTTTCACAGAAACTGCTTTTCTAAGCAATGTTGAAAATGTACCAGTATTTGTGTGTTCTTGTGTGGCAATAATATAAACCAATAAAGCCCCCTTCACACGAGCACACAAGTAATATGATCTGTCAAAATTTTGTGTAGAAGAGAACGGATGGGATCGTCTAAACGCAATATGTAATGAAACCATCACACATTGAGAGAAAATACGGTTGGAAAATTTGACAGTCGTATGGCTCTCTTCATTGTTTGAAATGATTCAAAAAACAAGCAAGTCGCATTAGATCAGGGATATATTTTTATGTAAACACATACAAAAAAAGTGAAACAGCTGTTCCATCTTACTTTGTTATTGTTTTATACCAATCGTGTAAACACAAAAAATATAAATCATACGACTTTTATTCTCTTTTTTGTCATACGGATGGAATTTCATTTTACTTTTTCATTAGACTTGTCGTACGTAAAGTGTGACCGTGTGAAGGCCCCTTAAGTGGCAGTTTTTATACTGTCCATCAAAGTATATTAATAAAGTAGCGACATCTCTTGTTGTACAACAACATCTAAAACAACCACATGTATTTTGTTTTTGGAATAATTTAAGATTGTGTCAAAATAAAATTTCCTTGCAAAACAATGTGAACAAAACATAAATAAAAATATTACTTTTAAGTTAAAGATATTAACGATTTAATTATATATTATACAATTTATTACACTTTTAAACTACTTTAAAACCACTTTTAATTCACTTTTTCAACTTTTCACAAATTTTAACAAATAGCAAAACACAATTTAAAAATCGATTCGCGTGTGGACTTTCAAAGAGTTTAGACGTATTATTGTGGATTGTCTAGTGTGTCGTTTGTCTCACTCTTACTCGTGTATTTTAATCTGTATTTTTCTGTTTGTGTCTTGTACCGTTATAACTGTTTAATATTAAATTGGTGCGTCAGTATACATACTGAAGAGGAAAGTGGAAAATAAAAAGAACAAAACCACGTTGTGGTTTCTTTCATTTTGATCTTATACAATCATCTTTTTTTTGGGATACATTTATATTGATCAGTGGTTTCCTACCTGACATTGCCGGGTGGGAAGAGGATGGCATTGGCCGGGGGCTTTAGCCCGCCGGAGGTGGACGATGGGCAGGAGAAGAGGAGGAAGATTCAGGATTCTCAAGGATCTGGTGAGAGCGTTTTGGATGTGGACATGGCAGCTGAAGGTAAGTCGGATTCAGCCTTAAATACAGTTCGGACGAAGAATAATAAAGATAATTTATCGGACGGAAATACAAATAGGGAAAAACCTACTCTTGAATCGACGTATCGTTATGACAGGGGGCACAAAGGCCCTTGCATAGTGTATGTAGACTCCTATGACGATAAAGGTATGAGGAAATATCTAAGCGCCATAACTGTGAGCAAGTTGGTAATGGACCTCAGAATAGAACATATAGAAGAAGTCTCGAAAATAGGTTACGGTCGCTGCAAAATATTATTTAAAAATTTTTCTGCTGCTAACAACTTCATGGATGATTCAAGAATTAAAGAGAAGGGTTTAAGTCCAAAAATATTAGCGCACTTTGTTTCGAAAGCGGGTATAGTATATGATATACCCGTGGACATTTCTGAGGAGGAATTCGTGAGGGAAATTTCTTCTCCCATTGAGGTACTGAAAATTTTAAGGATCACACGTAGACAGAAAAACTCAGATGGCGAGGTAATTTTTACACCTACAAAAAATGTTAAAATTATTTTCAAGGGGAACGAAATCCCTAGGGAAATAAATTATGGTTACACCAAATTGAAAGTGAAATACTACATTCCTTTTGGACAATGCTACAGATGCTATAGATTTAACCATTTCGCGCAACATTGTAAGCAAACCTTTGAGCTTTGCAAGAAGTGTTTTAACCAACATGAGGAGGAGATAAATTGCCTTGATATGTGCTGTGTGAACTGCAAAGACAAACATCCGCCGACATACAGGGACTGCCCAGCTCGGACTAAGGCTTATGCTATTAAAAAGCTAATGACCATAGAAAACCTTACTATTAAGGAGGCCAGATCTCGTTTCTCCAATGTATTTTCTAACCGTTTTGAGATCCTAGAGGACGTAAACGATTTTCCACCTTTGAGACCATCCGGAAACGATGGAAATAACCGCAATAGACACCATGAGGCCGTTAGGGATATTCATAGGGTTCTTCCCTACTCGAAAGCAGTCAAGATCAACGCAAATAAAACTAGAGAAGAAGCCAATGCGCGTAACACTATGAGAATTCATCAGGAAATAATTAATCAACATGCAGTTAACCTTGAATATAATCGCCAAGGCTTCAGTGATAACACTAAACGTACATTTAACAATGAGAAAAATAACAAAACCGTTCAAAACGAATTAGATCTGCCCGATCACTCGGATAATCATAGCAAAGCTATAAACATTTTGACCAAAGTGTCTCAAGACACTTCGAATATTATCACAGATTGGACAAGTGGCAAACTTGATCCAGATCATATAAGAAAGATCCTCCTTAACATGAGAGAAAATTTGAATAAGGGAATGAATTATATTGACGCTGATAGGATTAATAAATCCATCATAAAAGATAAATTTTAAAATCAATTTTTACAAAATGAAACTATTACAATTTAATATCCAAAGTCTGAAAAAGAAGGGCAACAAAGAATTATTGGAATTATTCATGAATAATTTCCAGATCGATATTGCTATTTTATACGAAACTTGGCTACAGGATAACTCCTGTACCAGTCTTGCTGAATTTAATTTTATTGGTAAACATAGAACTGACGGTTTTGGTGGAGTAGGTTTTTATATAAGAAGACACATTAAATATACCATTAACCCAATCAACACAAATGCTGACACTTTAGCTATTACTACCCTAAACCTAAGGAGAAATATAACGATTATAGTCAACTACAGCCCGCCTAGCATGTCCTTAGAGGATTTTGCACAGGAAATGAGGAAAATCTTTCTCTTCGCTCGCAACAACAGAAACTTAACTTTTATCTGCGGGGACTTCAACGCTAAAGCTCTCCTTTGGAACCCTGTTCAAGAGGATCATAAGGGCAGAGTTTTGGAAGACATTATGTTCAATACCAACTTTCATTGCATTAATAATGGCTCGACAACTTACTTTACGGAAAATGTCCAACCTTCGGCGCTGGATGTTTCCTTTTGTAACCAATTGGACTCGGATATCGTATGGAAGGTACACAATACAAAATTAACGGGTAGTAATCACCTACCTATTGTAATTGATATTTTAAATTTACCGATCTTGTTGAAAAACAACACCATTCTAGATAAATCCAGATTTTACTTGGAATTGAACAAATTACAAATCAATGGTAATATTGACGATTTTCAGAAGGATATTGAGAAAATTCGAAGACTTTGCACTATAAACGTCTCAGAAAAAAACAAGTTTAAACCCAAAAAATGGTGGGATTCGATGGCCAATAAACTTTTTGCTACCAGAAACTTGATGAGAACAAGATTTTATAAGAATAAATCTCTCGCAGATTTTACAAGATTTAAAGAGGCTGGTACTAATCTTGATAATTACATTTCGGTGAAGAAAAAGGAAGCCTTCGCTATGTTATTAGAGGAATTATCACATCCTACCTCTATTAAGGATATGTGGAAGAAGCTCGCACACTTAAAAAAATACCAATTACCAAAAAATAGTAATAACTCCTGGACTCGTGAACAAAGGAAGGATTTTTTGAATTTGATCGCAGGACCCGCCTCTACCCCGATTCAGGTTCCTATTAATTTCAACATCTCTTCAAACAACGTACCTATTTTATCTCTTGATGTTTTTACTAATTATATTAATTCCAGAAATCCTGATTCAGCTAAAGGTGACGATGGTATCTCATACAGAATGCTCATTAATTTAAATCCAATTGAAAGGGAAAAATTATTTAACATGATAAACGCTTTATGGAGGAATGGTACGATTCCCGAAAAATGGAGAAGAATAATTATTTGTCCTATTCCTAAGAAAAACAGGGACACTTCACAAATCCAAAATTACAGACCAATTTGTCTTTTGTCAATTATTTTCAAATGTCTCGAAGCCATGATTAAACCTCATATTGAAGACCATATTGAGACAAAAGGTATTATTCCTGACAGATCCTATGCTTTTAGAAAGAAAAGATCAACTTCTCAATGTATTAATGATGTCATTAACACAGTTTACAAAGCTAAAAATGAGGGCTTTCATGTGGTGGGTGCTTGTCTCGATATAGACAAAGCGTACGACAACACGAATTTCATAATCCTTTGTGATATGTTATCGAATCTTGGTTTCAATGAACACATTGTCAACTTCCTAAGATCCTTTCTGGGAAATAGAACGCTTGTTCTTGGCGATCAGGAGGTTAGTACTAACAAGGGACTTGCCCAAGGTAGCGCAATTTCTCCAATTCTTTTTAATATCTTCACAATAAAATTACATTCGATTGTGGATACATCTTCATTTCTTTTCCAATTCGCAGATGATTTTTTCGTTGTGTGTATCGACAAGAACTTTGATAAGGCCAGATGTCTATTGCTGGATAAACTAATGGAGCTTTCTAATATTTGTCTGAGTTTGGAACTATCTTTTAATTTCGAGAAAACTAAGGCTATCCATTTTAACAACAGACCTAGAACTCTAAATCTTTCTGTTGGACCGATTTTAATTCCGGAAGTTAATTCAATCAAATATCTGGGGAGAACAATAGCTTGCAATAACTCATCCATGAGTCATATAAGGACAACTTTTGGTAGCATAAATAGAACTTGCAACTTCTACCGTATCCTGAACCATCGCAATAAAGGAGTCTCTCCTCTTCGCGCTCTTCAAATTTATCGCGCTTTCATAAGACCTCGCATCGAATATGCAGTATCCTCCTTCGCAAACCTGAGTAAAACAGCTTTAAACTTTATAACTACCCAAGTGAACGTTTTTCTTAGACAAGGCCTGGGATTATTAAGGTCGTCTCCAACTCATATCCTTTACCACATGGCTGCGGAGTTACCCCCAAAATATAGATTTGTGATTGTCACTGCAAGGGAAATCCTGAAATCGTTAATACACAAACTGCCTATCTCTACATACATTGATAGTCTTCTCGGTGTCAATACGGGCATAGCTGAAATCTATAGACAATATGACTTTATCTTCAAGGACATAGGCAATCTCAGTGAAGTAGTGGGAAATTGTGCACATATATCTTTCCATCTCGACTTCTTCAAGGGTATGTATAGGAAGAAAGCTGAAGCCAACATGGATATCGTTAACAGCCTATTTTTGGAAAAATTTAATGACATGGTAAATAATAACTATGAAATATTCTTTACTGATGGTTCCGTATCTGATAACTTTACCGGTTTTGCAGCCTATCATGAAAACTCTGACACAGTCGAATCAGGCTATACTCGTAGAATTCTGTCATCCATGACTTCGGAATTGTTGGCGATCGACATGGCAGTTGATATTGGAATTAGTAAGGAGCTAAAGAGTTTGGCAATTTTTACTGACTCTAAAAGCGGTATTTATGCACTTAAGAACCGGGACCTTGATAATTACATTGTGGGAAGAATATTGAACAAGATGTCAGACAACTTTGAAAGAATCGCCTTTATCTACATCCCCGGGCACGGGGGGATTAAGGGAAACGAGATCGTTGATTTGGCGGCTAAGAATGCACACAAAAATGGTCTTCCTATACACATTCCATGGACTCTCAAGGATGCGATTTTGGTGATAGAATCCATGTTAAAGGGTGAATGGAGCACAGAATACTGCCGTTTGAAGATTTCCAAGGGCGTTGATTACGGTAAGTTTTTCCCTAGGACCTCTGACAATTTTTGGACAGTGGACTATAACATTGACCCAACTTACTTTAAGGCTTCCGACTTAAGAATGGCTAATAGAATTTTATGCGGGCATACTTACTGCGGTCAAACATTGAGTAGAATGGGTGTCTCTGTTTCCGATATTTGTACAATCTGCAATTGCACCGAGGATTCATCTCACATCATTTTCAAATGCAGTAAATATGGGAATCAACGTGGCATTTTTCCTTCAATTAGTAGACATAACAATCTTCTTGAATTTATCGAATGCGAGGGGATGGATAAAATATCTCACATTATTGAATTTCTAAAATCCATTGACATAGTACTTTAATGTGGATAGTTATGGAACTTACATATATATAAACTTATATATACAAAGTATATATCTTGTTTTATATGTATGTTGAATTATTCACACCGATTTAATGGAATCGGATCATTTCATTACTCATCAATCTACTTGGATACATGAGCTAGTTTTTTCTAGCTAAAATTGGTGATGGCGTTGTATAATCTTTATTACAGGCCAAATAATTCTTAGTTGTTGAACTAAGTAACTTAAAAAGCAAACAAACAAACAAACAAACAATTTAAAAATGGCGACGTAAACAATGTTAATAATTTTCAAAAAAAAAAACTTTGACAATTTGCTTCATTTATCTAGTTTAAAAAAAATAGTCAGCTGTTCAAGTGATGCTACTTTATTAATTTACTTTGCTGTCCATCAAAAAAAATGGCATGAGATTTTATATATATGTATATTAGGCATGGATTATTTTCAGTGTAGTTCCATTTATGCTTTCTTAATATTCAAACTGTTTTTTTATGCAATTGCGAATAACATTCTGAATTTGCCCAATTTTTTTTTGTCAAATTCCTGTGATTTTGGGCAGTTTCCAAAAACGCTTGAATTTTGTCATTTTATTCTTTAGTTAATGGCTTACCGCAACCTATTTGTTAAAAAATATATTGTCTATATTCACAGACACTAGAATATGAATGGATTTTACTCACTGCCAGCAGTAAACTGATTTTATTCTGATTGAACCTAATCAAGTAAGCCAAAAAAATATGGCTAAAAAACGTACTATGTTAGAAAAAAAAATATAAAAAATCCGCTAATAGGTATTGCGCTAATTTTTGTCTCACTAGTGATACCTAAGACATCATCATTATTAAAAATTAGTTTTTGCAAAATATTAATTTGAATGTAAACAAAACAGTGAACAAAACAGTGAATATTAGAAACGACTTTATATAGTGGTGAAAACTAAATTTTCTCAAAAATCCCGTTACAATTTGATGATTTGTATCTTAAATAAAAGGTATTTAGGTCTACTTTCCTATGATAAATGGAGTTTGTAAGTTTTTTTGCTCCATCGTATTTCATTGGTATTTAAAAAATTTGGCATTGGAAAAAATAATAGAAACGATTCACAGTATTACACTGGGGACATAAGCTGAGATTTCTTAAAATGCGTTTTGTATTTATTTTTAAAAATTTGAATTGAAAATGACATTCCCAATATCAAAATATACTGTTTCCTCGGTTCTTTATGTTAACGTGTGTTTTTTTTCAACGCCTGGTTGACCATATGAGTCTGAACTTTTTGTGTTAAATTTAACTTAATTTAGCATTATTTCACAAGTCCATCAATATACTTTGACATTTAAGCCCCTTTTTAACCACCAAGAACAGGTCGAATTGCAAAATAGCGAAATATTGCTCGAAATTTGGCCCAAAAATCGGTGGATTGTCCTTATCTATAAGTGGGTTCAAAACTTTTTCTTCTCGAAATCTTCTCAAAAACTATTTTTTTTAGATAATTTAACCATTAGAAGACATTTCTTTCACTATCTGAAATTCTTATTTAAGAAAACTTGAAAGTCGGGCCTTTGATTCAGCTTTCAGGATCCATACGGTCGAAAAATCAAATGTTAACATAAAAATTAAAGTAAAAAGTATACTTTTATATTAAGAATTTCATTTATAATTAAAATTTTTAAAAATAAGTACTAAACGTAGTTTAAGAAATCTCAGCTTATGTCCCCAGTGTAATACTGTGAATCGTTTCTATTATTTGACTAGATAGAGAAATGGTTCATACCTTAAATAAAAGCTTATTAACATATAGAAATCTTAAATACAATTATATAGAAAATTTTCCCGATTTCTTTTAGATGAAAAAAATAGGGTCAAAGTATATATTTTTCGGTTACAGTAGGACGTTTTTGTTGTTTTGTTTTTTTTTTCAAAAGAAAGCTTAGGCCATTGCCTTTAAGAGCTTTGTGATTACTTAGTGGGATGCGAGGGAGATATATATATATAAAATATTTTAACTCCAAAAGCAGTTTTTGAGTTAAAATATTATATTTTTTCACATGCGCGCCTTGCATCCCACTAAGTGACCACAAAGCTCTTAAAGGAAATGGTCTATGCTTTCTTTTGAGTAAAAAAAATAAAACAAAAACGTCCATTTTGAAAAAAAATTGTAGTCGTGTGGTGTGACATCTGTTTGTTTAAGAGAAAATAAACAGAAAACAAAATAAACAAAAAGGGAGTGAGTGGCCAGATTGCTAGCGGCGCTGCACAGTGGGGCAGAATGGAAATTTTTTGGAAATAAATCTGGTATTTCTAAACGACTGATCCGATCGGGATAAAATTTGGCGTGAGCGTAGACAAGGAGTATTCGGCATCCCTGCAGATGCCCCAGGGACTGCGCTGTGGCGGCTCAAAGTAGGGTACCTACGACATGTAAAATTTTTAAACTCGTGCCATTTTTTTGTTTTTCACCCAAATACAAAGATTTTTATATTTTGTGAAAGCGCTCGACGAGATCTTGAAAAAACATACTACTTATCTCTTATAATATCCGAGTTATAGACATTTAAAAATTTAGTGATACAAAATTTACCATACCTTGGTCCGCCTTTTTTTGAATACCGGGCGTAATTTTGGACCAAATGGACTCAATTTTTTCTTGTTAGTTAGACAACAAAATTATACAAAATATACAAAAAATTTCTGATCAATATCATTTACAGATCCAAAAATATACGTTTTTTAATTTAAAAATTCAAAAAATTTTAGATTTTTGCCGTTTTTTGCCAAAAATGTGTCTTAACTCTTTTATTAATAAAATAAAATTTTCTTTAAGAACATATAACAATTTTATAGTTTTCTAAAAGGTATCTTTACGCAGAACGCTTTGGCGTAAAAAACTTGTCCTATTTTTTGAAAATGTTGCCACTGCGTCCTTCCGAATATGACCTATTTTTTATCAAAACTTCAACTTTGGGCGACATGTTCTAAAATCCCAAAGCTGGGATCAGAAAACTGAAAGCAGTTTTGGAAACCTCAATATGTTTTCTATTTACTCCAAAAGTATTTTCCCAGCGCTGAAAGAAATGTGGACCCTATGGGCAAAAAAGTAAAAAATCCCATTTTTGAGATTTTCATTCCTATTTTTGGGAATCGCGGGATGCCCTTTGACCTTTTCAATTTTTTTTTTTTGCATTTTCTTATTTGAAATGACAAATTTAACAAGCGTTGAAAATTTCATTGAGTTTTGTTCATAAATAAAGATTTTGTCATATATTACATATTTGTTTAATTTCTAAAACTATGATTTATATCAAAATTTTAATAGGGTCGCAGATAGCTACAACAATTTAGTCCATATTTATCCCTTAATATCATTTTTTAGTTAGATATGGAAATTCTCGACCCTTTACAAAAAATTTCAAGCCAATATCTCAATTACATTCAAAAATATGTTCATGTAAACCTGTGTCCTTTAATTTCATCTTTTTCATATTTTAGTATTAAGTATGACAGAACATACATTTGGTGTTGAATAAAATATTTGGACAATTTTTAAAAATTATTTAGTTAATTATTTTATTAAAGACTATAACATTGTATATACAATAAAAAAATTATAATTTTATTATGAGCCACGCACAACAACACCTAAATCACCCCACACAAACCACCTTTCCCGCCCACCGAAACATAAAACACAATTTAATACAATATCATCAGTTAGTATAATAGCTATTTTATTTGAACTGTTTATCTTAAACATAATACAATTAATTCTTACAACCTACTTATATAGTTAATTCCTAACACTACTTATTTTCTATAAAATAATCTGTCATATCGGTATACATATCCAGAAGGTAATATAAGTCCTTTAAATCTTCCTTGTTTTGAGATGATAGAGTTTCATAACAAATCCATCTTTTTCGCATAGTTGAAAGAACAGGATCAGAAGATAGAAGTAAACTATTAAAAATATCTTCATTCTGTGATTGCCTGGAGCATTTTCTTGAGCTGAATAGTTGAACATGCTTAAAATCTCGATTCCTCGCTTCCTGGGCTTCTTCTGTTAACTCTCCAAGTGGAAGAATATTCGATTCAATTATTATTTGACCATGACACAATACTTTGTGTACTGTTGGTGTTAGTTCCCTCCATGGATACAGAGATACAAGTAATTTAGAAATTTCAGATGTATATTCCCCAAATCGATTTCCATTAATTTTATGTTTACTATTCAGTGCCATTAAAATAATGTTAACTCTTCGAAGCAACTCCTTGTCGATTCCAGTTATTTTTGAAGTAATTTCAAAATCACGAAAAAACCTTCTCGCCGTATTACCGTCATTTGTACTACCGCAACTTGGAAGTGGTTTGTCGATGTTTAATCCCATCTTAACTTTAAATTCTTCTTGGATTCTGCTTTTTTCCGCAGCTCTCAGTTCTTTCAATTCTTCATTATTTTTTGTTGATTTAGTAAGATTCTCTGGCACACTTCTATATTTGAGGTCGTATGCTATGTGTAAAAAGTAATCCAAAAATCGTATTCTGGCATGAAGTGGTGAAATTCCGAAAGACAGGACTTCTTCATTAATACTTCTGCTTTTGTTTATATTTGAGAATTGCGACTTTTTCTCATTACATATTGAGCATCTCCAGAAGGAAGAAGTTTCTGTTATGGCATTGCTGAACTTTCCATCAATCATTGTTAAGCTTAGCTGATATGATACGTTAATAGAGAATTCCTTTATTTTTATGCAAATGGGCTCCAGTGCATTTATTTCATCTTTTAAATATTCCACTAAATCTTTTGTTGTTTTCTTTGACTCCTTTATATATTCAAATCCAATGGGTCTACAAAAATTTTTTGAACCCGGAGTTGTATTAATCCATATATCTTCAAATGAATTTCCGATGCTTGACGATGATGGATTAAGGAAATATGAACGAATTCGTAATGGCACTAATGATGACATAAATACACTTTTGTAGTCTGGTAATGTCCGACTTTCACAAGCTTGTTTGTATTCTGGAAGTGCTGATAAACCGTCACATCCCCACTTACACATTAAGACATCACAGTTATGAATTTTCCTCAGTTGGTCTTCTGAAAAGTCTGACACAATTCTTGATGCTGTGTTTTCGAGCAAAGATGATATATCAATACAAGCTTCCACATCATTAACAGCAATAGGTGATGGTAGGATAGTTTGTTTTTTTTTCCTGGATCGCCTTGTATGATGGTAATATATTGTGTCCTTTTTCATGCAGAGCTTTCCTTAATATTTGGTACTTATTTCGACTGAGACCCAGTTCCAACATAAGCGCTATTGCTTCCTCTTCAGTAAAATTTGATTGTGATGTTGGAGTTTGTATACTTTCCACAATTCGCTTAAGTCGTTTTGGTGATGCATTAGGAAGAATAGTTGCAATATGTACGATAGCCATAGGTTGGTTTTCCTTTTTCAGCATTTCGTTTAATGTATCAGCAATTTCCTCATTTGAGATTGAAAAAAGTTTTTAGTGACCCTCTTTTTTTTGACCTTAAACATAAGTCTTCGTATGACTTGCAAGGCGCTCCTGTTGATGTGTTGTAAGTTGAGATTTCCGTAGTAGTTTCCATCCAACTACAAAATTTTAATCGAAATTTCTTTTGATTTTCATCCACAGACTTACTTTTTACATCAAAAAGTTTTCAATTTTTGATATGCCTGTTTTGTCTACTTTTCTACTGTATGTAGTTTTTATATAATTTGAAATGTCTTCAATTATTTCTGGCCCTTTTGAAGATACACTCCATAAAACGGAACACAACTCTTCGTACTTTAATGTAATCTTCATTGTAGATTTATTAAATATGGTACTTAAAATCTAAGAAGTTTACTTATATACCAATTCTTGTCATTTCCGATACAGGTATTCCAAAGTAAAAAATTACGAATTGTCTACCTATTAACATTTAGGACTATATTACTATAACCTGTAATTCAGTCATTGATATTTCTTATTAGTGAATGAATCGAAATTATCATTACCTGTATATTTTTACCTACATGATCATAAACGAAACAGAACGAAATGATCTGTCGAAAAAATTTAGGTAAAAAATAGTTATAAATTTTTTAAAATTTAAGCATAATAGGACCTTTCAATTATAAGGATAAGCAAACAAATAGAAAATAGGTAAATATAAGATTTAAATATGTTCTGTCATACTTAATACTAAAATATGAAAAAGATGAAATTAAAGGACACAGGTTTAAATGAACATATTTTTGAATGTAATTGAGATATTGGCTTGAAATTTTTTGTAAAGGGTCGAGATTTTCCATATCTAACTAAAAAATGATATTAAGGGATAAATATTGACTAAATTGTTGTAGCTATCTGCGACCCTATTAAAATTTTGATATAAATCATAGTTTTAGAAATTAAACAAATATGTAATATATGACAAAATCTTTATTTATGAACAAAACTCAATGAAATTTTCAACGCGTGTTAAATTTGTCATTTCAAATAAGAAAATGCAAAAAAAAAGGTCAAAGGGCATCCCGCAATTCCCAAAAATAGGAATGAAAATCCCAAAAATGGAATTTTTTACTTTTTTGCCCATAGGGTCTACATTTCTTTCAGGGCTGGGAAAATACTTTTGGAGTAAATAGAAAACATATTGAGGTTTCCAAAACTGCTTTCAGTTTTCTGATCCCAGCTTTGGGATTATAGAACATGTCGCCCAAAGTTGAAGTTTTGATAAAAAATAGGTCATATTCGGAAGGACGCAGTGGCAACATTTTCAAAAAATAGGACAAGTTTTTTACGCCAAAGCGTTCTGCGTAAAGATACCTTTTAGAAAACTATAAAATTGTTATATGTTCTTAAAAAAAATTTTATTTTATTAATAAAAGAGTTATGACACATTTTTGGCAAAAAACGGCAAAAATCTAAAATTTTTTGAATTTTTAAATTAAAAAACGTATATTTTTGGATATGTAAATGATATTGATCTGAAATTTTTTGTATATTATTGGAAATTTTGTTGTCTAACTAACAAGAAATTGAGTCCATTTGGTCCAAAATTACGCCCGGTATTCAAAAAAAGGCGGACCAAGGTATGGTAAATTTTGTATCACTAAATTTTTAAATGCCTATAACTCGGATATTATAAGAGATAAGTAGTATGTCCAAGCATGTATTTGGGTGAAAAACAAAAAAATGGCACGAGTTTAAAAATTTTGCATGTCGTAGGTACCCTACTTTGAGCCGCCACAGCGCCGGGGCAACCCTGGGGCATCTGCAGGGTTCATCTTCAAAACTTAAACTCGAATACTCCTTGGCTACGCTCACGCCAAATTTTATTCCGATCGGATCAGTCGTTTAGAAATGCCAGATTTATTTCCAAAATATTTCCATTCTGCCCCACTGTGCGCTGGTATGCCCGCGTATTGCGCGGCTAAAGCTCGCCGAATGGGGTGGTTCTTGCCGGCAAACACCCACACTGACTCAAAAATCATACCAGCTTCTAGTTTTAAATAAAGAAAAGGGGCTCAAAGTAGTCCTGCATCTCCCTACGGTCATACATATACACAAATTATGGCCCTCCCTCTCAAGGATTCAACCTCGCCTTGACGTCATCTTCTTCGACGTCCCAGATCTTCCCTGCAAACATTTAGTCACCCTACTTACCGCCGATTATTACAAATTTAACCAATCATATTAGTGATAAAACTTTTAGGGCCAATTTTTAGGTGAAAGATTAGCGATTAAATTAAAATTAATCCTCGAAAGATGTTTTTGAGTACTCAATTAGTTAATTTTGTTTGCAAGTTTAAGCGCCCAATGGAGGTGGTTTAAACTTAAGCATGAAATGCTGATGCAAAAAAATTAATACAATTTTTATAAATATAAACATTTATGTTCTGTTTATTGATTAGTATAAATTATGGGCACTTCAAAATAAATTTTTTTGTTTTAAATTTAAGTTTTCATTAATTTGCATATTAAATTTATAATTGTCTTCTTTTTTATAAAACATGTATTGGTTTGATAACAAACAGTGACGTTTTGTATGGCAACACTGCGAAGTTTAATCTTGTACTCAAAAACATCAAATGGGATTAACATCGGATTAAATTTATTTTTAGATTAACTAATCTGATTGTTAATTGGCATTTGATTGCCAATTCAAAAACCCGGTCTTAAAGATTTAATTTAAACATTATAAAGGTTAAAGTTAAACAATTTAACAAAGTTTCATCAGGATTTAATTTTAAGGTTAAATACATATTCAGGTTTAAGGTTAAGTACATATTCAAATTATAGGTTTTAAGTACATATTCACAAAATTTATTTTTAAGTTTTAGCAAATTTAGTTTTTAATTTTAGCAAAATTCAATTTTAAGATTTTAGCAAACTTTAGTTTTTAAGTTTTAACAAAATTTAGTTTTTAGTTTTAATTTTATCAAATTTAGTTTTTAGATTTGGACATTAAGTTTTAAGTTTAATAGTAAGTTTTTATGTTTTAATCAAATTTTAGTTTTAAGCTTTTATTACGTTTTTTGATTTTGCGTTTTTGTTATTCTAGTTTTTTTCTTTTCCCTAATTTAAGTTTTCCCTTTTATTTCAGGTTCGCAATATACGGCTGGCTGGACTATCTCCCCAGGATGCAAGTTTCTTGACGACAGTTGGTTGCAGGATGGGTTTTCTGTCCGTCCGTATTACAGTCTGTTCGGATATTTCAGGTAAGTAAAATATTAATTTTAACAAAACCTTGTAAATAATTTGTTTTCTTTTGATCTTCGTCTTTTTTTGTTTGATTCTTTCATTTTTTTGTATATACTGGTTTCCGGCAACCTATGAGTACAAATCTACCGCGACACTATTTATAAGTAGGCCTGAGCTCAATTCTAACCTTACGCGCACGCTTGGTTCAATTTCAAGAAAACAAGAAACAAGAAAATTTTTCAGTAGAAAATCAATTTTCTGCCAAACTTTATGGTAGAAATTGATGATCAATATCTCAAATGAAAGCTATTTATGTATACCTTCCTCTGTTACTCAGGTATTATAGTTTTTTGGACTCGGGAAATTTTTATTTAAATTTAACTGAAACTGGCTTTGGAAAAAATAATATAAACAAAGTATTATAATGCATTGGGTATGCAACATAATATTTAAAAAATATTTGTTTTTAATTTCTTTTGAAAAATTGTATATATAAATGTATTTCTGAAAATTAAATAGATCTTTTGCTTAGCTTTTAGCATTTAAGTTGATTTTATCAGCAATTTATTGAATATATGGAATTTGACAGCTGAATCGATGCTCACTTTCAATATGTATCCCACTAAGTGGCCACAAAGCTCTTAAAGGAAATGGTCTAAGCTTTCTTTTGAGTAAAAAATACAACAAAAACGTCCAAAATAGGGGAAAATTTAGTGCCAAATATTGAAAAAAAAATGTATTCTTGAGATAAAAAATATTTTTTTGATGGATATCCTAGTCGCATCCCATTATGGGACTATAAGGCTAAGCTGACCATACGTCCTCTTTTTTAGAGGATAATCATCTATTTTAACTGGCTGTCATCTATTTTTTTTTTTTCAAAATGGACGTTTTTTTTTTTTTTTGCTCAAAAGAAAGCTTAGACTATTTCCTTTAAGAGCTTTGTGATCACTTACTGGGATGCGATGCCATTAAAAAAATTGTAAAAAAGTCTAATTTTGAAAAAATTTTCTTGACCGATAGATGCGAAAATTTGTTTCTGTCTTACTAACCTTGGTTAAAATTTCATCAAAATCGGAAGACATCGATTTTAAAAGTTGGGTCACTTGACACGTGACTTTTAATATACATAAATAATAAAATATTTTTGCAATTTTCTTCATAATTATTAAAAGTTAATCCATTTTTAATAAAAATAATAAGCATTTTGGTAAAAAATAATTTTTGTATTGATAAACATTATTGTAAATTAGGATAATAGCATTTAGTATATATCATTTTAAGGGTGATGGCAATGATCAAACAAATTTACACACACAGGTTTTTTTTTATTGTGTTAGTGAAAAAAAACTTACACGCACTGGTTTGATGAAAATCAAAACACTTTTGATTTTCAACAGAAATTGTAGCAGAAGAAGCATACATTGAAGAAGAAGCATAAATTCATTTTTATTTATTTAGATTTTGGCGAGACAACATCACATTTTTTGCCGCAATGTAAATGAAATATGGATGAAAAAAAATCATATTCGAATTTATTTACAGGCGCAGTACCAAATTTTACTTGAAATATACAATATCCAGTTTTTTAATAAAACAATTTTTTATTAATAAAAAATTAATTTCAAAAAATAAATAATTGTTTTTTATAACAAAAATTACATTTATAATAATGGTAAAAATTGTATGTGTAACAGTAAAGACACATAACGTATAAAATTTTTTCATACATTTTCGAATTTATTTACAGGCGCAGTACCAAATTTTGCTTGAAATATACAATATCCAGTTTTTTAATAAAACAATTTTTTACTAATAAAAAATTAATTTCAAAAAATAAATAATTGTTTTTTATAATAAAGATTACATTTATAATAATGGTAAAAATTGTATGTGTAACAGTAAAGACACATAACGTATAAAATTTTTTCATACATTTTTTTATCATCATGCGGTAAAAAAATGTTGTTGTCGTCGCAAAATCTAAATAAAAATGAAATTTATGCTTCTTCTTCCTCAATGATTGCTGGAATAAATTACTAACACATAAACAAGTTTCGACCAAACCCTTCAAACATTTAGAAGACAAAACCATTGCGCATCATCCCAGACGCCACGTCAGAAACACTTCTGGACGATTGTCAGACGAGAACGCACATTTTACAAAAACAAAATACATTGATTTCGAATTTTCGTCTTCTAGAAATATACTTTTAAGTTACTTCCGGATGATAGTTAGAAGAGTGCATCCATTTTGCTTAAACAAAAAACCATGACTGTTGAATTTTTTTCATCTGGAAGTATATGTTTTAGTGACTTCTGTATGAGAGTTGGGTGAGAACACACATTTTACAATAACAAAATACATTGTTTCCTAATTTGTATCTTCTTGATTTGTATGTTTATGTCACTTCTGGAAGAGAGTTTGAAGAGTGTTCACATTAATATTGTATTTTATTCATCTGGAAGTGTGGATTGTAGTCACTTCTGTACGATTGTCAGACGAGAGCACACATTTTACAAAAACAAAATACATTGATTTCTAGTTTTCGTCGTCTGGAAGTATACTTTTAGGTTACTTCCGGATGATAGTAAGAAGAGTACAAAAACAAAAAAAATATAAATACTCCATTTTTAGCCTGAACGCGAAAAAATAAAAATAAATAATGCAGAAATTTTGCTAAGTTCAGTGATGTTTTGTGTTTTGTCCAGTCATGTTCAGTTTTAATTATTCATTGTAAAACTTAAATGAGTTATTGAATAATATTCATAGAAAAATAGTGTAATTAATATATTGTGAATCTTAAGTAATAAAAAACAATATGATAGTGTTGAGTTAAAAGTCAACTGTTAATAAACATTTAAGAAGGTTTTGTTATTTGGTGAAGTTTATTAAATATATACCAAAAAGTAATTATCTTCAAGGATTATATAAATAAAATGAAAAAGTAAGTTGTCATATTTTGCATTAAAATACTATTTTAGGAATAAGTTAACAACTCTAAACGGCTTCCATTTCCATAATTTTTAAACGAAGTTCTAATATGTTTAACCTATTTAGATTTATTTGAGTTAAATCTTAACTTTCAATATTTTTTAAATTATTTGCGCGTTTAGGTCCTCTTTCTAGATTACGTATGATCACTTTGAGCTAAAATTTTATTTGTATTTCATTATCGTTACAAAAAAAAATACATTAAAATTTTACTTAAGTATTTAAAGGCTAGCTGGAATCATTACATTCAAATTAATACTACTGTTTTATACATACATAAATTATTTTTTGATTTGGGCCACTCGACACGAAATTGCCTATATAAGATATTTAATATTAAAATCAGATATTTTTAAAACCACCTTTTTTAAATAAATACAATTCTATTAATTTTCATATAGCTTTGGATTTAATTATTTTAATTATAGGTACTTTTTCAGTTATTAACACCAGGTCTTTCTATGACCTTTATATGATACTAATATTATTAATATTGAACATGCCATTCCCAATATATTGAACCTAAGTAGACAGTTTTTGAACGTGTATAACTCCTTAACTAGAAGAAAGCAAACAAAAAATAGTGTTGCAGTATTAGTGTCAAAAGCAATATCCTGTTTAGGGTCGTTAAGGTGTTTCTATCGTTAGTGATTGTAAATAATTTTAAAAATAATCCATGACTTAGTAATTTCAGATCTTTATTTCCAAGTTATTTAAAAAATGTTCACGAAAGGTAATGTTTTTCTTGATTCAAAACAATAAATAAATTAATTAATTAATTTTTAATTATTTTATTTTTTTTAGAAAGCAGTAGCTAATATTGTACCCACTATTAAAATACTTCTAACTGAATTAAAATATAAAAAAGGGATCTGGTAAGTTATATATGTCTTATTTCATCACGCGGTTCCATTAAAAATGTCGATTATTTGCAGAAAATGTAAAAAATGGATCTGACCGTTTAAACTTTGGTGGGAAATGTATTGATCATAAGAGAATCCTATTTTTATTGCTTCCTAAAGTGTAACAGGTAATTTCAACAAATACAAAAGTACTTATGTATATTCAATATTAATTATAACATTATTTTTGTTTATTTCATTGAAGGATTAATGTGTTCCAAAATATAACTCTTACAATTTGTTGGATTGATCATAAAATTTATGAAGAACTACAAAAATATTTTAGAGTCCAACGTTTTACAATTTTTGGAAGTATACCAGTCAACAGTTGGAATATTAATACAGATTTCCTGAAAATTATCTTATTATAAGGTAATAATTCTAAATTTTTGATACATATGTACATTAGACCGGCTCACTCTGTATGGAAAGCAAAAACGTGTTTTTGTTACCCCTCTCAAAATTCCCAAAATATTTTAAGTCTAGCGATGACCGTTCGTGAGCTGGACCAAATCAATAAAAGGTATTTTGGAATTATTTTTTTTTAATTTTTGTTTGTTTTGCAACAAAATATCCAATACGGGGTATCGTTTTTAAGGTATTTTAAAGCCGCGTCCAGACTTTAAAAAACCTTTCAAATGATACCACATACTGTATATATTGATTAAGAACTGCTGTATAATTTAAAACAAAATAACTAAAAAGGGACTTTTTTGTAACCGGTTCAGCTCACGAACGGCCATCGATAGTCTAGAAATATTTTGGGAACCATTATAAAACATAACAAAGATTTTTTAAAGCTGTGTAAAATATTGAATTTAACATGAAGAATCATCATATTACATAACAGCGAATATTTTGAGGGGGGTAACTCAAGCACCATTTTTTGTGAGCCCGTCTAATGTACATATATTACTTTTTTTAGATTAGTTGTTAAATCAATTATTTTTTCTACTATTTTAATTTCAATTATTTCAATAAAAACTATAAAATTTCATTTTATTTAGATTTATTTTTATAGATTTTATTTTGGTGAGTATACAAATAGAAGAAGAGAAAACTCATCTTCTAGAAGACGAGAATACTCATCCTCTAGAAGACGAGAATACTCATCTTCTAGAAGAAGAGAAAACTCATCTACTAGAAGATAAGATAGGAACACTTCTAGATGATACTAGGTAGTCACTTCAAAAAGTGACTTCCTAGTCACGTCTAGAAGAGTCTTTGGCAATACCTTACTTCCAAGAGTCATCTAGAAGTTTCTTCTGCGGGTCTTCCAGAAGTATCTTCCACGTTACTCTTAGACGTTCCCCAGCTCGGCATCAGTTCTTCCCGACTGGTGACAAGAATTCTTATACTTCCGCAACATCGCTAGCGAGCTTTCAGCACGTTTGGAAGTTTCACACGGGTAACTTCCGCAATAGAAAATGTTTGTAGGGAATGTTGACGCCCTACAAACATTTTAAATTGCGGAAGTTACCCGTATGAAACTTCCAAACGTGCTAAAAGCTCGCCAGTCGGGAAGAACTGATGCCGAGCTGGGGAACGTCTAAGAGTAACGTGGAAGATACTTCTGGAAGACCCGCAGAAGAAACTACTAGATGACTCTTGGAAGTAAGGTAATACCAAAGACTCTTCTAGATGTAACTAGGAAGTCACTTCTTGAAGTGACTACTTAGTTTCATCTAGAAGTGTTCCTATCTTATCTTCTAGAAGATGAGTTTTCTCTTCTTCTAGAAGATGAGTTTTCTCTTCTTCCAGAAGATAAGTTTTCTTTTCTTCTATTTGTATACTTACCAAAATAAAATCTATAAAAATAAATCTAAATAAAATCAAATTTTATAGATTTTATTTTACCCAGCTTCAAAAAATCTTTGTTAAGTTTTATAATGGTTCCCAAAATATTTCTAGTCTATCGATGGCCATTCGTGAGCTAAACCGGTTACAAAAAAGTCCCTTTTTAGTTATTTTTTTTAAATTATACAGCATTTCTTAAACAATATATACAGTATGTGGTATCATTTGAAAGGTTTTTTGAAGCCAAGTCTAATTTGCAAAATTGTGCATACATTTTATTTTTCTTAGTGAAAAACCTAACAATTTTAGATATTTTGGAATATGACAATTATAAGCAGACGGTTATTTATGATTAATACATCATTGGACGCTGCTTTAAAATACCTTTTAAACGATACCCCGTATTGGATGTTTTGTTTCAAAACAAACAAAAATTTAAAAAAAATAATTCCAAAATACCTTTTTTTAATTTGGTCCAGCTCACGAACGGTCATCGCTAGACTTAAAATATTTTGGGAATCATCATAAAACAAAGCAAGGTAAATTTTGAGAGGGGTAACAAAAACACGTTTTTGCTTTCCATAGTGAGTGAGTCCGTCTAATGTACATATGTATCAAAAATTTTGAATTATTACCTTATAATAAGATAACTTTCAGGAAATTTGTATTAATATTCCTACTGTTGACTGGTATACTTCCAAAAATTGTAAAACGTTGGACTCTAAAATATTTTTGTAGTGCTTCATAAATTTTATGATCAATCCATCAAATTGTAAGAGTTATGTTTTGGAACGCATTAATCCTTCAACGAAATAAACAAAAATAATGTTATAATAAATATTGAATATACATACTTTTGTATTTATTGAAATTACCTGTTATACTTTAGGAAGCAATAAAAATAGGATTCTCTTATGATCAATACATTTCCCACCGAAATTTAAACGTTCAGATCCATTTTTTACAGATCATTATTTTACAAATAATCGACATTTTTAATGGAACCGCGTGATGAAATAAGATGAAAATATATAACTTACCAGATCCCATTTTTATATTTTAATTCGGTTAGAAGTATTTTAATAGGGGGTACAATATTAGCTACTGCTTTCTAAAAAAAAAAATAAAATAATTAAAAATTAATTAATTTATTTATTTATTGTTTTGAATCAATAAAACGTTGCCTTTCATGAACATTTTTTAAATAACTTGGAATTAATTAAACCGTCTATAAAGATCTGAAATTACTAAGTCATGGATTATTTTTAAAATTATTTACATTTACTAACGATAGAAACACCTTAACGACCCTAAACGGGATATTGCTTTTGACACTAATACTGCAATACTATTTTTTGTTTGCTCTCTTCTAATTAAGGAGTTATACACTTTCAACAACTTAAGAATATTAGTATCATATAAAGGTCATAGAAAGACCTGGTGTTAATAACTAAAAAAGTACCTATAATTAGAATAATTAAATCCAAAGCTATATGAAAATTAATAAAATTGTATTTAGAAAAGGTGGTTTTTAAAATATTTGATTTTAATATTAAATATCTTATATGGGCAATTTCGTGTCAAGTGACCTGACCCAAGTCAAAAAATAATTTATGTATAAAACAGTAGTATTCATTTGAATATAATGATTCCAGCTAGCGTTTAAATACTTAAGTAAAATTTTAATGTATTTTTTTTTTTTTGTTACGATAATGAAATACAAATAAAATTTTAGCTCAAAGTGATCATACGTAATCTAGAAATAGGACCTAAACGCGCAAATAGTTAAAAAAATATTGAAAGTTAAGATTTAACTCAAATAAATCTAAATAGGTTAAAAATGTAATATTCATCAAATGAAAGCCGAAACGTGCAACTTGAAAGTCTTTAAATGCTTATAACTCCTAAACCAATTAAGAGAGAGACGAAATTTAATATAAAATCATTTTTAATTAAACATACATATTAGACTTCGTTTAAAAATAATGGAAATGGAAGCCGTTTAGAGTTGTTAACTTATTCCTAAAATAGTATTTTAATGTAAAATATGCTCAAAATAAAACTGTACCGATAAAATGACTGCATATTAAGAGTATATGCAAACTGTCAAAGTTTCTCAACAAAAGTTTCCTAGTGTGGACCAGGTCTGAGTTGATTTTGTTTTACAAGTTGAGAAATAATAAAGTAACACATGCTCAAATAAGAAAATACACAAGTAGGACCTGGTCCACACTAGGAAACTTTCGTTGAGAAACTTTTTCTTAATTCTCTTTTGAAGTTTCCTTAATGTCCACACATAGAAACTTTTGTTTCAGAAACTACGTATTAATTGCATTGATTTTTTTTCTTGGACCAGCACTCAGGGGATGACCCCTACTCATGCAGTGCATTGTGCTGGAACTAGGAAAATAGGTTGTGGGAGGGAAGATAGAGGGAGTAGTGTTTGTGGATATTTGATTTAAACCCTTTAACATCGAAAGTGGCGGGGAATATTTCTGCAGGAAGTTTGTTCCACATACGAACAGTGCGGCTGAAGAATGAATTTTCCCTGTAATGTGTTGTGCGGTCCACTGGCCAATCAACCACAAATGGGTGTGTTCTTGAAGACAGTCGTCTGCTACGTCAAAATATACTGGTATCGGGAACGAGTTCCCTAATTTCAGAGGAACACATTCCATTATAGTATCGATAGAACAGTGAAATACACCCCACATTGCGACGGTGCTCCAGTGAATCAAGAGAGTTGGATACCCTACTGTCGCAGATAAGTACCTTCGCCCTCTCTTGTACGCGGTCGAGTAGCTCCAAAATAGACTTCGAAGCTCCGGCCCATACATGGGAGTTGTATTCCATTTTCGGTCGGATATAAGTGGTGTAAATAGTGAGAAGATCAGATGGATTGAAGTATGTCTTACACCGTTTCAAAAAACTGAGACACTTGAACGTTTCTTTCGACAGTTGGAAAATGTGTTTAGTCCATCGGACATCGCACTGTATTTTCATGCCCAGAACATCAAGAGTTTCTGATTCCTTAATATTTACACCACCCATAAATATAGATGGACTAACATTATCTGCCATACGTTTATGTGTTAAAAAACAACATTGAGTCTTGCGGGCGTTAAAATCGACTCTGTTTATACGACCCCATTCAGAGATTTTTATCAAGTCGTGATTAAGCGATTCATTCATATTGTGCCTCATTGCCCCAATCTCTAGAGGGCTTGGCCTATATTTGAATGAATAGGAATGGCAGATATTGCTGTCATCGGCAAAAGAGTAGATAGAGTTGGAAGTAGATCATAGAAGGTCATTTATGAAGATAAGAAATAGGGTAGGAGAAAGAACGGAGCCTTGCGGTACCCCTGAATTAATCTTGAACTCGTTTGAAGCGATCCCATCTATAACAACTCGTATAGTGCGATCACTGAGAAAGTTCGAAATAAATCGAGTGAAGTTATTACCGACACCAAATGCAGTAAGTTTTGATACAAGTGCACCATGCCACACTCTATCAAACGCCTTGGAAATATCTAGAGCCACCACTTTACTTTCGCCAAAATGGTGAATGGAATGACACCATTTTTCCGAAAGGAATGCCAGGAGGTCTCCCGTAGAGCGACCTCTACGAAAGCCATACTGGCGGTCGTTAAGTAAATTGTTGGTCTCTAGATATTTGACAAGATGGAAATTAACCATACTTTCCATAACTTTGGAAAGTGCAGAACAAATTGCACCTTTCGAGCTCGGGCAGTGGTTGATCGCTTTCAGGTAAGCAAGAATTACTTGCGAATAGCTCAGCTAAAAGGTTAGCTTTATCAACCGGGTCGGTGAATGTTTGATCATCCCAGAAAAGCGTCGGAATTGAAGAACTAGCATTATCCTTTACACTTTTAACGAACGACCAAAAGGTTTTGTTGCCTCTAGAAGCAGCAAGAACCTTAGCACGAAAGCGCTGCTCGTATAGAACTTTTTCGCGTCTAAGTACTCTCGCACACGAAGACTTCGCCTTTTTGCGCAGCGTGTCAGTTTGGGCGTTTTTATTATTGCGTCAAATTCTGAAAGCTTCCTCTCTGGATCTGAATGCACTTTTGCACTTCTGATTAAACCAAGACTTTTGCCTAGGTCTAATCGACGATTTTTTTGAGGGAATGAATGTTTTCATTCCCAGCATAATTATATTTTCAACCATTTTCGACATGGCATTGACATTATCGTCTAGGAAACAAAGTTTCCAATTAAATTGCCGAAAGAATTCATTGAGCTTAGCCCAACGAGCCTTTTCGTAGATAAAAATTGAACGTTTCGTAGCTGGTTGTGAGACGTTGCGAAGTTCCGAGAGCGAAAAGGAGGCGGAAATGGTGCAGTGATCCGAATTTCCGAGAGGTGCAAGAACATCCACTTCATACTTGTCAGGGTGTGAAGTGAGGAAAAGATCGAGGGTATTATATTGGTTCCCTTCAACACATGAGATATGCGTTGGTTCATTCACTAATTGCGCAATATGGTTGTGCGCGGCGAATAGTTCAGCATATTGGCCTTCTGGAGTTGTGTGACTTGAATGGCCAAGCCATAAGGAATTGTGAACATTAAAATCACCAGCAACTACAATTTCACTGTTCGGACAACTCTCAAGAATCTTCAGTATGGAATCGGAAAGGGCATCGAAGTTTGATATGGTAGTATCCCTTCCCGTATTTGGACTTCTGTAAAGAAACCCGAAGTGCAAATAGTGTGTCCTGACTTTGAACTTGACCCATAGACAGCAAAATTCGGTGGTTGCTGGCACTGGTACACAACTTCATTGCGGATGTAAATTGCAATGCCCCGATGGAAATTAAAAAGCGATAGGAGGTGATACCCGGGTATATAAAAATCCTGTGGATCAGCATTCTCAGATACCTGGGTTTCACATAAGGCGAAAACATTCGGCCGATGGAGACAAACGTGAGCATATGCAGAGAAAAAATTCGCTCTTAAACCGCGTATATTGCAGAAGTCTATGCGAAAGCGTCCCATCATTACGATGAAAAAAAAAATCAATTGTCTATTTCCTATGATTCAATGTTCCCATATTTGATTGTTGTTGATATATCTGTTTGATGGCCAGTGCTATGCCTTCGCCAACAAAACAGTCATACAACAATCAATATAAGAACACCAATATCACAGGAAAATAAGGGTCAGAGGCTGGGGGAAGGATTTCACAATGACACTAATAATTGGGGCCATAAAAGCCCTGATCTGGTCATTATGGTGGAGAAACGGCCCGATGTGCCAACACTGTTGCTTTGTGCCAGCACTATTAAATTGTTTTGTTTATTTATGTTGTAATTATTGTTGGTGTGATCTAGCGGTTGTTCTTATTCTCGTTTCACTTCTATATTGTGTTTTTGTTGCACTTAATTATTATTTTGTATAAGAGTATTGTTTCTTTTTTTGAGTATATTGTCTTTTTCCTTCTGTATTGTGTTTTGTTTTTGTTACTGTTTTAAGTATTTTGTAATATTATTGTGTTTTTCTTATTGAGTTTTTTTTTATTTAATTTATGTTTGTCAGGCGTGATAGGGAATCGCGATTGTGGGCAACAACGTTTTATGCCATAGTAAAATTACATACATATTTATATAAAAAAGTTTGTTGCGGTGAGGTGAAGTCATTTCATTTCAATTTTTTATATATTTGGCAGCGTCGGGTTTGAGAGAGAATTTTTTTATATGGAGTTTGACAACTTCGGGCTTAATTTTCATGGACAACAAAACAATCAGCTGTTGAAATGACTTCACCTTATTAGTTTCACTATGGTACACACTCTAGAACAGAGCAAAGCATTTCCCATTCACGCGTGATTTTCGGTCGTTACTAAATTTACAACAACGTACTTAAGGTATATTAATTTTATAAGGTAGTGTCATCGGAGAATTCAGAATACCGAGCGAATTGGTTATATTTTTTTATATGTAGTTTGACATTGTGCCTACACTTGAAGGCGAATTGGCTTCAAGTGTAGGCACAACGTCGGCAGAAAAATTGTCAGTTTTTTGCAAGGCGAATTCAGATAAGGTGGTGTTATTTAATCAGCTGATAATTTTTTTTCTTAATTCGCCTGGTTTACGTAGCTGTCAAAGATTGTTATTGTTTACATTTTTATATTTAAAAATGTCCATTAAACGGAGAAAAACTTCGTTAATATTTTGAATTATTTATGTAAAAAATCTAAAAATACCAAGCATCTCGTAAACAAATATCATTTTATTTAAATAATGGCATAATTGGTATGTATACAAATATGTTATTTAGGAAAAATATTTTTTTCTATTAAATGTTAACATATTAAACAATATTGTTTTATATTTTATATTAACATTGTGTAGATAACATGATTAAATAAAAAAATCTCTTCCGGAACACTTTATATAAAGAAACACATATGAAGAATTTAGCCGAACAACGGCAGCTTACTTTTTCATATGGCTTAATTTTGAAATCTATTAAATGTTAACAAATTAAACAATATTGTTTTATATATACACTATGTAGATAAAGTGATTAACTAAAAAAATCTTTTCCGGAACGCTTTATATAACAAAACCCATATGAGGTATTTACCCGGCCGTCGGCTGCTACATTATGGCCAAATATTGAAAATTACTCCGCCGGAGTAGAATTATCCATTCGCAACAAAGATTCATTCATTCGTTATATATATTTTTTCGTGAATATGTACTTTTTTATGTTTATTTTTCACAAAAATTAAGTTTTACTTAACTTTAGGCACTCACTTAAATTTTGCAAATTAATCTGCCGGAATAGAATTTTTCGTTTGAAACAAACATTATTCAATTCAGAATATATTTTCTTCACAAATTTTAATATCTTTATCTTTATTTTTAATAAAATATAATAATTTTACAAAAATTTTTCATGAAATGAATTCGCCGTACTTATGGTTTTTAACATCTACGTAAACCAAATGCAAAAACAAAATACATGTAAAATGTTTTTGTTGCAGAACTTCCACCACCTTATCTGATTTCGCCTTGGTTTTTTGTTTATGTTAATACATAGGGGTAACAAACGTTATAACGCTAATAAATGCCGCCTGTACCTGCTAATTTTTTAACATGATAACAATTTAACATTTAGCATAATAAATATTTGTCTAATATAGACACGGTGTAATGCAATGCATGGCACTATTCATGTAAGAACTAGAGGGGTGACTGACTTCATCACTAAAACAATACAAAACAACATGTATTTTGTTTTTGTACTAGAATTAGCTTACTGTCAAAAATGACATATTAAATGTAAACAAATAGCATTCATAGAATATTTTAACATTTGCTGTGTTTTGTTGCTATTATTGAATGTTAACGCTCAAAGTTAGCAACAAAATGAACATTACCTGACTTGGCATTACTTCAATGAAAAAATCAGCTAAATCTTGAAAATATTTGCAATTTCTTGAAAAATTTTCTTTATTTGTTAATTTTTTGTAATACATATAAATTTTATTTTAAAATATTTTTTTTATTATTTGACATCCACACATTCATATTTGTATTTTTTATTTTTTTGAATTGGTAGCACTTTTATCGAAGTTAAAATTAACTCCTAACGTGTATAAATTTTAAATTTATATGAAATTGCCTTTGAACGTTAGCAACAAAACACAACTATTGGTTTGCTGTTAATTCTATACTATCTAATTTGTTTTTCTCCTAAATTCGTCATATGCGTTCCATGGGATTAAGATCTCGACTCTGAGAATGGTAGGAAGTACTTCGTTGTCACGTAACCATTCACTTAAAATTTTCGACGAGTGGTTTGAGTTGTTATCGTAAACGAACTGAAAATCGTTTCCTATTCCTAATTTTACTGCATTGGCTTCGAAATGTTGTTTATAAATATTTAATTAATTAATTATCCATTGTCTTTCCACGAATATGAAGTTTCCGAAACTTGCTTTATGATTTTTTTAATTCACATGCGACACTTTGTTTACACAATACAAATCTTCGTCTTTTTGATCTGGAAATGTACTTCCATCTGTAACAAAATATAATTTTCCAGTTGTATTTTGCTTTGTTTGAATAATATTGGGATACTCCAAGCATTCTTCACATTATTTACAGAAATAAACACTTTCTTAGGTGGAACACATGCTTTATTTTGATTCAGATGATGAAAATTTTGTATAGTTTGTGCATTTACAGATAAATTTTAATATCTTGTACAACTCTTAGCTATTTCAATGGCACTAACATCGCTCCAACTGAAAATCAATAAATTTTCCGCGGCCCCTATATGTAGACGATTCCATTTTCCCCGGTTATTTTGTACATTTATACGATATATTAAACAGAAGATAGTGGCCTACATACAATTTGAGAATATTTTGTAAAAAACGTTCCTGAATTACTCATTTAAATTATTAATTCTTTGATTTATTTTGGATCTTTCGTACCGGCATTATTCTTACACTTATTTTAAATGTAAACAAAGTAAAAATTTAACCAAAAGACTTTAAAGCAGCCCTGACAACATAATAAATTAGAAAGTACCTCATTTTAATGTACCGTTATATTAAAGAGCTGTATCCTTTAACTGTTGCATTTAAAAAATAATTTACAAAAACATAGAGTATTTCTATTTCTATAAGAACCATTTTTTTTGTAAATCGGACAAATATTTTAAAAAATATTACAAAATATGTTTTTAAATACATGCTGTACGGACAATTGTTTGAGTCAGTGTATATTCTGTGTCCCGTTTCTGTAATTCTCGCATCGAGAAAATCTGTCGAAAAATTCATGATCATCTTGTGTAAAACAGGGTGAATACAAGGAATTTAAAAATTTCTTATTAAATTCTAATGAGTACAGTTTTAAAATAATCAGAGCCACACTGTTAAAAACTGGAAGACTATTATATTTTAAGTTTTTTCACGATTCAAGAAAAATAAAAAAACGAGGTACTGAATCCTTATAGGTAGCGGAGTCGATTAAGCCATGTCAGTCTGTCTGTTGAAATCAATTTTCTGTCAGACATGCATTCAAGAAGTTTCCTATTTTAATAGTTATAAGTCTATTTTGGACTTTTAAGAAATTTTTTAAAGGGGGTTTGTATGGGGTCACATAAGATTCGATCATAACAAAAATCGAAAATGATTTCAATAATTTTCAACAGGCTTGTGGTCCAACTTTTATCAATATATCTTGAAAAGTGGGAACAAGGTTTACATGGTCTTAATCGACTCGAAAGTGATTCTGAGTCGATCGGAATACTTTAAGGTTGGTATAGGACCAATATTTTCGTGCGTTACAAGCATTAGCACAAACGCATTATAACCTCCCCACTATAGTGGTGTAGGGTATAATTAACTTTTTTTTTCATACTCGGTTAACCGACAAACCGGTTTTCCAGAAATACCTAATTTTCGGTTAACCGATAAACCGGTTTCTCCAAAAGTCGTTTTATATAAACTCTAAGTAGCAGAAAATTAAAAACAATAAAAATTTTATTGAAATCAAACACACTAAAATTATTTTTCATTAAATACGATTCTGCATTTGTTTTCTTACTTAAAAAGTATTTGTTTTTGTTTAAGTTTTGCTCATGAACATTAGTATTAGTTTTGTACATTATAGAAACGTTTGCGAAAGGTTTCGTTTGCTTTCATACTCTGCAACGAATACTGGGCGAATGGTGTGAATGTTTTTAGTTTTTTCATGTGGCATTGAATTATTTCGTTGCATGACGTATAAAGGCATAAAAAAGAGATTGTAATAAAGACAGTGATTAAACAAACAACAATGCACCGTTCCCACGACAATTGTATCTTCGCTCCGGAACGACTCGAGTCATACTCGGCCAAAGATTGTCAACCCAGCGACAGCTGTATCAACCGAAAGTTTTTTCCCCAGGTGAGCAAAACATGTCGGCAATTTTGCTCAAACTCCTCTTAATTATAGCCGGCGTTGAACAAAATCCAGGTCCTGATATCTGGTTTTGTTCAATATGTCGTGAACGCATAAAGCGTAACACCACCTCAGTCCAATGCACTGTTTGTAATAACTGGTGTCACCTGAAAAGGTGCTCAGGACTCACCAGCCACCGCGACTGGTCCCCTAGCTTCATTGGAACATGTTGTAGTTCACAGCCCAAAACCCCCGCACTAATCCCCCCACAATTACGATCCCACAATCCCGTGTCCAAACTCCACCACTCGGACTGAATATTGTCCAAACAACATCCCCCGGACCAAATATTGTCCATAATAGAACCCCCGGACACAGCAGATCACAACAATTACGTTGGAGATGTTCTGTCTGTCAGGATGTAATTGGTAGGAACATAACATCAGTTCAGTGCAATGGCTGTAAAGACTGGTGCCATATGAGAAGATGCTCAGGTTTACGCTCGCACAAAGACTGGAGTCATAGCTTTTTAGCTCCCTGTTGCGTAAATAATCCCCCGGCGACAGTTGCCACCCCAGTCACACCTGTGCAAAACACCCCGCGCAGGACTGTGCACACTCACCTGAATCTTCCCCAACTACAACAACAACCCCCGGCAATAACACCATCACAAATGCCTAGTATATTAAATATACCACAACATCGGCACCCCCCCAGGCGGCAGATGCAATTCGGGGATTCCCAACAATCTTTTAAGATCATGCAGTTAAACTGTAATGGTCTTAGGAATAAGGTCGTGGAAATCACCAACTTCATGCATATGAATAACATCTTCATTGTCGCCATTCAAGAAACGAAGCTAACCAGGGATTGTAGACTCTCAGCTTCCAGTGACTACAACATCATAAGGAGAGACAGAGAACGTGATCATGGCGGTGGTCTAGCTTTCATCATAAAGCGAAACATCAACTATACGTTGACATCACCACCCGCCCCCCCCCCCCTCTCCTGACCCCTTCCTGGAAACAATGAGCATCTCAATAAATACTGGAGATATTGAGTTAGAAATCATCAATGTATATATACCGCCCGTTAACAGCATTGGGGCAAGTTATCATCCCAGCATTTCCCATCTTCTGCAAGGAGATAACAGAATAATACTTGGTGATTTTAATGCTCATCACGAGAGTTGGTACTCACAGCTACCAAACGATCCACGCGGTAATTCTATTTCTGACCAGATAGACGAATCGGACTTCGCTGCAATAAATGAAGACTTCTCTACGAGAATAACTCCCCGCTGTTCAAGCTCCCCAGACATTTCTATAGTCTGTATGTCGCATCTTGCCCAGACCACCTGGCAAGCCCAAACAGCTCTAAACTCCGATCATATACCAATCCTGATCACGGTAGAGAAGCCTAGCGACTTTGTGGAGCCAGATAAGCGCACGTTCGTAAACTACAACAAAGCCGACTGGCACGGCTTTACGAACTACATAGATGACTCATTACGTCACTTGCCGCCCCCCACATGTGTCAGAAGGGGTGAACCAATATTTAGGAAAACTGTCCTTCAGGCGGCAAGGCGCTTTATCCCCGCAGGAAGAATTCCGAATAGTAGACCAAACTTTCCATCTCAGGCAGCACGTTTGGCAGAACAACGCGATCACCTTCGTGCATGCAATCCAGCCGACGAGCATATTGAGCTGTTGACAGCACAAATTGACTCAATCGCCGACGAACATCGCCGCAACAAATGGTTAGACCATCTAAACCATTGCTCAATTGACTCTAAATCGCTATGGTCTACTATTAAAAGTCTATCTGGCAACAATAGGAACCAAAACCTCGCTGCTATTGCGTTTAACAATTTGCAGCATACAGATGCCAAAAAATGCACAACACAATTCTGCAGGCAATTTATCGAACACCCCGCCACGCAGAGCCGGGCCAAAAGAGTTATAGTTCGGAGAACTAAGAATCTCACCCGAGACTCTCAGACATACTCCTTCACCCCCCGTGAAGTCGAGAACATAATCTCCAAATCAAAACCATCTAAAGCTCTTGGTCCGGATGGCATCTCTATGTTAATGCTAAAAAAACTCGGTGTAGTAGGTCTGGAATATCTAACCCACCTTCTGGAACTATCTCTTCACCAATTGGTGATTCCTGATATCTGGAAGGTCGCCCGGGTATTCCCTATTCTAAAACCAGACAAGCCCGCTACTCAAGGAGAATCCTACCGCCCTATCTCCTTGTTATCACCTGCAGCAAAGATTTTAGAATCACTACTACTACCAACCCTGAAAGAGCATTTCCCTCTCGCCAATCACCAGCATGGATTCAGGGAAGCGCATAGCACCACAACAGCTCTAACTCAGATAACCTCACAGATCGCCAACGGCCTCAATCAGCAACGGCCGTGTCAGCGTACCATCGTCGCCGCCCTGGATTTATCCAAGGCTCAGAATAATGCACTTCGAATCGCAACCGGTTGTGTCAAGATGACGAATGTGGATCATTTGAATGAGGAGACCAGGTTACTGTCAGTCAGACAACATAATGTGTTGTTGACTAGACAGTTCCTGTTGGCATGCCATCTGCCTAGTCACCCCAACCATCAGATTCTTCTGGACTTCCGACGCTTTCGCAGCGACATCCAAGACGTCATACCATCGGACGTCAACAGACTGTCAATTGCAAGCGCCCGGGAAATGTTGCATCAAATGGCGGTCACCGAGGCCATTAATGGCTATAGATGCAACAGAGTCCTAAACGAACACCCCCCTGCGATATCGGATTGTGAGAGACAATTACCCAGGCACTCTAGAACCATCTTGGCACAATTAAGAGCCGGTTGGTGCAGTTTCCTCAACTGCTACCGTGAACGTATCGTTCCAGGCACTTTAAATCGTTGCCCAGCCTGCCATCAAAGTCCTCATGACACGGTGCATTTATTCAATTGTCCTGCTAGGTCTACAAATTTGCGCCCCATAGACCTATGGTTAAGACCGACTGAGGTGGCGCAGTTTCTCCAGCTCCCCCTTCCACCCACAGACACAAACTCAAATAATTAAGTATCTCTTATTCTAATTTCAGGAAAGAACTATCGGCCACAGTCGAACTGTTACAACAACAACAACAATGCACATTTGTATTAAGGTTAGATTTTGGGGTTCGGGAAATACCGTCCGCGAATCCTCGGGAAAAGTTTGTAGAGACTTCCATTTTTTAATCATTCCCGGGAAAAACGAAATTTAAAATTACCTTATTTTTTGGCTTCTAATAAGTTGTTTTGGAAGTTGAGTTATTTATAGAACAATTTATGAAAAAAATTAAAAAATAAAAAGTCGACACAGACGGGGGTTGAACTTGGACCCCATCGTCTGCCAGTTTGACACACTCTCTCTACACCACTGCTTAGCTGTTTCATTGTGCGTCAAATAATGATTTTCACATACAAATGCTATTTTCTTTTCTGTTTGTCTAAAAATAGATAAAAAAATGAAACAAATTGAGAAAAGTACGCACATAAAGAAAACAACCCGACGAACAATAAAACAAACCGTAACAGCTGTTTTATCAAAATAAAATTTTTTTTTGGTGTGGTGAGTTATTTTTGTTTACAAATATGTGTTTCTGCACGTGGAAAAGACGCAAAAACTCGTTTTCATTATTTACATTTTCAATATGTGTTTATGCACGTGGAAAAGATTCAAAAAAATTGATTTTCATGATTTACTTTAAAAAAATTATTATTGATCAATTAAAATATGTATATAAATGTGGAAGGGAGCAAATCAGATAAAATATAAATATATTTGGGATTATATCGTTACAGAATGCCTTTTAATAAAAAACATTCAAAAAATTTTACTATGGTCATATATAGAAAATGATATATAACTGCTATCGGACGATCTTGTGTACGATAAAAACCTATATAGAACTTTAAGTTGGAAGTGTAGAAATCGGATGACATAATTTTTTTTTGTAGATTTCATCGTTCTAGGGTGTGTACTACAACAACAAACTTTTTTACAAAAAATGTTACTATGGAAGTATATATAAATTGATATGGCATAATTTGTTTTGTGGATTTTATCGTTTCAGTCATCGTGTAGTACACACTACAGCAACAAACTTTTTTTTACAAAAAATGTGACTATAGCCGTATATAGAAAATTATATATAACTGCTATCGGACGATCTTGTGCACGATTAAAACCTATATAGAACTTTAAGTTGGAAGTGTAGAAATCGGATGGCATACATTTTTTTCAGAATTTCATCGTTCTAGAGGGTGTACTACAACAACAAACTTTTTTTTTCACAAAAAATGTTACTATGGCAGTATATAGAAAATGATATATAACTGTTATTGGACGATCTTGTGCACGATAAAAACATATATAGAACTTTAAGTTGGAAGTGTAGAAATCGGATGGCATAATCTGTTAGCGATTGTAGCTAGGGTCAACTGTGGACCGACCCTTACAAAATTCAACAGATAAATTTTTGTTTCATATAAAAGTTGTCATGTCGAATTTTATAGATATACATTTTAAGCCAGTTATGAGCGGTAGTAATTTTCCGAGGTGGACCTTATATCGGGGATAGGTTAAATTATGGACCGATCCCCTTAAATTAGACAAAACGATTTTGACTAATTTTTTATGTGGAATTTCTTTACTATATTGGTATTTTTATTACAATTATTGGAGTTAATATATTTTTCTGAAGGGGAACTTAATTTTGGACCAACCCAGAAAGGTTTTGGATCATAAAATTTGTCAAAAAATTTTAGTTCCTATAAAACTTGTTTTTGTCGTTTTCTTCGCTATACTGGAATATTGAAGCTCAATAATAAACTCCATCAACTAAAAATATTTTGGCAAATATTGGCTAAGATCCCAGTCTATACTTTTATGGATTTTAGACCAATATTTCGATGTGTTACAAACGGTGTAAAAAGTTCCTTGACTCCCTGATGAGTTTATCGTATACCGATATTGTCCATTTTCAATAAAAAACTACATCAACTAAAATTATTTTGGCAAATATTGGCTAGATGGTCTTAGACTGTAATGAGATCCCAGCATATACTTTTATGGACATTAGACCAATATTTCGATGTATTACAAACGGTGTAAAATGTTCCTTGACTCCCTGATGGGTTGTGTCTTCCAAGTGGTGATTTAGCGATCTTGAAAGTGACGAAACTAATAGGGAATCACATTGTTCGCCGGTCTCTGGTAAGATTTTAGGTTGATAGTCATGCAGCACTTAAAGCATTAATATGTCATAGCTGTATTCTTGCATAGTCGTAGAATGAAGAAAAGATCTGTTATTATGAGACCGTTTACAATAAGGCTGTGTTGGGTACCAGGACCCTGCAATATACACAAATGAGGTATCTAGCGATCTGATACGATGAGGCTCGAATCTTGCCCCGTATGAACGGAACAAGAAATTAAAGCCACCCCTTTTTCATTTTTTTAGGTTGATCTCCGAAGGATTCCGTGACTATCAACCAGTCATGGAATATAGAATGAATTGTACATTATATATGGCCGTTTTAAAAATATTTGATTCTAAAGAAACTGTGATTATTATTGGGGTAGATGGTGTACACCAAGAACAGTTGAACTGGCTATAAAACATTATTAAAATACATAAATTTTTCTTAGCACAAAATAAATATGTCTAGTAATTTGTTTTTGTTTCATTTGTTTACGTTTTTACAGAAACTCACCACACAACAATCAAGAACAGCTGTTAGGGTTTGCTGTTTTATCAAAAGGTTGTTTTATTAACGGGTATATAAATAGTAACTGTTTTACTTTTTTGTTTGTGTGTTTTGATTTTTTTAGATTTTACTTACAAGTAAGTCATAAAAAAAAATTTCATAGTAGCCATAGTAAGCGAAGTTTTTCCTGGGTTATTAGCCCAGTGAAAAAATTTTAAATACTTCCAAAAGAATTACAGCACTTCAAAAGTAATGCTAAGAAATTTTTTTTAGCATCTGTGGAAGTGATGTTTATTGACTTCAATAAAAGCGAAAATAATTCCATTTTTCAAAACTGAAGATATATTTTTTGTACTGACATTTTTTGGGTTAAAAAATTTTATTTCGAGGTTTTATGTTAAATTCCTTTATTTATGTTAATAATTACAATAATTAGTTGCAATAGCACAGACCAATAATCCCAATGTTATTTGGTGTGCTGATTCCGAATATGGAAATAAAAAAGTCGTATCGCCCACCAATTTTCAACATTTTCATGTTTTAGTACTTCAGACTGTTTACTTGAGTCCCAAATATAAAATTGTGTAATTTTACAGAAGTTGCGAACAGTGACCGTCTCAGTCTCTGGACTTATACTTTAAGTTATGGAAATGCATTCTGGAAAAATTTAGCATAATAGGATCATGTTAACTGGTGGCATTACGGCTCTGAAGGGGAAAACGATTTTTACGAACATTTTGGCAATAAATTTATTTTTTTTGGGTTTTAACAGCAAATAATTGGAATATATATTCAACTATCGTTCCAAAAAGATAAACAACTCAAAAATTTTAAAAGTTATTACAATTCCTCTGATCAAAAAAATTTTGGGAAATATTCTAATAAAACCATGTCATTACGTTAAATATATTCGTATTAACTTAAATGTGAGTTTTTATCCTTACCCAGATATGCCCATTGCTTAAGCTTGATAATTTTAAAAGTACTTTTATATTATTTTGGAAGCAATTATAAATTTTTTAAAATTTTTGGAAAAAAGTGTTTTTTGAAGTTCTCCTATATATAGAACAAAAGGATCACAACAACAAAACTAAAACACAATAATGAAACTTTGACCCATATAACAATCAAGCTACATAAATTGAGAAAAAATATAATATTAATTTACTTGTAAATGTACAAAATTTGACTTTCCGCACATATTCACTTACCGTACTTACCCGTACACTATCACAAATTTAAAAATTCAACAGAACAAAAAAGCTGCACTTTAATAAAAGTGACGGATCTTATAACCAAAAACTATATGTACTATTTATTTTTATTTATTTATTTACGAAAAACCAACCGAGGCCATAGGGCCATATATAGTTGGTAGACTAGCAAATATATATGTTAAAATAGGAACTTAAATCAATTTTACAGATAATTTCATTAATACATAAGAGGCTGACTACAAAAATTAAATGCTTATATGTACATATGTGTGTGTAAATAACTTCATATATGATAATATTTATTAGCGCTGTATAATTTTAAAAATTCATTGCAATCTTTAAGAAAAAAGTAATAATTACATTAAATCACATTAGTGGATGCATATTCAAAAAGCTGCGCCTTAAATGTTGTAAATTGTAAATCAAAACATCTAAGAACACGAGGAAGAGAGTTCCAATGTTTAGCAACTCGCACAAGAAAAGATCTTTCGTAAGTGGTTCGATTTATTATAGGAATTATAATTTGAGGATTTCTGTCAGAATGCAAAAATTCAAAAGTATTTCTAACATATTCAGGGCAATTAGCTATTACTACCTTAAAAAAGAACAATAACAAACGAATTTGAACAAAATTCATAAAAGAGCAACCCAAGAAATCTCTAACATACTCAGGCTTGCATCATGAATTTTTAATTGATAGACATAACGTATTATTCTATTAAAAAGTAGTAAACACTTATTAAACTCCTGAGCATTACATCCAGAATAAACTTCAATACAATAGGTTAGACATTAGCAAAGAATGTGCAATAGTTTTTCGAATAGAAAGTGGTAAATACAAATTTAAGGAATATAATTTCCTTAGAGTAAAATTAATTTTAGAGCTCAGAAAATTAATATGTTGGGAAAAATTTAGATGTTAATCCAGCTGAATAACAAGACATTTGATGCATTCAACGAACTCAATAGGTTCATCATCAACTGTAATAGATAAATGCACTTCGGAACCATGCGATTTAAAAAGCATAGCTTTAGTCTTTGCAGGGTTTATCTTCAGATTATTTTCTCTCATCCATCCAGAAACATTAGATAATATAAGTTTTATATCATATTGAAACACATCAAGAAGCTGAAGATGACCAGAAAATAAAAGTTGTATATCATCTGCAAAGAGAAAAGCCTCACATACTATATACATGTATACATAGGTCATAGGGCCGTATTTGGGATGTATTCATAAATGGGAAACCCATCAGACGACAGTTTCTAACTTTTAGCAATTTTGTCAAGCAAATTTTAAACTTTTAAGAAGAAAATCTGCATGTGACTTATGGACAATAAAGAAGTTAATAATATAGTAAAGAAATTAGGTGGATATCTCTTACATATTAGCGGTACCTGCGATTTGAATTTTAAGAATTTCGAAGAAGACAATTTTTTCAATAACTTGCTAGCACCTATGAAATTTGTTCCATTGTCAGAGTAAATGGCGACAGCTTTCAGAATATGACAAACCGTTCAGAATTCGCAAAATACCCAACCCTTAGTTTCTTACTTCAGTTCAGTCACGATTGATAAAGTTTTGACCAAGTTCTGGGAAATTGAAGATGTACTCACCCAACCTAAAGTTTCAGAAGAAAGTTCTTTATGTGAAGAAACTTTCATGACCACTACCCTTCGATTACCAAATGCCCGTTAACAGGTAAATTTACCATTTATAAACCCTTCTATTGAGTTAGGAAACTCTAGACACGTTGATATGGCTCAATTTCTAGGAAACGGGAAAAGTTTGATGAAAAAGCCAGAGCTTAAAATGGAATATGATAACGTGCTACAAGAGTATATCGATTTAGGTCATATGAAACCAATTAAATATAACCCAAACACGCTTTCAAACATCCATTATTATTTACCCCATCACGCTGTTGTTAAACTTGATCATGTTACGACAAAAGCTCGAGTTGTATTTAATGCATCTAGCAAAACCTCGAACAGCAACAGTCTTAATGATACCCTTCACACTGGTCCTTCCCTACAACAAGATTTAGTTGTACCTATCTTAAAATGGCGCTTTTACAAGATAGTTTGTAGTGCCGACATTACAAAAATGTACCGGCAAATTATGCTAAACCCTACCCACACACCCTTCCAACGAATATTATTCCGTAAAAGCGTCAACGAACCCATCCAAGATTATGAACTGCAAACAGTTACATTTAGGTTAGGTTAGGTTAGGTTGATAGGTGGATGTATACTACATCAAATCCGAAGAAATACACCTAGGCCTTTATCGGGCCTGTTGTGCGCTCCACTTCATGGAAAAAAATTGTTCACTGAATGTATTATTTTTCCATGTTCAGAAACTCAGTTTCCTGGACGTAATTCCAAAGAATCTTCCAATCAGTTCCAATCATCACTTCCAAGATACTTGGATCTATCTTCGACGAATGCCTGACAATGTCAAAGAAAGTGCTCCAGTGTTTCACTGTCCCCTCCACATGCTCTACATTCGTCTGAATCCGCACGTCCAATATTGTATAGATGTGCACGTAATCCTGTATGTCCACTCAGAATACGTACCATCATACTAACCTCAGACTTGCTCATTTTGAGGAGATTTCTCGTCTTGCTCTCATCAGGGTCACCCCATAGAATCTTTGTGGTTCTACCCACAGTTTCATTATTCCAAGAGGCCTTATGGGATTCTCTCATCCATATTTTTAATTCAGCTTTTGTTGCGTCGAATGGTTTTGCGTTTGTCAGGTTAACTACATCGAGCTCCCTTCCCTTTAAAGCTATTACATTCGCCCTTTCGTTGCCGACTACTCCCGAGTGGCCTGGTACCCATATGATGTAAACCTTACCTCTAGGAGAATATTCAGTTAAAGCTTTCTTACAAATCCAATACGGTCTTAGATTTAATTCTATCACCTGATATCGCCCTAATTGCCTTCTGGCTGTCGGTAAATATATTAAGCCCTGTGGGTGCCTTATTTATTCTAAACCAATTTACACATTCCGTTATTGCTCGTACTTCTTCCTGGAAGCTTGTGTTATGATTAGGTAAACGGTGGTATATTTTTGTTTCTGGATCTTCAATATAGAACCCCAGGCCCACTTTGTCCCCTAATTTAGAGCCATTCGTGTAGCAACGGATTCCTACTGGTATTTGCTCCAATGTTCCGCTTGACCAAGACATTATATCTGGGATTAGCGTTTCAAAGTTTCCAACATATTCTGCGTCTGGTATGCGATCAGGCACGTCCGATGAATGTGTATAACCTTCCAATGTGTCCAGTATATATTGATGACGTGTCCTATAACCGTTTTTGGCCAGTTCGCCTAAAGTAAAGAGCGGTTCGGCTGTAAGCGCCGCCTCATATCTTAAATATGTTTCAATGGGCCTTGGATGAAGTAGTACACATGGCACCACTTATACCCAAGCAGCATGTACGCTGAACTCCCTGTAGTAGTTTGATGTTACACTTTTTGTCCATAGCAGTCCACCAGATTATTGAAGCATAAGCTAGAATTGGCCTAATTACACTTTTATAAAGCCAATTTGTCATAGTAGGACTAAGACCCCATTTCATTCCTATGGTTCTCCTACATATCGCCCAGCACCGATGTGCCTTGTTGATCCTATCCTCTATGTGGTGTCTCCATTTTAATTTCCGGTCAAGTATTACACCTAAGTACTCAACTTTGTCTGTCACCGGTATCTTCTTGCCCAGGAAGCAAGGTTCAGTATACTTAGACAGTTTTGTCTTTCTTGTGAAAAGACAGATTTCCGTCTTCGCCGGGTTAACATTGAGGCCTCTCGATTGAGCCCAGCGCTAGGCCGTATTCAGTGCCTCCTCAGCTCTTCTACACAAGTAATTTGGATCCTTTCCCTTTAAAAGTATTACGACAGTAATGGTGACAAAATGCCACCCTGTGGCATACCGCGAAATACCTTTTTCCTGATAGTTATATCGTACATCTCGCAGCTTATCCATCTGTTGCTTAGCATGTTGTTGATCAGTTACGGAGCATCCGATCAACATAAAACTGATCTAGGGATTGGATAAGGGTATCAGTGTGCACGTTATTGAAAGCGCCTTCGATGTCAATGCATACCGCCAGTGTATACAGTTTGCTATCGAAAGATTCACCTATGTAGTGGACAACTTCGTTTAAAGCGGTTTCCACCGATCGTCCCTTTACATAAAGCATGCTGCTTATATTTAAGGTATATATTGACGATGTCTTAGCCGGAGGTCACACAATTGAGGAAGCTAAAAAAGCTCAATCCCAATTGATCGCGGCTCATGACTCTGCTGGTTTTCCTTTGAGAAAGTGGATTTCCAATACAAAGGAATTATTACAAAATTTACACGAAGAACATCTACTCGATGTTGATTTACTTACCCTACCCGAATCAAATAATGCTAAAACGTTTGGCATTCGTTGGAATGCTAAAGAAGATACGTTTTTCTTTAATGTACCCTTAATTGAGAGAAAATCAGCATACACAAAGCAAACTGTGTTATCAGACATTGCTCGTCTTTTTGACCCAGCTGGTTGGTTAGCGCCAATTGTTATATCTGCCAAGATTATTATGCAGCAAATTTGGCAAGATAATACAGCTTGGGATGAATGTCTTAACCCACTCACCCTTATAAAATGGCAAAAATTTTTGCAGTTCTACGATAATATTAATCGAATTCGTATTCCAAGATGGATTAACTTTTCACCTTCAGCAAAAATTGAGTTTCATGGCTTTTCAGATGCTTCTGAAAAGGTATACTCTGCATGTTTATATGCACGAGTAATTCCGTAACCCTACTCTTCGCTAAGACGAGACTTGCGCCAATCAAAGTAATCTCGTTGCCAAAACTTGAACTTTGTGGTGCAGTGTTGTTGGCAAATATGACACATAATTTACTCACCCAACTCAACCTACTCTTACATCATACGTATTTCTGGACCGTCTCATCTATAGTTTGGCCTGGCTTAGTAAACACCCTTACTCGTGGAACACATTTGTGGCAAACAGAGTTTCTATTATTATCCAAACAGTCGGTGTTGACAACTGGAACCATGTGGCTTCACACGATAACCCTGCCGATGTTCCTAACCGAGGATGTAATGCTGATGAGTTGAAGGATGACACTTTATGGTGGAATGGACCATCGTGGTTGAAAGAAGTCGCGTCGATGTGGCCAACAACAAATAATCCCTTTATTACTCAAGCTGAAGCTAAAGTTAGTCAGTCGTTTACTACGACCGTTAATACCCACTCTTCCTTGGTTAATACTAATACTGAAAACCCAGATATATTATCAAGATTTTCGAAATTGTCAAAAGCTCTAAGAGTAATGACCTATGTCTATCGATTTTGTGATCGCGCGTCCTACACCCGTAGAAATACAATTCGAAATGATAGAGTTATTCTGGATCGAAATAACCCACAACTAGTCAATGATAGACTACGTTTATTAACTACCTACCCAAGTATTGAACTTGATGCGTCAGAGATCAAATCTACCCGTGATATGTTGAGAATAATCCGATCAGGATATTGGATTCCAAAAATTAAGAATCTGATTAGTAATGTTGTTAACAAATGCTTACCCTGCATAAGATATAGGAATAGACAAACAACCCAATTTATGGCGGCGTTGCCACCAGAAAGAACCCAAATAGATAAAGCTTTTACAAATGTTGGAGTTGATTTTGAAGGACCATTTGACATCAAAGCATACAGTGGCAGAACTTGTAAAATAACGAAAAGTTAGGTTTGTGTTTTTGTTTGTTTTGCAACAAAAGCCATCCACTGGGAGCCAACATCTGATTTGTCTACTCAAGCCTTTATGGCAGCCTTCGCTCGATTTTTTTCGAGGCGGGGATGCCCTGTCTTCATTTACTCTGACAATGGAACAAATTTCATAGGTGCTAGCAAGTTATTGAAAAAGGAGCGACAGGAATTTATCAAACAGCTAAAAGGATCTGTAACGTGTACTAGCATTTTATACCCCCAGGCGCACCACACATGGGCGGTTTATGGGAGGCAGTAGTTAAAGGCTATAAAGCTCATTTGAAGAAAATAAATACCCTAAAATATACATTTGAAGAGCTAGCTACACTCCTTGCCAGAATAGAAGTATGCCTAAACTCGAGATCCTTAAGCCCATCAAGTGAAAATCCACAGGATCTCAACCCGTTAAAACCTGGACACTTTTAAATTGGCTCACCCATACTTACCCCTGCAGAACCCGACACAAGCAGTGATAATATAACCCTGGCAAACAGATGGCAAAAATTAAAGATAAAACATTACATCTTTAGTAAAAGATGGAAAGATGAATATCTTAAAGAGCTCCATAAAAGATATAAGTGGAAAAACCCTACCCGAGAAGTTGAAATAAATGATATTGTAGTAATTAGACAAGACAATTTAGCACCCAATGAATGGTTACTTGGACGTGTGACCAAAACACACCCTGGTTATGACGGTAGAAATAGAGTAGTTGACTTATAAACTTCAACAGGAACTCTAAAACGACCAATTACTAAAATTGTTGTTTTACCAGGTAATTAGTTTAATACTTTTACTCGAACCATAACCCAATATAACAACATCGTTAATTATTCCAACTAACCCATACACTAACCCAAATATATTATGAATAACATTTAACACTTCACCCTAACACACTAACTCATACATAATATTTAATTTCATAACCCATTTTCTATTTCTACACAGAATGGCACCCAACAATAAGCATGGTTCAAAGTCCGGACGTTCTGGCCATCGCAATGAGCGCTCCCACAAGACAAACGTTTCTCGCAAAGGAAACCGAAATCATCATCGCCATACCGAGCCCACAAAACATTTTGGTTGCGGCATCTGTAAAGCTGACCACCGTTTGACAAACTGCCATAAATTCAACAAAATGAATTTGGCGCAGAAGTATCAAACGGCAGTCAGCCTACATTATTGCGTGAATTGTTTGGCGAGAAATCATTTAATAGGCAGCTGCACCAGCAAGGCTCGTTGCCAACAATGTGGTGGTAAACACCACTCCACCCTGTATGGTCCAAATAGGATCTTAAAGAATTTGACCCAAGACCAATCCCCTCCACCAACTTCGGCACCAAGAACTCCACCCACACCAGCTCCACGACGATCATTAGACATCGTGAAAGTTACCACACCGGTAACAACGTCGATGATGAAAACGTTTGTTCCTACAGCAGTTCTGCAGTTAGGAAGTCGGCGGGCAAGTGCAATACTAAATCCTAGCAGCCGTAATAATCCCAGTAATAACATACAAAAAATAACGTATCAGAAATACATTTATTATTTAGTACCTTTTGAGTGTGTATTTTTGTGAATCAACTAACACATTCTCACCAGTTACCCCCTGTCTATATTAGACAAATATTTATTATGTTAAACGTCAAATTGTTATCATAATAAAAAACAAGCAAGAGTGCTATATTCGGCTGTGCCGAATCTTATATACCCTTCACCATAGTGTATTTAAAAAATATAAATTTTATTTTATTTTATTTTTTTTTAAATTTATGTACCTATTTAATTTTCCCGATTATATAATTATTATAGCAATAGCAAAACAAAATGAACAACAACAACGCTAAACGAAATAAACACTCAAAAAAGAAAATACACAAGGCGTAAAACCAACAGACATCCAAACATACGAAACGAAATACACAAAAAAACAAAAACAAAATACACAACGCAATGAAACCAACAGACATCAAACATACGAAACTGTACACCTACAAACAAAAATCATATACACAAGGCAATGAAACACACAGCCATCCAAACATACAAAACTGAATACACCAAGAAACAAAAACAATATACACAAGGCAATGAAACACACAGCCATCCAAACATACGCGAACGAAATACTCGGAAAAAAACAAAAACAAAATACACAACGCAATCAAACCAACAGACATCCAAACATACGAAACTGAATACACCAAGAAACAAAAACAATATACACATGCCAATGAAACACACAGCCTTCCAAACATGTGAAACGAAATACTCAATGAATAAGCAGTGTTGTTGTTGTTGCTTATTAACCAAAGCATGAAAAAAATTGTCTTTTTTATGAAATTTTCAGAGGTTGTCTCGGATTTTTGCTTATATCTCCGTCATTTACGGACCGATTTTGCTGATTTTAAATAGCGATCTTCTCGAAAGCATGTCTAACAGAATTATTGAAGATTCGGATCTCGCCGATATCTGGGGTCCTCTAAAAACTGATTTCAACAGACAAACAGTCGGACAGACAGACGGACATGGCTTAATCGACTCCGCTATCTATAAGGATCCAGAATATATATACTTTATAGGGTAGGAAAATTATATTATAGAAATTACAAACGGAATGACAAACTTATATATACCCTTCTCACGAGGGTGAAGGGTATAATTAGCAGGTATAGACGGCATTTATTAGCGTTATAACGCCGTTATGACAGTGTTGTCTAAACAATTGTTTAGACAACGATGTCTTGATAACAAACGTCATTTTATTGTAAAATTTGTTTAGAATTTTGTTTTTGTGCGATTAAAATTGATTTTTAACATTAGTTTTAGTGAAATTAGTGTTTATTTACAAAATTTGCATTTAATTTTAATTGTTTTTATAAAATATAGCATTATTTCAATAAAATTATCTGTGAGTTGTCGTGAGAAAATCAGCGTTTTGTTACCCCTATGTATTAACATAAACAATAAACTGACAATTTTTCTGCCGACGTTTTGTCAAGTGCCGTGATAAATATTTGTCTAATATAGACACGGGGTTAGGTTTTTGACAGGGGACTTAGGTCTCTGACAATCACTTTCGCCTAAATGCTACTATATGGTTTAACCCACTAAAACGTATACCTATAATTTAGAAAATACTAAAACTTTGAATATTTAAATCCCTAAATTTAACAGTAAAATTTTCAACCAAAATGCATTTTATTATATTAGTAAAAAATATTATATTTAACTAAAATTTTCATACAACTATTATCATATTGATCTCTTTTACTCTCTTTTCTATTAATAATCTAATATTATAAAATATAATAAATGCTTCCAACACCTTTTTATTGGCCGACAATATTATATAAGATTTAGCCTCGTATATAAATTTGTACTTACCTAAGTTCTTGTCTTCTGAAATGTTTTACAATCCCAAAAAGTAAAATTTATCGCACTATAGCTACTTGTGATGATAAATATGGATTATATTCAAAAATATGTTGAAAATATAATTTGCAGTAAATTATTATATTGTACGGAATACTGTAAACACATTTTCAGTAATCAGTAAAATACTGCATTTTTTTGCAGTAACCAGTAAATTTATTGCAATTTTTTGCAGTAATCAGTAAAATTTACTGAATACTGAAAATTTTTTCAGTAACTAGTAAAAACTTACTGATTTTTTTTTCAGTAATTAGTAAAACTTTACTGCCTACCGAAGTTTTTTTCAGTAAACAGTAAAAACTTATTTTTACTGCATTTTTACTGGTAGTGCAAAGTGCCCATCTATGCTTTTAGGGTAGCAAAGCACACTGGCTATAGCTAGTTAACTTATAAACACAAATATCGCGATGAAATTCAGCACAATAAAATATTATGTAAATATAAATATATTCACAAAATTTTATCGGGCTTGGTTTATATTTGCCCCTAGCCCCCATATAAAGCCTCTTTCAGAAAAATAGTTTTTCATCCATAAATTGCTTAAATGTATCGGAAAAAGGTAATATTGAAGATAAATGCTTTATTATGAAAAATAAATAAAATTTAATATTCATAACTGGTGTAGGGTATCATATGGTCAGCCACGCCCGACTATACTTTCTTACTTGTTTATTATGGATAAATTTTGGTCCCGTCCCTTTACTCAGGCGTGAGGAGTACTCTTAATTTTTACAGGGTAAAATAAATATTTTTATATAATACTAGCTGGCCCGACAGACGTTGTCCTCTCCAAATTAGAAAAAATGTTTATGTTCGATTTGTGATTTTAGATAAATCGAAAAAAGTGAGCTTGAAAGTGGGCGTGGTCAATTATTCTTTCAGTAAAACTTTAAATTTGATTACTACGAACATGTTTTAAAAAATTTAGCCAAATCGGTGCAGCCGTTTTCCGATTTTAGATAAATCGAAAAAAGTGGGCGTGGTAAATTTTTCTTTCAGTAAAAACTTAAATTAGATTACTACGACCATGTAAATAAAAAATTTTGCCAAATCGGTGCAGCCGTTTTCCGATTTTAGATAAATCGAAAAAAGTGGGCGTTGTCAATTTTTCTTTCCGTAAAAACCTAAGTTGGACTATGACGAACATTTCAGTAAAAAAATTGTCAAAATCGGTCTAGCCGTTCTCAACTGATGCAATTACCAACGAACGACAATTGATTTTTATTTATATAGATTCTTACCCCCTTATAAATGAACACTATTTTATTTTATAAAAGATTTATAAATCAAATTTCGTCTGGAAATTTTGTTTTATAAACCTTTTAAAAAATAAAATTTTGTTTATGCATAATCTTAAAATACAGATTATTTAAGTTATCCTTAAATTTATAAAAAAGTAGTCAGTTAAAAATTGGTAAACAATTTTGTTATAGTTATAAATTAAGTTTTACATAAATTCCTCGGATTTGCGAATGAATTTTTCATTCCCATTTCCTTTTAAATTAAAATGTCTGGGAATTCCCAAACACTAAGGTCGAAATACATACAATACTTTACTACGAACTGTGTTTAATTGTGATTTGTGTGTGTTTTCACATTTTTTAATTAAATATTTTTTTATATTAAATATTTTAAATTAAATACTTTTTATATTATTAAAACATATTTAATTATTTGTTCATACTGTTGGGCCACAATGGGTTTTTTTAATATTTATTTTGTTTACCCTTTTTCTCTTTTTAATTATAATAATGAATTGAATTTAATAATAATAATAACAATAATAATATAATAAATGAATTTAATAATACTTACCTTTACTTACTTACCTTTACTTACTTACCTTTACTTACTTACCTTAGTTTTAAGTTATGTAGTAAACCCTTACAGCTTACATGTTAACTGTAACGGGTTTGCTGAAAATAATGTATATAGAAAAAAGTAGGCTTTTTATTTTTACATAAAAAGCAAAATAAATACTTACTTGCGAAGTAAACATAAAACCTTACGGTCGTTTTTTATTTAGACAATTTTCACCAGTGCCCAAATTTTTAAATTATAATTTATTTAATTTAATTTTGTTTTTTTTTTTTTTAATTTCTTAAAAAATATTAAGAAAGAACACATACTTTATCAACGCAACGATTGGGTATCGCGTAGCTGTCTGTCGCAGTTCGTCGTAAAGTATTGTATGTGTTTGTACCTTTACCCGTGTCTATATTAGATAAATAGTTATTATGCTAAACGTCAAATTGTTATCATAATAAAATGCTGATTTTATCACGACAACTCACAGATAATTTTACTGAAATAATGCTATATTTTACAGAAACAATTGAAATTAAGGGCACATTTTGTAAATAAATACTAAAACTTATGTTAAAAATCAATTTTAACTGCACAAAAACAAAATTCTATACAAATTTTACAATATCAAGACAACGTTGTCTAAACACTGTCATTGTATCATGATAACAATTTGACGTTTAGTATAATAAATATTTGTCTAATATAGACACGGGCTTAACATAAACAAAAAACTGACAATTTTTCTGTCTACGTTTTGTCAAGTGCTGTGATAAATATTTGTCAAATATAGACACGGAGTTATTGACGAGTAATAGCAATGAATTCGCGAATGGTTAGAAAACGTGAATGGTTTCTTTCTGTTCTCTGGTACATATATCGATATTTATATGAGCTTAGGGGAACTTTTAGGAATAAGGTCATATATGGAAAACAAGATGAAAACAACATTTTAAGATTAATAGATTTAAACCGTTTGTAGAATATACAATCTGATTCTGGATTGAATCTGATAAATTACTAGTTTCTAGTTTAAATATAAAAAGCGTAATATACAAAATTCTTAAAAATATTGATAATCGACTTATCGACTAAATGTTCATCGGTTTAAATCGGGTTTTTTACACTGGTGAACTCGGTTTTTTGAAAATTGCCTTTTTCAAGATATCGAATAATTCGGTTTTTTAATTATAAAATACCGTTTTTATATATTTTTGCAATACAATAATAGAAATATTCAAATATTTTTGTAATATTTTTATATAAATACTAATTTTTTTACCTGGCGTTGCTCGGAGTTCTAAGTGGTTTCATAAAATTATACATATTTGTTCAATTCACAATCAAGTTGTATATTGTACCTACTAAAGTGTAGTAACAGTGATTGTGAACAGATCTTTGCAACAAGTCATAAGTTTATGTTCCTAATTAAAAAAAAAAACAATCAAAACAAATATAGATAACAATGTCAAAAGATAAAAAAAATCAAAAAATATTAAATTAATTAAACATGGGAAATAAACCAAATTAATTTCTTTGAATTTTCAATTCTTTTATTTTCTTTATTCCACATTTTAAACTAATAAATAAACTGTTTTTAATAAAATTTTAGTTTTTTTGTTTTGGTAAACAGCTGTTTGTTTTTGATTTCAGTGTTACCACTTTATTGTTTTTTGTGCTAAAATCGTTTGCATTTTTGGTTTATATGTTGAAATAAACAACTGGCAACACTAAAATTTCTTACAACATTCGAAAAACATATGAAAAATTGTCGTAGGAGTTGTATAGAGCTTTTGCATAGAAAATACCAACAACATTGTTATGACTATTGTAGCAGCTGCTGACATACAACGCATACAACGCTACAACATCGATTGTGAATTGAACAATTATATTTTTCCAACTTTCAAAACATTTATTTCCGAAAACAAACATTTTCCTTCCTTTACTCCTTACTAAGAGATTTTTGGAAAATACTTCACAAATAAATATTTTGTCAATTTATAAAGCTACAAATTTATTTGCTTTAGATCAATAGAAAGAATAAACAAAAAATTGCAAATTACAACTCTCTTACTATCCTCTAGTTATACTCTGTTTCCACTGGCTTGAAATCTACTAGATTTGCTTAAACCTCTTCAAGGTGTTTCCACCGAGCTTACTAGTTTTTGATATTCAAATTTTCGAACAAATCCCGTCATTTTATTTTGATATAACGACAGTAATGTTAATTTCTTTCAAATTTAAACATTAACCCCCTTATTCACAAACAACATTTTTATTTTATAAAAGGTTTATAAAACAAAATTTCCATAAAAATCTAATTTATAAACTGTTTATAAAATAAAAATTTTGTTTGTGAATAAGGGGGTAAAAATACAAAATTAAAGTTGTAAAAGTATAAATTTGTTTATTAAATGCCACTAATTTTAAAATTATAATTTGTTGTGTTTTTATTTCAAAATGAAAAGTCACTTTATCGATGAAAACATTCAACTTGAATGGATAGCCTATAGTTATATTTGCTTATCCTAGACACAATGCAGTGTTGTATAAGCAAGTCTTGTTCGAAAAAATACATTTTCGACATGTTTTAAATCAAATCTAGTAGATTAACTAGATTTGTATTTGTCAAAAATGTATGGGAAATCTACATGATTTCAACTGGTTTTGAACCAATCAACTAGATTTGCTCAAAACGCCTTAGTGGAAACATAGCATTAGCTACAAATAAAATATATTTACCCTAAGATAAAAAATATTTTTTTACTTAGAAGAAAGTGTTAATTTTTCTCTTTCTTTTCGAAAAATCTGTTTAAATGGCATTCCTTATAAATTCTATATGTCGTCCAAATTTCATAAAGCTCGATTTAACCGTATTGTTTGAATTTACCAATAGAAAAATATCAATAATTTCATTAAATAATTTATTTTTCACATTAAAAAAAAATAAATTAGTATGGAATAAGGATATTAATTCCTTTAGAAGAAAAAGTGGTAAGTTTTTGGCAGATCACGGAAAAATATTTATCAAGCATTTACATATTTATGAAATTTCATAAAAGTACAAAAAAGTAGCAAAAGAACACACCAGTTTTTGTCCGTTTAGTTTGAATTTGGGCTTTCGAAATATACATATTTCTGAGACTATAAAAATCATAGTCTAAAATACTAATTTTGTCCGTTTTTCGCCTTTGACCTTTTTTGTCCTCTTTTGTTCCAACTTTTGCAACGGAATTTTTCTAAACTTTTAAAAGCTTAATCGAAAATGTTTTCGCCTAAGTGTTGACAATTATCAGTGATTTTCCGTTTTTCAACAATTTTACCCTCTTTGTTCCCTTAAAGTCCAGGTTTGAAAAACAATTTAACTATGTTCCAAATTTGTGTAAAATCGGACCAGCCGTTTACTACAAGACTGACATTCAAAATAAGTTTTTTTGAACTATTATTTTCGGTGTGAGATTGATTTTTTGTTGTAATGGTAAAAACTAAAACTCATGTTTTCAAGTATATTAGATAAATAAAAATTAAATTTCGTTTCAGATCAGAAACATATTATCCTCTACCATCTAAAGCCCCGTTTAGACGAGCACACAAGTAATATGATCTGTCAAAATTTTGTGTAGAAGAGAACGGATAGGATCGTCTAATTGCAATATCATGATACAATTAATAAGGTAGCCTCGTCCACACAGCTGATCATCAGCTGTTACAATCTTATCTGTCAAAATTCCTGTTTTTACATCAAGAAAAAATATAGATTTACATAGTTAGTTTATTACCCAAAATCTTGGCAGCGGACCGCCGCTGTAAAAAGGCCCTTCTACCGGGAGTGATGTGACTGGGGGTCTTATCTGCCAAGATGGCCTTGGGAGATGTGTTTGAGAACCCGAGGCATTGGTAGTTCCCAAAACAGAGGGTTTTATCGGCTTTTTGCCAATATGGGCCTGAGCTGCTAGTGAGGTACTTGCGGAGAAGTCCAGAGGTACCTCGCTGCTTCTTTTACTGCATCCAGCTTTGGAGCTAGATGCTGGTTTTGTGCTGCGACTGACGGATTCAGGCTTCCCTAAATCCGCACTCACTGTGGCTTTGGCACCGGTAGCCTTTAGACTTGTCCGATCCGATCTGAGTGGCAGTAGAATTCGACTCACCACAGCCTGTCGCCGTCGCCTTAGGGGTAGGGTCTCCGGGGATTATGAGGCCCCTTGCCGGACATTTGAACGATTAAACAGTTGTGTATTTTATACTTGCTGCCAAGTATAGTGTTCTGCATTTGGTGTTATTGCAGACCACCTAGTCGCCCAATATGGGAAACAGACGCCGTTGGATTTTGAAAAATACGGACCATTGAGAGGTCCCATCACAATGATGAGGATAGCCTTCTGACAGATGCGAGAACTGATAACTGCCCCATCGGGGAGAAACAGACGCTACCAGTCGTGGGATGGGTAGTTCTTAGTATGTGCTCGTCATGAGCCCCTCTGGCATGGGTGGCCCTACCAGCACGGCCTACTTGAGTCATCACACATAAGCCATCGCATCGCATCAAGTCGCTCCATAATAACTTCCAAATATCTAAGGAAGATTTTTTAAATAGATATATTTCCATAAAGAAACAAATTTAAATCTAAAATATTTCATAAATTGATATTAGTAAAGTCTAAAAGAAATTTACAAATTAAAACTATTACTTTTAATTAAAATACCACCATTTCAAAAATAAATATCGGCAATTTTTTCCTAAAAAGTCGGCATTTGCCGGCACTTACATTTTAAAAATCGCCAATAAATCGGCAATTAGAAAAAACAGTATTTTGAACCAATGAAACATATCACAAATTAATTTAAAAATCGCAATATTGTTTTTACATAGTGCCGGTCCACACACAGCAACTTTAGTTAAGAAACTTTTTCTTGATTCTCTTTTAAAGTTTCCTTAATGTCTACACATAGAAACTTCTGTTTCAGAAACTACGTGTTAATTGCATTGATTTGTTTTTGTACGAAAACAAAACGCGTTTCCGAGTACGAGAAACTCCGTACCGCGAGAGAGATGAATGATATTTCTTTCTCTCTCACGCAAAATCAAAAGTTTCCCAAAAATAGTTTCCTAGTGTGGACCGGCAGATACATAACGCAGGGAATTTTTATTAAGAATTGGTCTAATAAAAAGGAAAACCGAAACTTTGTTTTACTGGAATAAACTCGATTAGAATTTGTATCACTTTTGTAGAAAAATTTTAATTTCTAATTATTTCTAGAATACTATCTTGTAAAATATTTTAAAATTTTGTTAATGAGTGATGTAGTTATTTCATATATTACTTGGCAATGATACATTGTTTTTAATAGGATTTTTAACCAATTGTCTAGAGCGTATGTCTAATAAAGAATTAGTTGGTGGTTCTAATCCTAATTGATATTAGAAGTTTTTTGAAAAAATATAGTTTTTTGCAGTTTTTTTTAAACCATTTCAAATGGCACGATAAAATAACTTGTTAATGGAGCATTGAGTAAGAGAATAGACTAATAAACACAGAAAATAACTGTAAAGCCGGCTTGAAATCCGGGAATGTTGTTGAAATTATTGAAAGATTTTTGTTCAAAATTAGCTTTTCCACAAAATGTGTAAATTTATTTTCGAACCTTAAAAAAACTTTAGCATTCTAAGATTAGACTTTTGGAAACCTATTAAGGATTTTCATATATAAATCGTGTTTCCTTTTCATAATATACATAAGTACATCTCGATCCAATTGACTTTTCTGATGTAGCATATTGTGTTTTACATGTCATTTTTGCTTTTGTGAAGTTTAGTTTTGACAATAAATTCGTTAGAATTTCAAAACAATCAATAAATATTACGAAATTACATTATTTTTTGAATTGGGTAGAAAATCGGCATTTTTGAATAAAAAATTGAGAAATCGGCACTCTAATATTTTTAGGGTAAAATATCGGCGAAATGCCTATAAATCGGCAAATCTGGCAGGCCTGTATGAGAGTACAAAATGTTCTATTTTCTTATTTTTTCCTTCTGCAACAACTGACCAATCATATTTGTCGCCAGGCTCTGCTCTAGAACGATGAAACTCACAAAAAAATTTATGACATCCGATTTCTATATTTCTAACACAAAGTTCCTTATGGGTTTTTATCGTGCACAAGATAGTCCGATAGCAGTTATATAAATTGCTGTAGTACAGAAAAAATGTATGACGTTCGATTTTTATATTACCGACTTCAAAGTGTCATATAGGTTTTTATTGTGCACAAGGTACCCTACTGGTGTAGGGTATCATTTCTTTTAATTTTATTTATTCTTTATTGAATATTTCTTAAGCTGAAATTTACAATAATTATTAAAATTTAACCTAAAACACAAGTTCTCGATTTGATTATCTGGCAAGATCTAGGGTTTCCATTCTCTTCAGTCGTCTAGGACCCTAAAATAGCAGCAACTCCCTGGCAAGGGGATTTGGGTAATCCAATAGTTTCGATAGGTAGGTTAAACTGGAGAGTTTGATCTCCTCACGTATAATTGGGACATTGAGATCCCTGTGAACATTACTATTGTGAATGTACCACGGGGCACCTGTTATTGTCCTTAACAGTGCTGACTGCTTTCTTTGCAATTTTTCTACATTAGATAAGAATGCTGTTCCCCGTATAGCATAAAGGTATCATATGGTCGGCCATGCCAGACTATACATTCTTACTTGTTAACCCTCGTCTAGATAAGATCAATTTTTATTATTCTAAACGTCAAATTGTTATTATGATAAAACATTAGCACATGCAGACGGCATTTATTAGCGTTATACCATCATTATAACAACGTTGTCCTGATAACAAACGTCATTGTATTGTAAAATTTGTATAGAATTTTGTTTTTGTGCAATTAAAATTGATTTTTAAAATAATTTTTAGTAAAATTAGTGTTTATTTACAAAATTTGCATTTAATTTTAATTGTTTTTATACAACATAGAATTATTTCAGTAAAATTATCTGTGAGTTATGGTGTTAAAATCAGCGTATGCATTAACGTAAACAAAAAATTTACAATTGTTCTGCCGATGCTTTGTTAAATGCTCAAATATGCAAATATTTGTCTAATATAGACACGGGATTACGGTGGAGGTACACAACTCGCGTTGTACGCGGCAACGCGTTATATGATTCTGTCAAAAAAAGTTGAAATAGTGTGTTTTCATTTAACAAGTTACGCACTGTAGTTTGTAACGCGTCTGCCGCGAAAAGTTCAACAACAACAACTTTTGACGCGTCGGCAGCTGATCAGGGTTGTATTTTGTTTTGTGTAGAATAAGAATAAATTAAAATGAAATAAATTTCATCAACAATGAAAGAAAAAATTTTAAAAATAAACAAAAACTTAAAATTTTGATTTTTAAAACAGTAATAGTTTTAAAAAAACGTTAAAAGAAAGATCAAAATGACGTGTGGCGTGTAATTTGCAGCTTGTAAAGCGCTAAAAATTTGAAAAGGCGCAAATCGCGCTGCCGCCCCAACGCGTGTTGTGTACTTCCACCTTTAAGGATAAATAAAGTCTTATTTTAATCAAATTATAACAAGTAGTCCGATTCTCACATGTAGGAAATTACTCTCTCACATCTACGAGTAACGTGTGAGTTCTACTCTCTTGTGAGAAATTTAAAATTGTCAAAACATTCGAAAGTTTATCTCACTTTTTTGACAGCTTTGAATGGCCGCACGCGAAATTGTAGTTATCCACAAAAACTACAATTTTTTAAAATAGTTTAAACCCATTTTCTGCTTAATATTTTGTTTATTTTCTTAAACTGGAAAAAATATTTTTTCTAATTATTAAAATTTAATTTTTTGTTGTTGTTGAATTTTAATTTACGAACAGAGTTTAAATTTTTGGTATTGAAAATTCAAACAAATTTAAAATTCTAATTTTTTATAGAACTCTGTATGTTGAAAAAGCACCAACAAATATACGTTATTGTTACTAACACATATTTAGAGTTATGTTCTTTTTTACAAACACATGTTTAGAGTTAGGCACTGATGTCGAAGAGTCGAACTACTTGTTATACTTTGATTTTAATAAAATTTGGTGGGAATATTATAGCCCATTTACACTACAACTAGTTGATTTTAACTAGATTTCCCATACATACATTACATACATAGATTTCCCATTGCATACTTCGTAATGCGACTGTTTTTTTCCTAAATAATACTAAAAAATACGAATGCATAAAAAAAAAGAAAAACAAAAAATTAAAATGTTGACAAAATTTTTATAAATTGAAAAACATGAATGAAAAGTTAATTTAAAATAAAAAAACTTTTTCGAGAAATATTGGACAAAAATTAAATCTTCCTAATTGTCAAAAATAGTAAGTGTAAACGGTTTAGATTTGTAAAAAGATTTTAAATGAAATCTATTAGATTTCGTGTATGTGTAAATGAGGTATTACTCTAACGGTCTTAACCGTTATGTCAATACCCACATACCCGGGTATGTTTTTCATTTTTGAAGTGATATATCTTGAGATCTATATATCGTATCGACTTGAAATTTCTATCAGGGAAATGTTTTCTATAAATTTCCAAAAATTAGCTAGATATATATTTTCTAAACCGATTTATGACTGATTTTCTACTTTTACCTCGTACATCAATACCCAAAATACCGGGGTATGCTTAAAATTATATGTCAGTTATCGGATAAAAATTAAGTTTCATTATAAATTTTAAGTTTTATAATTTGAATTATATATATCTTGTATCTTATCAAAAAAATTTTGAATTAAACAACAAACTTTGTTTAAAATACAGAGTAATATGTCATTGTTCATAAATTTGAATGTGAAATCCCTTTTTAGACTTGTAATATATACAAATATGAACCGATTTTAATGAATTGAATTTTTCATTGCATATGTCTTAGTAAAGTAAATTTATGCTTATTATAATAATTTTATTCTTATATAAACAAAAATATTAAACTTTGAATTTAAAGTTTTTCATTTTTGACCATGACTTAACAATCTTTTTCGCAAATAAATTCCCTACTAACGAAAAAAACAACAATTTATTTAATGATAATCGATTTTATATACCTCAATTAATAATATAGAAAAAATTTTGTTCAATTATCTTCCTCCATCTAAGAGTAATAGCTTCTTGAAATCAAAATTTTACAAAGTCAAATTCCACATAATGCATTATGTAGGGTTTTTTCTTGAGGTTTTTTGCATATAATATTTTTGTCAAGAGCAAAACAATGAGAAAACTTTTTAAAAAATGGCTAAAATTTAATGGTATGAGGTTAAAAGATATTTAATTTATTTTTACAGACGTGTTATTAAATTAGTTTTAATAATTATATAAATTATACACTAAAAATGTAAAAAAAAGATGGAACAGCCATACAATTGTATGACATGTTGGGTATTGATGTACGTAATTTTATATTTTACTAGCTATACCCAGTGTGCTTCGCTACCCTCATCGTAATGGAATAAAATAAATATTATTGTAAATGTATATATATCTGCAATATCAAAAAGTCCCCTATTTAAATTTATGTTTATATATTCAATATTTTAGAAAACTCAAAAAGTACCAATGAAGTACGAAAAAGTAACAAAAGACCTCTTTTATTTAATTTCATGTTCCTAAGTTCAATATTATAGAAAATTAAAAAAGTACCAGTTGAAGAACGAAAAATTACCAAAGGGTCCCCTTTTATAGATTCTCATTAACTCCGGGCTCCACATGGTTAATTTCATGTTATAAAAAACACAAAAAGTACCTTTTGAAGAACGAAAAATTACCAAAAAGTCCTCTTTTATATGTTCTCACTTACTCCGGGCTCTACGTACTTAATTTCATGTTTCTAGGTTCAATATAATAGAAAATTCAAAAAGTACCTTTTGAAGAACGAAAAAGTGCCGAAAAGTCCCCTTTTATAGGTTATCACTTAATCTTGGCTGTACTTGCTTAATTTCATGTTTCTAGGTTCAATATTATAGAAAATTCAAAAAGTACCTTTTGAAGAACGAAAAAGTACCAAAAAGTCCCCTCTTATAGATTCTCATTTACTCCAGGCTCTATATGCTTAATTTCATGCTTCTAGGATCAATATTATAGAAAATTCAAAAAGTACCTTTTGAAGAACGAAAAAGTACCAAAAAGTCCCCTTTTATAGGTCCTCACTCAATTCGGGCTCTACATGTTTAATTTCATGTTTCTAGGTTCAATATTATAGAAAATTCAAAAAGTACCTTTTGAAGAACAAAAAAGTACCAAAAAGTCCCCTTTTATAGTTTCTCACTTAATCCAGGCTCTACATGCATACTTTCATGTTTCTATTTTCAATATTATAGAAAATTCATAAAGTACCTTTTGAATAACGAAAAAGTACCAAAAAGTCCCCTTTTATAGATTCTCATTTACTACGGGCTCTAAATGCTTATTTTCATGTTTCTAGGTTCAATTTAATAGAAAACTCAAAAAGTACCAGTCGAAAGACGAAAAAGTACCAAAAAGTCCCCTTTTATACATTCTCATTTACTAAGGGCTCTACATGCTTAATTTCATGTTTCTAGGTTAAACTTTATAGAAAACTCAAAAAGTACCAGTCGAAGGACGAAAAAGTACCAAAAAGTCCCCTTTTATAGATTCTCATTTACTCCGGGCTCTACATGCTTAATTTCATGTTTCTAGGTTAAATTTTATAGAAAACTCAAAAAGTACCAGTCGAAAGACGAAAAAGTACCAAAAAGTCCCCTTTTATAGATTCTCATTTACTAAGGGCTCTACATGCTTAATTTCATGTTTCTAGGTTAAATTTTATAGAAAACTCAAAAAGTACCAGTCGAAGGACGAAAAAGTACCAAAAAGTCCCCTTTTATAGATTCTCATTTACTAAGGGCTCTACCTGCTTAATTTCATGTTTCTAGGTTAAATTTTATAGAAAACTCAAAAAGTACCAGTCGAAGGACGAAAAAGTACCAAAAAGTCCCCTATTATAGATTCTCATTTACTCTGGGCTCTACATGCTTAATTTCATGTTTCTAGGTTAAATTTTATAGAAAACTCAAAAAGTACCAGTCGAAGGACGAAAAAGTACCAAAAAGTCCCCTATTATAGATTCTCATTTACTCTGGGCTCTACATGCTTAAATTCATGTTTCTAGGTTAAATTTTATAGAAAACTCAAAAAGTACCAGTCGAAAGACGAAAAAGTTCCAAAAAGTCCCCTTTTATAGATTCTCATTTACTCCGGGCTCTACATGCTTAATTTCATGTTTCTAGGTTAAATTTTATAGAAAACTCAAAAAGTATCAGTCGAAAGACGAAAAAGTACCAAAAAGTCCCCTTTTATAGATTCTCATTTACTAAGGGCTCTACATGCTTAATTTCATGTTTCTAGGTTAAATTTTATAGAAAACTCAAAAAGTACCAGTCGAAGGACGAAAAAGTACCAAAAAGTCCCCTTTTATAGATTCTCATTTACTCTGGGCTATACATGCTTAATTTCATGTTTCTAGGTTAAATTTTATAGAAAACTCAAAAAGTACCAGTCGAAGGACGAAAAAGTACCAAAAAGTACCAAAAAGTCCCCTTTTATAGATTCTCATTTACTCCGGTCTCTACATGTTTAATTTCATGTTTCTAGGTTCAATATTATAGAAAATTCAAAAAGTACCTTTTGAAGAACGAAAAAGTACCAAAAAGTCCCATTTTATAGATTCTCATTTACTCCGAGCTCTACATGCTTAATTTCATGTTTCTAGGTTTAATTTTAAAGAAAACTCAAAAAAGTACCTGTGTAGAACGAAAAAGTAGCGAAAAGTCCCTTTATTATTAATTTCATGTTTCTATTTCAATGTCATAGAAAACTCAAAAAGGACCAGTTGGAGAATGAAAAGTACCAAAAAATATCACTTGATACCGGGGTTCCAAATAACACCCCATTAGGATATTTAGTGTTTCTAAATTTAAAAATTTTATCTAAATTGGATCATTGTGGTTGAATAAAATCAAATTTCCCGTTTTTACCCCTTTTGGTACTTTTTTCCTCCCCATTAACGAAATAAAAATTCTATTCCAAAAAGTTGCAACATCGTAGTGGGAGCCCGTTATTATGTATTCATATGTATAAGTTAATAAACCAAAAACAATGTTTTATGAAAAAAGTACCAAAAATAGGTACAATTTTAACCCCTTAAACGTCCGAATATCCAAAAAGTACTAAATTCATATTTTTATTTTTTCGTTAAGTTATGAAGGAGTCAAAAATATTTTTTGAATGTGCACTGGTTTAAAAGATACATGGGGTGCGAAAAAAGTACCAAAATACAGTTTTTACCCCTTTATTCCCTAAAGGGGCCGAATTTTGAAAAAGTACCAGACACCTGTCCGTTTATTTTTTAAATGAACGGCGATAAGCTTTAAACTGTTTTTGTATCTTTTCTAGTTTAGGAGATATAAGGTTACCGAATTTACCCGTTTTTACCCTTTTTTACCCCCTAAACATTCGAATTTCCAAAAATCCCGTCTTAGTGGATCTATTTGGCGGGAGACCAACCTCCTGTCCAAATTTCAGCTCTTTAGCTTCAACCGTTTAGGCTGTGCGATGATGAATCAGTCAGTCAGTCAGTCAGTCAGTCAGTAACGTTAGAATTTTATATATATAGATAATTTTATGTACAGAAACGGGGCACAGACTTAATAATATTTTATTTTTTTATTTATTTCAGTCTTTATTTAATCGAGCCCAATGGGCCATATACGATTAATGTAGTAACATAAATATATGTATGTAATGTACAATAAGATTCAAGAAATAATACATTAATAAATTAAATATATTTAAAAAGTAATAATAGGGGCTTTTTTTAATCACTGGATTTATTTTATATTTATTTTATTTCAAGAAAAAAGCCATCTTTGGAGGCTGAAATTTAGTTTTGGTCATCATTATCTGAAAATACACTGTATATGCTAATAGAATGTCAAAGAATGTTACGAGTCCCCAAAAGCACCATAACGAATTAGGTGCCGACCAGCTCACGTACATGATTCTTACTCTCGGTGTGAGAACCTCCCTTCGTCATGGCCCAAAGAACTGTCACAATAAATGTTCTATGAATCTGTTCACTAATATCAAATGAAACACCTATGAAGTGGAGTTAGATGTTCACTCCATTCTGCCCTATCCCTTCCATAATCTCCCATACCTATAACATTTACGGGGATCCCTTCAAAATCCTTTACCACACCACTTACCTTTAATAAACCACTCTGTTAAATGAGATTATTCCAGCATTTTTCTCTTTTTTCTAATTCACTTAATTCATAACATATTTATTATAACTATTGCTTAGGATATAAAACCTGAACAAATTATACAAAACTCTATAAAAAAAAACAAATTTAGCTTTTATATCTATTACAAAAATAAATGGTAACTCTGATTCCTCAATAATATTTCCCTGCCTCAACAAATACCAAACTAAAACGGACACAAAATTACAAGTTATAAAACAAATAAATTCCCTTTATATGTATATTGGTTTCCTCATCTAATTATGCCCCAACAATTGGTTTGGGAATTCACTCATTTATACAACACTACTATCAGCCTAAGAGAGCTCACTTAAACGATTTTTTTTCTGGCTACTTTAAGCCTGGCTCAAAATTTCACTACTCGGTTCGATGAGAAAACTATCAGGGAGATGTTTAACAAATGTTATGTACGAAACGTAAGGTATTTATCGAAGATCAAGGATGCCTAATAAATAGTATTAACACACAAAAAAAAAAAACAAAATAAAAAAAAATATAACTAAAACTAACAAACTTAAACTAGAGATGTTAAATAAGACTTATATATTAGGGATATCAAATTAGAGATAAAAGACTATTCTGTTGTTTTTCTTAACAGTAAGCACTTCCCTGTTCCGAATGGTTTTTCCGTTGATGATGTAATAATTTATTCAAATATAATTTGTTGGGCAGTTGTTGAGCTTTGTGCCTTCTCCCAAAAAAAATTTTGTAGTCCCCGTATTTTGTTCTGGCCCTGCTCCAGTTCTGGGGGACTAAGAAGTTTAATTGCCTTATGTTGATTAAGTATTGCAGGGATTTCCTTAGTTTCCTATCACAGAATCGAAACTGCTATAAGTAATAAACTTAATCAGCACACTAATATTAATTAGGCTAAGACACTCTATATTACCTTATATTCTTCGATAAGTTTATTTCAAATAGATAACTTTAAATCTTCGTTCTTATATTTTTTTTTGTATTTTTGTTCAATTTAAATTGCACTTTCTTGTTTATATTATTTTGTTTAAATTTGAAAAAATATATATGTATACCGTCTGGGCTGCTTATTTTCTTCTATCTCTTTAAGATGGCCGAGCAGAAACTTATATTTATACTCTATATGTTCCAAGAATTTCTATTCCAATTGGGCCTATTATATTCATGCTCCTTTAAATCCTATAGTCATCACATTCTGACATTTCATAACACAACCATCCTTTTCTAATTCTTCCTCAATTTGTATCTAAACATTGAATAGCTTTATTTGAACTTAACGAACTATCAACATTCATATTCATTCATAAAATCCTACGTACACATTTCTCTCACACTGTGTCTGACCACTCTCATAATCTCACATCTGGCAACCCTTTTTACTACAGATGTTCGAGGCGAATTCAATACATGTGAGAACTTGACACAAATTGCATTAATTAATTAAAACAAAGAAGCAGACAACATGTAAACTGAGGTAAGTATTTATTGAAATTATTGTAATTTTTAGATATTAAGTTTTTTTTTCGTTTCAGGAATACTGGTAAAACTGTATCGTTTCATTATCACAAGATTTCTAATACTAATTTGTTTCTTTTCTTCTTTCTTTCAGCTATTTGAGTTTGGGAAAGGTTGTGGCTTAACTCCACCACATGACTCTAGGCCCTTCCCAGGTTGGTGTTTCCACTGCGAGCTGACCACTCGCATACTCTTCTGGTGGAACCCTAATCAAATAGGCCAATGAGCCAAATTACATCTCTGTAGTTAGAAACTAATAAACTAACTTAAACAAAATAAAAACTACTAACCTTAGTTTACTAACAAAGCAACATGAAATTATTAGGGTACGCCCACGAGCAAGGCAGTCAGGACTGCTGGGCAGCAGATATTGTACCCCCTCAAAAAGGCACATTGTAGGTACCCCCACGCAAAATTTTTTTTTCAAATCCCCATAGGAGTAGTGTCAAGGGGGTATAATTAAGGAGCACTGCAACAAAACTCCGGGCTTATCAAGATTTCCGTAGATAAGAACGGTGTGCCAGTGCCATATGAGAAACTCATATGAGTTGACGTGGGGAACTCCCACACCCTGAGATCCTCAGCCGGGCCTACATTTATAAATTTTAATACAAAAAAATCTAACGTTATTCGCTGTAGACCATTAATTGATGGTTATTTTCATCATTTTATTTTCAGATTCGGTTCGGATTGGCTGTTTTTAACCATGAATAGGGGTTCTTTTCAATAGGTAGATGCTACTTAATAGATTCCAACTGTTTTAGGGAAGTATTTGAGATTATAGAATTTACTATAATGAAGTTACTTGGTGTTTTGTTTTCCAATTTATAGATTTCACTGGCAAGGAGACTTTTCTGAAGCCAAACAAACTTAATACTATTTGTTATTGCACGAAGTTCCCTACTTTATGGTAAGTACATGTATATGAATCAAAACACATGAATGCAAAACATAATTTTAGAATCTATACATAAAAATTTGGACATATTGTTACAATTATTAGGACGAAACGAAAAACACTAAAAAAATTATTATATAAATATTAAAAATATATTGTTTCCTATGTCCTAATATTGCACGTTGTTTATCACAGATTCTACCACAGCTTCTAAAACCATATTATTGCACATTTAAACTTTAATATCTTTTGCGTGAAACACCCCTATCGGTTTTCCACTCATAGATTCTAACTCATACATGTTATTACCAATGGGTTTCAAAATTCGGCATTTTATGAACTTTTTGCAAAATTTTGCATTTATTTTCTTCTTAAAGTCACTCAATACCGTGTTCCGTCTATAAACTTCTTGACCTGGTATAAACTTTACAATTCTAGCCCTTTGGTTATATCTTTTAGCAGATTTCTCATAGGCATCATGCATATTTTTCCTAATGTTTTCCCGGATAATTTCGAGTTTTTCATTCCTATCAAAATTTAGAATTTCATGATCGCTTAATGACGAAAGTTTTCGAGCTAATTTGTAGTCAGCGCCACTCGAGAACATGTGAAACCCAAATAGCGCGAAGAATGGGGAAACACCAGTCGCAGAATGAATGGATGTTCTTAAGGCACATTCAATTTCAGATAAATATAAATCCCAATCTCTATGATCATCATCTAGATATTGTCTAATTGCAGCCAAAACCGATTGATTCACCCTTTCTGAAGCATTAGATTGAGGGGCATAAAAGGCTGTTTTTATATGGTTAATTTTATATGTTGCTATCATGTTCCTAAACGATTTTGATACAAACTGGGCCCCATTATCGCTATGGATAACTTCTGGAACACCGAATTTATGAAAGATCTCGGTTACCAGAAACTGAATAACGTTATTTGTGGTCGCTTCTTTCATAGCCTTTAAAAATATAAATTTTGAAAAATGATCTACTACTATGAATATAAAACAATTTCCATTTTTCGACCTAGGATACTTTCCGAGAAAATCTATGTAAAGTTTTTGGAATGGTCTCTCTGTTACAACTTCTTCCCCAATTCCTGGCATTAAATTGCGATTTGCAGGCTTAGTCTCCTTGCAAATTTGACAATTTGAAACATACGTTTTTATCTGACTAGTCATCTTCGGCCAGTAGAAATACCTCTTCACTCTTTCTAAAGTTTTCGCAATACCTCCATGCGCTACGTTATTTGGAGCATGAGCTTTTTCTACAATAGCCATGGTTATGTTCTCGGGAATCCACAATTTCCATTTGTATTCATCACCAAGTTCTTGATTATATTTAGTTCTCTTGAAAACCATGCCATCAATGACCTTGAGATCAGGCAATTTTTCCATATTTTCTGTAATTTCAGTAATAAGATTCCGGTATGTTTCACTTTCGAATTCTGTGGTCTCAAAATCTAGCATTTCATCCTTATTTATCTCATTCACTACCATTTCACGCGGTGCCCTAGACAACATGTCAGCTACAACGTTATCCGATCCCTTTCGGTGTTTTATCTCGAAATCATAAGCTTGTAATTGTAAAGACCATCTTGCCAATCGTCCACTAAGATCTTTTAATGTCATAAGCCATTTCAAGCTGGCGTGATCTGTTATGACAGTAAATGGCATCATTTCTACATATGGTCTGAATTTTCGAATAGCTAACACTGCTGCCAAACACTCTTTCTCTGTAACGCTGTAATTCTTTTGACAAGAATTCAGCTTCTGAGAGTAAAATGCAATAGGATGCTCTTCTTCTTTTTCGTTTAACTGAAATAATACTGCACCTACACCATAATCAGAGGCGTCACATTGGACATAAAATCTTTTCGAAAAGTTTGGATGCCTCAGCACCGGAGCCGAAGTCAGCGCTCTTTTTAGTTTTTCAAAAGCCTCGACCGCCTCTGGAGTCATAACGAATTTCTTAGATTTTTTTAATGTGTCAGTCAAAGGGGCTGAAATAGTAGCAAAGTCGCGTATAAACCGCCTATACCACCCTGCGGTACCTAGAAAACTTCTGACCTCTCTTGTAGTCTTGGGTAATTTAATGTTTTTGATCGCTTCCACCTTTCCGGGGTCAGTTTTTAACATACCACCACCTACGATAAAACCTAGATATTTAAGCTCCCGAAAACAAAATTGAGATTTATTAAGTCCAATAGTGAGATTAGCTTCCTTGAGACAATTCGCGACCTCAGATAACAATCTTAAATGTTCCTCAAAAGTACTTGATATAACCAACAAATCGTCCAAGTATATGAATACGTTGTCTTTTAAACTCTGGGGTATCACCTTGTCCATTAACCTGCACAGTCTTTGAGCCGCATTACATAAGCCGAATGGCATTACTCTGAATTGATATAATGGGCGGCCAGCTACGGTAAATGCGGTATATTGCTTGCTTTGATCATCGAGTTTAATTTGCCAGAAGGCATACTTGAGATCCACGCTGCTTATAAAATAGGTCTCGTCTATCCTACTCAAGATTCCGTCTATATTTTGTAATGGGTAGGCGTCCTTTATTGTGAGTTTATTTAACTTCCTAGCATCTAAACATAAACGATTTTTTCCGGGTTTTCTCACTACTGTTGTTCTATTACTCCACGGACTATCGCTCAATTCAATTACATTAAGTCTCAACATATTATCAATTTCTGCGTAAGTGATCTCTTGGACAGCTGGGGATATAGGATAGTAGCGATCCTTTACTGGAACAGCGCCTTCCACTAATTTTATACTATGCTCTTCCATTGATGTAAGTCCCAGTCCCTTTTCCTCAAAAGTATCGAAAAGTTTTACTACTTTATCTAAATTTGCTTGTTGCTCAACTGTCAGATCATGTGGTTTCATCCTATATTCCCTCTTGGAATCACTAAAGTCTTCCTGTAATTTACTAATATCTAGCTCATCTATTCCTACAACCTCAGGAGCCAATCCAAATGCTCTCCAAAAATCTATTCCTAAGTATAAAGTTTGTTCCAATTCCGGACAAAGATACAATAACATTTCGTGTTGTTGCTCTTTGTACGTTATGAATATTTTTACTTTTCCTATTATACTATGTTGTTGACCGCTGGCAGTTTTCACATTGGTCAACATAGGGTATATGTGGATTTCGTTTTCCTCTACAAACTCTCTACAACCTTTTCCTAAAATACTAACGGAGGCTCCTGAATCCAATAATCCTTTCTTCATTGAACCTTTTATCCTAACTTCTACAAAAACTCTGGGATCATTCATATTTCTATCAGCTCTTTTTACAGAATCTACTACAAATCTTCTGATTCGTTTACGCTCTTTAAATTTCCGGCGAAGTTTCAATATTCGTTCCGACACCATTTTCGGTCCAAAAATTCTCGCCTTAACTCTGTCATAATTTTGTAGTCTAATTTCTAAAGGAAGATAATGTCGCATTTGTGGTATGTATTTACTATCGTTCGCATTGATAATATTTTGTGCTACTATGTTGCCTTTTTTCCTAGATTCACTTAGTTTCTGGGTGCTACAGGGTTCTCCCTGTGACGAAGGTCCCCTGTTGTTCCCACGCCGTTCATCAAGTTTTTTTGCTGACAAAATGGGCATTTTGGCGTAGTAACATTAGGTTTTCAGCATTTATAACAAAATAGAGCTCGTTGCTCAACTGGACATTCCATGAATACATGACCAGAAGCTTTGCAATTCCAGCAAATTACCGGTTGCTTTTGTTGTTGTTGTTGCCCAAAGTGCAACGCCTCTAAGTCAACTATTTCAGGACGATTTAGTTCATTTACTTGCCTAGACGTTCGTGTAGTTGGCATAGAGTTTCTAAATTCTTTTCTCGGGAAATTTCTTTCCGCTTCGTTGCACTCAATGCGCAACTGCTCTACTGAGGACACAGATATGGGGTAAACTATTCTCGCTACATTTAGATTAAGGTTTCGTTTCAAAATTTTTATCATATCATATTCTGGTATAGGCTGTGTCAATTTTGACCTCAGCTTATTCATTACATGAAAATAATCATCTATCGTTTCAGAATTATCCTGTTTTCTTTCCACTAAATCTCTCATAACTTCAAAATTTGACCTTGGTTTTTGATATTGTGATAATAAGGCTAAGCGAAGAACTGGCCATTCTGTCATTCCATGCATTCCTATGAAAGCCCAATACCAATCCTTTACCGAATCTGAAACTAATAAATGAAAATCACGAACAACTTCTCTCTCGGGGATATTATAATGGGCTCTCAAATGTTCCAATCTAAATATAAAATCATCAATACTAATAGATTTGTTATCAAAAACAATACCTAATTTATCAATTCTAATCTGTCTGAAATCAAATATGTCTTGATTTCCAGGTCCGGCATTATTCTCCTTTCTCGATGGACAATTTGCAGGCTGATTAGCAGAGAATTGGAAATTAAAACCAGAAGGATTGGGTGTTCGATATGAATAACGATCAGGTATGCGCATATTTGTGTTTTCTGCATTGACGTTTGTATTCAAATTACTATTGTTATTGTAGACATCCGCACTATGACCGTTTACTACATTGCGAATATGGTTATTGTTGATGGGAAAATTATTGGGAGTACTACCCGTTTGATTTGAGGCAACCACACGGGAGAGATTCTCAACAGCCTTGGCTAAATCACCGATGTTTTTTTTTATGTCTACCATCTCGTCCTGCACCATCTTCCGGACTTTATCCTCTAGAGATCTTTGTACCATCATGGCTTCATCTACGACCAAGTTTCTAATACCTGGTGCCAACCCCTCATCATTGCCCTCAACATTAATTGCCGGATTTGAAACTACTGCCTCCCCCGGGGCTCCTGCTATTATTGTTCCTGAAAGGTCAGTGATCTGCGATACAGTACCCCCATTGGAATTCGGATTACCTGATGTATTCATTATATATGTTTTTCTTTGTTTAGGTTCGGTATGGATGGTGGATCTATTCAAATCAAAATCTGGATTTCTATTCCGTTTTCTATTATTTTGTATTCTAATGGATGTACTCGATTCTATTTCACTCTGTCTAATGTATCTTCTGGTTTGATTTCTAGTGTTAAAATTCATACCTTGAACTTATCAGCATACAAAACAAAAGTAGACTATTAACTAACGCCAAAAACATATAAATATATATTGTACAGTATTACTAAAAAAACAATAACGAAATGTATGTATACAAATATCTAACCGAAATTAACGCAATTTGCAACAAAAAAATAATTTTTAAACTACTTAATTTACTAAAATTAAAAAATTTCCTAACAAAGAAAAAAAATCTAAACAAAATAAACTACACGTTATAATTAAAAAAAAATATATGTGTATATACCTAATGACAATAATCAAAACAATTTCCAGTAATTTAGAGAATTATTTAAATTTCCTAAATCGTTTCAGATTCAATATTTCTTTACTTTCAGAATTTTAATTTGCGAGTGGTTATTGTTGGTAGTGGTGTGTATATCTCATTAATATATATCTCTTTCGAGATCTACTTCACTTAGGTGTTCCCAGTCATTAAAAAAAAAAAACTATGAACTTTAAAGTTTGAACATTGACAAGTCTTAATGTATAGACTTTCAAAGGATCACAAAGAAATTATTCTGGTACTTCACTTCAGGATATTTATCCTGAGGGGCTATCAGATTAGGTTCATTGTGGTGACAAACTAAAACAAAAATAACTTTTCTTAAGAAGAATTTTAGTGGTAATTTGTACGAATAAAGTTGGCTTTAATTTGTGCAACTATTATGAACTTTATTTACCACTCTGAAAATCAAGAATTTACTTATATGCCGCAGGAACCATTCTCAACCTTTAAGCTACGTTCACAATGCTGGAGTACTCCACTCTGCACTCCAGCAAAAAAATGTTAACTGTTCAAAATACAGAGTGGAAAATTTTCAAAATAAATTGTCAAACATTTGACAAAAGTATAAATTTAGACAAAATATTTAAAATAATAAATATTTAGAAACATTTTTGTTTTTTCCTTATTAGAAAGAATACTTTTAATTATATTTAAACATAAGTGGCAATTGTAAGTAATCGTGGTTTCAACTTTTAAAAGAATTAAATGAAGAATGGTTTTTATATTTTATAGTATCTTTTCGTGCATGATGAATAAAAACAAGATTATAGTTTGCCATTATATATCACTTTTGCATGCTGTATTAGAGAATGAAAGGAAATCTAAAAAGCAGAAGAAACGTATTGTTTGGGTAAGGGACATTTTTAAAAAAAGGGAAGAATTAGGCTTTGGATCAAATTTAATCAAAGAGATGTTATTGAATGACCATGAGACATTTTTCAACTTTTCACGAATGACAAAATCCCAGTTTGAAGATTTATTGTTTTTAGTTGGACCATCGTTATCAAAAAATTCACTTCGAAAACCAATTTGTGAAAAAAATAGACTGTTAATTACTTTAAGGTAAATTTAGTAAATATTGTATTATTAGTTGTTTACAATAATAGATTTTAGATATTTAGCAACCGGGATGAGTTACTCCAGTTTATCATTCGAGTTTCGTGTTGCAAAATCTACAATTCACTATATAATAACGGAAACGACCGATGCCATATGGAACAGCTTAAACGATAAATATATTCCAAAACCAACAAAGCAAAACATAAAAAAAATGGCCGAATTATTTTGGATAAAAACTGGAATGCCTAATTGCTTTGGAGCCATAGACGGCAAGCATTGCACTATAACAGCGCCTGCTCATAGTGGTTCTTTATACTACAATTATAAAAAAACATTTTCTTTGGTCTTATTAGCTGTATGTGATGCAGATTATAAATACACGTATGTTAATGTAGGAGCATATGGTTCTGAGTCTGATGGTATGTATGTACATATGTACCTCTAAGTGGATTCTGTGTTAAAATTATTGTTATTATAAGGTGGAATTTTACGTCAAACTGAATTTGGTCAAGCCCTAATCAATAATGAGCTGGATTTGCCAGATGACTCAAATCTTCCAAACTCATCATTAAAATTTCCATTTTATTTAGTTGGTGATGAAGCATTTCCTCTAAAGCCCCACCTAATGCGTCCTTATGGCGGACGATTGCTACCAAAAGAAAAAGAAATTTTTAACAATCGGCTTTCATCATCTCGCCGCTACATTGAGAATACTTTTGGAATAATGGTAGCCAAATTTAGAATATTTCATACAGTGATTTCGGCCTCACCAGAATTGGCAAAATCCATTATAAAAAGTACCGTGGTTCTACATAATTTTATAAGAAGCTCCAAAAACAGTAATGAATTTCAAAAAGAGGAAATGGCAACAGGGGGATCATTAAGCATCGGAGGTTGGCGTTCTTGTTCTGTGTCATACACTTTTAATAACTCAACAAGTTATGCTCTAAATTTAAGAGATGAACTGTGCAGTTATATTAACTCTTTTCAAAATTAGTTAGTTAGTTAGTTAGTTAGTTAGTTAGTTAGTTAGTTAGTTAGTTAGTTAGTTAGTTAGTTAGTTAGTTAGTTAGTTAGTTAGTTAGTTAGTTAGTTAGTTAGTTAGTTAGTTAGTTAGTTAGTTAGTTAGTTAGTTAGTTAGTTAGTTAGTTAGTTAGTTAGTTAGTTAGTTAGTTAGTTAGTTAGTTAGTTAGTTAGTTAGTTAGTTAGTTAGTTAGTTAGTTAGTTAGTTAGTTAGTTAGTTAGTTAGTTAGTTAGTTAGTTAGTTAGTTAGTTAGTTAGTTAGTTAGTTAGTTAGTTAGTTAGTTAGTTAGTTAGTTAGTTAGTTAGTTAGTTAGTTAGTTAGTTAGTTAGTTAGTTAGTTAGTAGTTAGTTAGTTAGTTAGTTAGTTAGTTAGTTAGTTAGTTAGTTAGTTAGTTAGTTAGTTAGTTAGTTAGTTAGTTAGTTAGTTAGTTAGTTAGTTAGTTAGTTAGTTAGTTAGTTAGTTAGTTAGTTAGTTAGTTAGTTAGTTAGTTAGTTAGTTAGTTAGTAGTTAGTTAGTTAGTTAGTTAGTTAGTTAGTTAGTTAGTTAGTTAGTAGTTAGTTAGTTAGTTAGTTAGTTAGTAGTTAGTTAGTTAGTTAGTTAGTTAGTTAGTTAGTAGTTAGTTAGTTAGTTAGTTAGTTAGTTAGTTAGTTAGTTAGTTAGTTAGTTAGTTAGTTAGTTAGTTACAATGCAGCTAATACTTCCATTATAAAATAGAAACAATAATAATTTTGTAATACATTATACGTATGTATATATTGTATATTAACGTTTTTATATGAAGTTTTATGATAAATCTGAAATAAATTATGTGTTATATCTATATTTAAGAGTTATTTCCATTAGTTCTTTTTCTAGCAGGATTCGGGTGCTTTCACTTTGTTGTTTGAGAGTTTCTTTAATAAATTCAATTACTCCATCAAATGGGGTTGTATCTTCATTTGCATTTAATGCTTGAATAAGTTGCTGAGTGTTCGTATTTATGATTTCTTCAAAATGTTTCTCCTGCGTCAATTTCTTTTTTGGCGGCGATTTTATTATTAATTTTGGCATTTCAATTGATTTCGATGTACTAGAGGCATCCGATGAGTTTTGCGTTAAATCAAAAATCTCTGGAACACAATCTTCTAAGTATTCAATGTTAAATTCTTTGTTGTCCCATTCTAAGGAACTATTAACACTATATTTAAGAAAGATATGTACATATATGTGTGTACAAACGAACGTATGAAAATTTCGAATGTAGAAAAGTTTAAATACCTTCTTGACTTAAAAGCATCGCTTAAAAACTCTAAATGCTTTTTAAAAATCCAGTTCGATGGTTTTGTTTGAGAAGATGCACTTCGTTCTTGTAATTTATCTTTATTTGTTTCTCGTCTACATTTCTCCCGTAGTTTCCTAAAATATTTGTATGCTTCGTCCCCTAAATAAATACGTATATAAAATATGAGTTTATTTATGAAAAAATATGTATGTATGTCTAATCTCACCAGAAAGATTAAATTTGGACCCGATTTCGCTCCACAATTTTGATCGTTCTTTAACATTTTTGTATCCATTGGATTTAATATTCCAAAGGATATCTTCTCCTTGCACAATTTCTAAAAATTTAAACGTGTCTTCTGCGTTCATTTTCGATATTATTGAAATATATTTGAAAAAATTTGTCAGTTTATAATTAAAATTTGTCATGTTAATTATAACATTTTTATGTTAACTCTAGAGTGAAAATAATCTACACTCTGGAGTAGAAATTGTTTGACTCTAGAGTGGATTAGAACAAGACAGACAAATTTGAAATTCTATTAGTATGAAAAAGAAAGAAATACAATTTGCTGGAGTGTGGAGTACTCTGCCATTGTGAACGTAGCTTTAAGTACAACAAACTTTTGGATTTTCCAATTCTCCAAAATGGTTACTTAAAATTATTGAAATTAATTTCCTTCGAGATTTATGGTAATATTCATTGGCTATTGTGATTTTAAACTATTGGTCTATTGCTATGTGTTTTGATGTCGCTACACACTATTCTTACTATTTAAGGATATTGCTTTCCGTTTGGGCGCCATATTGTTACGAGTCCCCAAAAGCACCATAACGAATTAGGTGCCGACCAGCTCACGTACATGATTCTTACTCTCGGTGTGAGAACCTCCCTTCGTCATGGCCCAAAGAACTGTCACAATAAATGTTCTATGAATCTGTTCACTAATATCAAATGAAACACCTATGAAGTGGAGTTAGATGTTCACTCCATTCTGCCCTATCCCTTCCATAATCTCCCATACCTATAACATTTACGGGGATCCCTTCAAAATCCTTTACCACACCACTTACCTTTAATAAACCACTCTGTTAAATGAGATTATTCCAGCATTTTTCTCTTTTTTCTAATTCACTTAATTCATAACATATTTATTATAACTATTGCTTAGGATATAAAACCTGAACAAATTATACAAAACTCTATAAAAAAAAACAAATTTAGCTTTTATATCTATTACAAAAATAAATGGCAACTCTGATTCCTCAATAATATTTCCCTGCCTCAACAAATACCAAACTAAAACGGACACAAAATTACAAGTTATAAAACAAATAAATTCCCTTTATATGTATATTGGTTTCCTCATCTAATTATGCCCCAACAATTGGTTTGGGAATTCACTCATTTATACAACACTACTATCAGCCTAAGAGAGCTCACTTAAACGATTTTTTTTCTGGCTACTTTAAGCCTGGCTCAAAATTTCACTACTCGGTTCGATGAGAAAACTATCAGGGAGATGTTTAACAAATGTTATGTACGAAACGTAAGGTATTTATCGAAGATCAAGGATGCCTAATAAATAGTATTAACACAAAAAAAAAAAAACAAAATAAAAAAAATATAACTAAAACTAACAAACTTAAACTAGAGATGTTAAATAAGACTTATATATTAGGGATATCAAACTAATTAGAGATAAAAGACTATTCTGTTGTTTTTCTTAACAGTAAGCACTTCCCTGTTCCGAATGGTTTTTCCGTTGATGATGTAATAATTTATTCAAATATAATTTGTTGGGCAGTTGTTGAGCTTTGTGCCTTCTCCCAAAAAAAATTTTGTAGTCCCCGTATTTTGTTCTGGCCCTGCTCCAGTTCTGGGGGACTAAGAAGTTTAATTGCCTTATGTTGATTAAGTATTGCAGGGATTTCCTTAGTTTCCTATCACAGAATCGAAACTGCTATAAGTAATAAACTTAATCAGCACACTAATATTAATTAGGCTAAGACACTCTATATTACCTTATATTCTTCGATAAGTTTATTTCAAATAGATAACTTTAAATCTTCGTTCTTATATTTTTTTTGTATTTTTGTTCAATTTAAATTGCACTTTCTTGTTTATATTATTTTGTTTAAATTTGAAAAAATATATATGTATACCGTCTGGGCTGCTTATTTTCTTCTATCTCTTTAAGATGGCCGAGCAGAAACTTATATTTATACTCTATATGTTCCAAGAATTTCTATTCCAATTGGGCCTATTATATTCATGCTCCTTTAAATCCTATAGTCATCACATTCTGACATTTCATAACACAACCATCCTTTTCTAATTCTTCCTCAATTTGTATCTAAACATTGAATAGCTTTATTTGAACTTAACGAACTATCAACATTCATATTCATTCATAAAATCCTACGTACACATTTCTCTCACACTGTGTCTGACCACTCTCATAATCTCACATCTGGCAACCCTTTTTACTACAGATGTTCGAGGCGAATTCAATACATGTGAGAACTTGACACAAATTGCATTAATTAATTAAAACAAAGAAGCAGACAACATGTAAACTGAGGTAAGTATTTATTGAAATTATTGTAATTTTTAGATATTAAGTTTTTTTTTCGTTTCAGGAATACTGGTAAAACTGTATCGTTTCATTATCACAAGATTTCTAATACTAATTTGTTTCTTTTCTTCTTTCTTTCAGCTATTTGAGTTTGGGAAAGGTTGTGGCTTAACTCCACCACATGACTCTAGGCCCTTCCCAGGTTGGTGTTTCCACTGCGAGCTGACCACTCGCATACTCTTCTGGTGGAACCCTAATCAAATAGGCCAATGAGCCAAATTACATCTCTGTAGTTAGAAACTAATAAACTAACTTAAACAAAATAAAAACTACTAACCTTAGTTTACTAACAAAGCAACATGAAATTATTAGGGTACGCCCACGAGCAAGGCAGTCAGGACTGCTGGGCAGCAGATATTGTACCCCCTCAAAAAGGCACATTGTAGGTACCCCCACGCAAAATTTTTTTTTCAAATCCCCATAGGAGTAGTGTCAAGGGGGTATAATTAAGGAGCACTGCAACAAGAAAAATTAATTTTAGTGCAAAAATGGCGGTTCTGCAGCTAAGTAAATCCAAATTGGATTTATTAAATCCAATTGGATTGGATTGCTATTAGTAGCATTTTTTAAACAATTGGATTTATTAAATCCAAATTTTAGTTCTCCCTTTTGCCTTATCCAGGTGGATAAGGCAAAAGGTTTTAATCGAGGCTAAACAAATTTCAAATCATAATATCAGCAGCAGCCAACAGATGGAGTTATTTCAAAATTAATATTAAAATTATAAATTTTCCATAAAATTTGTAACAATTTGTGGCAAAAATTAGTATTTGCACTGAAATATCATGTGTGAAATATTTTGGTTACATGAATTTTGTTTATTTTCCTATTTTTATACATTTAAAAAATATTTGCCATCAATTGGTGAATAGCAAAATAAAACAAATTAATTTATTTTAAAATTATTTTGGTTTTGTTCTATGAATAAAAGGCATTGCCATATTGAAATTAGCTAAATCCAACTATTTTTTTTTTGGTTTTAATAAATCCAAATTAGATTTACTTCTTTTAGCTGCAGAACCGCCATTTTTACACTAAAATTAATTTTTCTTTGACCTTATATTAGCTTATACAGTGTATTTTCAGATAATAATGACCAAAACTGAATTTCAGCCAAAAGATAGTTTTTTTCTTGAAATAAAATAAATAAAAAAATCCAGTGATTTAAAAAAGCCCATAATAACAATCCTTCAAAAATATATGCTAGTCGAAACTCATTTAATTAAATATTTTTCAATGTTAAGTATGTGGGTCTTGTGCAACTTATGTGTTAAAAGCAATCAATTAAAAATTTTAAAGAGCTTGTACTTAAAATTTGCCACAGAAAAATCAAAGGTTCTCAAACTAATGGGAAGAGCATGGTAAAGCCTACATGATCTAACTAAAAAATATCTTTCAAACGTAGAGTTGTTGATTTTAGGTATAATTAGATTAGGATTACGAATAGACCATGAAAATATAAATAACAGTGAAATTTAATTATATGATAAAGTGAGTTTAAAGTTCTTATTTTAATATAATCCAGAAAGGAACATTTCAAAAACTTTTTGATATAGTCAGAGGTATGATCAGATATCTTCAGGCTAAATATATATCTTATTATTCGATTTAAAATCAATTTAACTCGACGTAAATTTGATGAAGTACAACCGCTGTAAATGTCCAAACAGTAAATGAAATGTGTCATAAGTAGAGAATGAGCCAAATTACATTTTGTTCTCACCGGCAAAAAGCAATTATATAGGGAACGTAGCACAGATAACCAGATAAGAAACCATTGACAGCTGTCAAAAAAGTAAATTCGAACCGTATGGTTTTGTTTAGATTTTTTTTACCATTTTTGAGTTTCGCCATTAGGTAAAATTTTAGAGCAAAAGAAAAAATAAAATGTATTAAAAAATCGATGAGTGTGTGAGATGAGCTGTATGATTGTTTTCATCGCTCGTTTGAAAAAAAATAGCAAAAAATGTAAACATCGAAGAAATTGTATGTGAAGAAGAATTGCAAAAAAATAAGGTATTAAAAAGAAAACAATTATTTTATTAAATATTTGCTTAGATTCTAATTAAAAGTGTACTGGATTTGTTTTTTAATTATTCCTTAATGTTCTTTCATTATAAAACACTTTTCAATACACTATCAACACCACAAACAAATTTTTTGACTTGCATGTACAGTAAAACCCGTTTATTTGATTTCAACGCATATTTTTTGAAGTTCGATATAAAAAAGGATAAATGCATAAAATATTATTCATGGGACTAAATAGTAATTCGTTTTAACCAAGAATTCTTTATAAAATATGTTTTTGTATCAAAATAGTTATCAAAATTCCGGTAATTAAGATGAGTTTGTAAAGAGCAAAAGAAGTTATAAATGGGTTTGACTGTAATGCAATTTGTTTTTTATATTTGAAAAAAATTAAGTGTAAGGTGAAGAGAGATGGAAATATATATTTATATATTTGTCCCTCTTTTAAATCTACCGTGGTTCATTTTACATTTTCTTTTGTTGATTTTTCGTAAAATTTTTTTTGTTTGCCTCCGCCATATTACTAAAATCAGCTGATTCCAGTCTATGAGTAGTCTATGGAACGTAGCATGTTGTTAACTTTAGCAGAAACAGAAGTTATATGGTTGTCAAAATGTAAGATGACTATCAATTATTAAGCCCAGGCATTTCATCGTGTCCACAAAAGGTACACAGATGCCATTAAAATAAATTCTAAGTGGCACATGGTTACAAATACGTGGTCCAAAATATATCGCTTTAATCTTACTCGAGTTAAATTCAAGTTTATTGCGTGTACCCCAATCTGTAATGAGGGACAACACATAATTAATGCTGGTCTCATGGCAATCTAGAAACTGAGTGTCATTGGCAAACAATAAATTAATATCATCTGCAAATAAGAATGACTGGAACCAACAAAACTGATAAAATCATTCATGTACATAAGAAAAAATGAGGGGCCAAGAATTGAGCCACGCGTTACACCACTTGAACATAAGGCTAATGAAGATTTATTATGCTCTACACCAACAAACTGAATACGATCATTTAAATAGGAATAGAGTAATTTACACGAATGTGAAGAAAATTTAAACTCGGAAGACAATTTATTAATTAGGATAACATGACTTACAGTATCAAACGCTTTGCTTAGATCGAGAGATATTAATGTAGAGACTATGTTATTATTAGAGATCTGACGTACAGTGTCTCTCATAAGTATTCGAATTTAGGTAAACTATGAAAAAAACCAAATTTAATAATATATTTTGTGTTTAAAATAAATAAATAAATTTGTTATATTGTCTAGATAGTCCTTAGTTTTGATATCACGCCCCTTAAAACTTGAAAACTTTACATTTACTTAAATTAGTTGTGCTTTTTTAAAAAAAAGTCCATGAAACTACTTCACAAAAGTATACGAATTTTTCCTGTATTTCATATTTGATCATATTATACGATACACAAATTCTAGAATCGCATGGTTTTATGCTTAATATTGTTTTAAGGGGTAACTATCAACCGCATGGATATATTTTTGACCCATTTGGTCCACAATTTTGGGGGATTTGTACCCTCTTTTCATGTAATATCATTAAAATGGCGATTTTTGGCTATATTTGTAATGTTTTCACCCTTTTTCCAGAGATAAAACTAAAATTTAATATTGGAATTTAATAGAACCCATAGGGTATCTAAAAATAATATTTTTTGTTATAAGGATCTGTACTTAAACGTTCCAAGATGTATTTTTGGTATCGTTTTTCAGTTTCTAATTGAATTATCTGGATCATAAGTCCCTTTTCGTACCTCTAGGGACGATATTTTCCGACAAAGTTGTCTAGTGTATATTCATGTACATATTGGCACTAATATATTTTAAATTTTCAATATATTATAGCGGTATACAACCCCAAAACATGCCTTAATAAAACGTCATTCTATATAGTAGATTTCAGTTTTTACTACTCGTAACTTTCACGCTTATGTTGCCCGTTACAATAACACTGTAAGTCCAAAATTTTGGTTTTAATTTGATCATAGTAAATAATATTTAAACATATATCAATATTTTTGAGTTAGATCATAATGATATCGTGCCATGCAGCATGGAGGCCATTGGTATCTAAAAATAATGATTTTACTATTTTGAATGGTGTTTCTTCGAGGCATGTTTTGGAGTTGTACACTTCCACAACACATTGAAAACTTAAAATGTATAAAAGCTGATATCTAAAAGAATATATACCAGAAAACTTCCCCGAAAATAGTTGATCCTAGTATTATAAAAATGGACTTAAGTTCCAATATATTGAATTAGCGACAGAAGAATGATCCGAATAATTTATCGTGGAACGTTTTAATACAGATTCTTGTAACAAAAAATATTATTTTTATATACCCCAAGGGGTCTTATAAGTCCCAATATCAAATTTTTGTTTTATCTCTGGAAATAAGGAGAAAAATTTACAATTATGGCCAAAAATCGCCATTTTAATGATATTACTTGAAAAAAGGTACAAATTCCCCAAAATTGTGGACCAAATGGTCCAAAAATATATCCTTTCCGTGGATAGTAACCCCTTAAAACAATATTACGCATAAAAACCATTTGATTCTAAAATTTGTGTTGCGTATAATATGATCAAATATGAAATACAGGAAAAATTCGTATACTTTTGAGAGGCAATTTCATGGACTTTTTTTAAAAATCCATAATTAATTTAAGTCAATGCAAATTTTTCAAGTTTAAAAAAGCGTGATATCTAACATAACGACTATCTAGACAATATAACAAATTAATTTATTTATTTTGCACACAAAATATATTATTAAACTTGGTTTCTTTTTATAGTTTACCCAAATTCGAATAATTATGAGAGACACTGTATATTTTCTGTTAAGCTCAGTAATAACGAAGATGTGCTACTCCCAGAACGAAATCCAAAGTGACAGTTACTAAGCAAATATCTGGAGTTTAAATACTCTAGAATCTGTTCTTTTAAGACTAATAAAATGCTTATAGGTCGATAGTGTTCTAAGCAATTACTTGTACCCTTCTTTCTTATAGGTATTATCCTTGAAGTTTTCCAAATGCGAGGGTATTTGGACGTCGTTAAAATTGTATTTAAAATATGAAGTAGAAAACTTTCAATAAATGGGTATATTATTTTTATAAATTTTGCTGGAATGTTATCAGAACCTAAAGCATTTGACCTTATTTTAGAAACTGCAGACAAAAGTTCTTCACTACTTATGCTTCTAAAACCAAATCCCTCGGGAGTGAACTCACTGAAATTTGGAATAATGTAATCGGAAGAAGACTGAAAAAAATAAAATGCTTGTCAAATGATTCTGGATCATGAAAATCAAAAGGATTCGCACAGTCATTATTCTGGTCATTTATAATTTTCAACATATCGCTACTATTGCAATCTTTAAATCTAGAATTCCAATATTTTGTCTTATACTTCCGCATAATAGTCTTGACTCTATTCCTGTACTTGCAATAAACTCTCCAGTTTGCTTGACTCATTTCCTCTTTATAAGCCCTAAAAATAAAAAATAAATTAGCTATTTGGACTTCCCTTATTTTGAAAATAGACCAAAAAAAAAAAGAAGACGGTAAAAATTGTCCAGAGAATTGTACCGAGTTAATGTCACTAACAAGGTAGTAGTCTATTAATGATGTTGAGCAATGATGAGGATCAAAATGAGTAGGCTTACTGTTATGAATATAAAACATATCATTTACTTGACACAAGTCTCTTAATAATGAAGACTTCGAATCATCAAATAGATTTACATTAAAGTCCTCTAAAATATACACATATCTATAGCGACAAAACTTCATCTAGTCCTCGAATGTTTCCGTGGGGTGTATAAATAACACCAACCAAAATTTTCAAATCACAACAACACAACTCAATAAAAAGACACTCAAAGGACGATGGGTCAGACATTTCGAATGCAATTTTAAAGGAAATTCCATCACGAATATAAAAGGCTACACCACTGCCTCTCATGCCTTCTCGATCATTTCTTACTATAGAGTAGCCCGAAATACTTACTAAACCATCGGAAATGTGATGATTTAACCAATTTTCCGTTACTCCTATTACATCGGTAAGAGAACCATTGATGATATGTTTAAATTCGTCAAAATTTGTATTCCGTAATGAAGGATTCAAACTTTGAATGTTAATGTGTGCAAGTTTTCAACCCATTACTATTCTTAAATTGATTTCTTAAAATAGTATTGTCATGTACTACAGGACCCAAATTATCAAGCAAAGGATTATTAGAATTCATAATCATATGTTTTCAATTTTTACTGGAAAAACAAAAAAATTAAAATAAAACAAGTAAGAGTGTTATATTCGGCTATGCCGAATCTTATATACCCACCATCAAACCTCGTTTGACTTGAATGAAACTTACTTATGTCGAATTTCATCTGTATACTCGTATATTTAGGCCAGTTATAAGCGTTAAAGTAATTTTCTGAAGGGGACCTTATATAGGGGGGTAGGGTCAATTATGGGTCGATCCTCATAAAATTTGGTAGACAGAATTTGGTTCGTATTACATTTATTTGTGTCGAATTTCATCCCTACACTCGTATTTTTAAACCATTAATGAGCGTTGCAGTCATTTTCTGAAGGGGACCTTATATGGGGGGTAGGGTCAATCATGGACCGATCCTCATAAAATTTTTTAGATAGATTTTGACTCGTATGAAACTTACTTATGTCGAATTTCATCTATACACTAGTATTTTTAAGCCAGTAATGAGCGTTAAAGTCATTTTCTGAAGGGGACCTTATATGGGGGGTAGGGTCAATTATGGACCGATCCTCATAAAATTTTGCATAGTGATTTTGGATCATAATTTCATCGCTATATTCGTATTTTTAAACAAGTTATGGCTGTTAAAGCTGCTTTTCGAGGGGCCACTTGTATGGGGGCTATCCGAAAACGTGGACCGATATTGCCCATTACAAAACAAACCTTACCTATAAGAAATATTTATGTGAAATTTCAACCCTCTAACTCTTTCCATTCGGACTCTATCGTGCTATCAACAGACAGACGGACAGACATAGCTAGATCGTCTTAGAATTTAATGAAGACCCAGAATATATATACTTTTGTGGGTCTATGACCAATATTTCGGTATAAAAAATTGTACAGTGGACGTCCACTAGTACGAATTATATAGTGTCAGGCCCTTTCGTAATACCGAAAAATTCGTATTATTGAACAACACATTTTGTATGTTTAAATTCAAATAATACACATAAAATAATGGATTTTATTTATTTTTGTTTTATTTTTCATGAAAAATTACATAACGGAACAAAATATAATAAATGTGTATTATTTTAAATAAATTTCTTGTACATAAACAGGCATAAAAGGGACATATTTACGTATATGAATTGTTAATTTTGAAAGTATCGTGAGTCCAATGGTTGAAATGAGATATATGTAAAAGGTTTTAAATTTTAATGTTTTTAAAAAGATGTGTGCCAAAGACAATTTGCAATTTACATATGTGTTCTAAAATGTATTAAAATGTTCAGATTACATAAAACTTTTATTAGAAACTTGAATGGAATATACCACAATTCTCTAATTTATAATTTTCTCTTAAAAATTAGAATAGTTATCCTTAAACCCATTGTTTGGAATGTGGAGTCACACTACTTTCAAAATTAACAGTTCATACATACATATGTATATAAATATCATTTTACTTCTTAAAAAATCCATCATTTAACATCGATGTTTATTACATTGTAAAATGATTTTTACGGCCTTTTCAATAACAGCGCTTTTGAGGCTTCAATATTGTTCTCAGCAGAGTTATTGTCGGGAACTAATAAAATACTTTCCTCATTGGCGTTATCATCCAATTTAATTTCTTCTCTTGGGTCATCAAAATTCCAATAAAATAAATTAATAACACTAAATAATTGTTGATTTGTAAATATACATGCAGTAAATTGTATGTATAGGATTTTAAAAAATACAAAACACTTGTAATAAATACAAAAAAACTTCAAAATTACTGAGCTTAAGGTGAATGATACCGAAATAATAAAATAAAATATAATAAAAACTTCATTCATACGTAAATAAAACCAAAATTCCCATAAAAAATGCGTTTTTCGTACTATCGAACAGAAAAATTGTGACTTTATTCGTACTATAGAGTAGACAATGCAACAATTTTGCCATTCGTATTATTGGATATTCGTAATAAAGAGTGTACGTACTATTGGACGTCCACTGTATATATAATACGAATAACATTGGCTAAATAATTCACAATAATGTCATATAAGAATAATTCAAGAATTTAAATTATTTATAAAATCTGTAATGTCACTTAAAAATTCAATCTCTCAACATTAAAAGAAAGTTTCTAGCTTGTTATATATTCTTCATTCTTCGAGATATCTTAAACCTAAATCTTCGAACAATCATAAACTGACAGCCACCAAAAAATATGTCATTCCGTGTGTAACACATCGAAATATTACTCATAAACCCCGTAAAGTATATATTATTGGTGCTCGTAAAATTCTAAGTCCGTCCGTCTGTCTGCTGTTGGCACAATAGCGTCCATATTGAAAATGGGCATAGTCGGCCCATGATTTCACATAGCTCCCATACAAATGTGCCCCCGAATATTGTGCAAAAAGAATACCGTCACAAATTCGTTGATTATGTAGCAATTGCAACACATTTTCGCAAAAGTCAGTTTTTTACTTTCAGAAATAAAATTCTGAAATATGGCGGATAGCGAACCATAATTGACCCTACCACCCATATAAGATTTCATTCATAAAATTACTTGAACGCTCATCACTGGCTTAAAATACGAGTAGATCTATTGAGATATCGTCCATTAAAACTTTTGCAGTAAAACGCAACTTTTAAACGTAAAGTTAAAACATCTCGAAGAAAGAAAATATCAAAGATGTTAAACCTCTATTTGGTATTTCACACTATTATGTCTCAAAATTAAAAAAAAATGTTTTTAATTTAGGACATCTGAAAATCATGATGAGACAGTCTCTGATATTCTAAGGCCAGATTCAAGTTGCGACTTGAGTCAGTAAAAGCCGCTGGGTCAGTGGGTTTCGCCTTTTTAAAATTTCGTTGGCCTGTACATCTAAATATTATACCCGCATAATTTTACTATTTTTTCTACGAGAAAACAACGCGAATTTTAAAAAAAATAATAACAAAAAATCAAAAACAAAAATTGAATTTAGTGATATAAATATAATCTGAAGCATTCGTTATTCGAATTAATTTTTTAAATCCATAAAATAATTTAGCAAAATGCAAAAATTTTTTGACGCTACATTGAAATCTAAATCAAAAATATTTTAAAAAGAAAAAATTTATAAAAATCAAAAAGGAAAATAAAGAAAATTTATTTGTTTTGAATTATCGAATTATTTTTTAATTTCTATTTTTTAATTTTTTCTAATTCTTATGATAAATATGACCTGTGATACTGTCTAAAATTATGGATAGACACTACGGGTCATAGAGCGATTTTGAGATAAAACGTGTAACAGTTTATAAGCATATTAACTGCTTATGAACATCGTTACCGTTGTGAGACTAAAGTCGCAATTTGACCATTTTCAAGTGTCTTGCCCCTTGTCAAAATGAACTAAACATATTTTGATATTTATATACCCACCATCAAAAAAGATGGGGATTTTTGTCATTCCGTTTGTAACACATCAAAATATAGGTCATAGATCCACAAAAGTATATACAGTTGTGGTATCAATTATTAATATATTTTCTTAAAGGTTTTATTTTATTTATAACGATCTTGTTTCATTCAAATTATTTATTTAATATTTATAATATTTCAAAAATTAAGAATATAAAAAACAAAACTAATTAGATCGAAATTAAATATAATTTTATAAAAGTATTTCATATTAAATTTACTACATCTACCCCCCCTTCAGTTGATTAATTATGGTTTTGTATTAAATTGTTTATGTTAAATGTAACCTTTTTTTATCGTTGTCTGTTTACTACTTTCATTATGATCTTCTCCAATATCAATAAATGCAGGCTTTAATTTATCAATGGATGTAGAAATCACTGTGTTACCTTTCTGAATCTTAAAACACTTATCATTCCTTTCTAACACCTTATAAGGTCCTTCAAACGGAGGATATAACCCAATTTTTCTCTCAACTTTAAGAAAAACATATTTGCTATCATTAAATTAGGAGGAATATAACTTTTGTTGTTGCTGTGATGTGAAATGTAATTTCGTGTTTGTGAAAAATGTTCTTTCAATTTCTGAAGAATGAAATTGGAATTATTGTTTCCTGTTTGTGTAGATGGTATAACAAGTTCACCAGGAATTCTAAGGGTTTGACCGTAAACCATTTCTGCTGGTGAACAGTTCAAATCTTCTTTAACCGAATTTCGCAAACCAAGAAGAATTATTGGAAGTTGGTCTGCCCAATTTAATGGATCATTCGACGCATTTATTGAAGCTTTAAGTTGTC